>NC_061508.1:155899557-155938663 GCF_022539505.1 Lolium rigidum
GTTTTTTATGATATTCCACCTTTGGATGTATTTTCTCATTGACTCATCCGGCTTTTGTCGACATGCTCTCAGCTCTTCTAACGACGCAGGTTTTTTGCACGTGGATCTGAAGTTCTTGACGAATACATCCTCGAAACTTTCCCGGCTATCGATAGATCCTGGCGGAAGCTTTTTGATCCAAGATCGTGCGGCTCCACTTAAGTGCACCTGAATACTTTGCATGGCTGTTGCCCTAGTTCCTCCGGTTAACTTCACCGTCTCGAGGTAATCAACTAGCCAATCTTCCGGATCTTGCGGACCGTCGAATTTTTGAAATGATTGGGTAGCTTGAATCCCGAGGGGACTCGAGTTTTTCGGACCCTCCTCGTGAAGCATGGTAGGCCACACATATCCTCGTCGTCAAGCTCCGGGGATTGCCGATGATCTCTTCTGCTTTGCCTCGCTCTATCGACCCTTGCTTGTGCTCCTGTGTCTCTTGCTCCACTTGGTCCTTCAGGGACTGCCGCCGTTGCTGTTGCAGGTCGTGGACTATTTTGCCTTGCCGCTCCTTCGGGAGGCGTTGATACAAACGCTGTCCCCATAGCTCCAACCCCTGCTAACGCCATATTGTATAATGTTTCCCTTGGATCACCTGGGGGTGGCCTAGATGCGAGGATATAAGCTTGTGTCGCCATGTATCCAGCTTCTGGTGTTTTAGGGATAATGTTTCCTCTTGTATCTATCGACATAAAGGACATGTCGAGGTTTTGAACTAAGTGCTCTCTTTCTGCTTCGGGTATGTGTTGTAACCTTGATCTTCCTCTGTTCCGAGCCTCCCTATGGCTATCACCCGAAACCTTAGATTGTCGACTTAGATCTGCCCTTCTCCTGCTGGATGCAGAAGCTGCCTCCTTTCTCCTGTTCAACTCAGCTGTCTGTTTTTCTATTTCTCTGGCAGCTCGTGCGAGCCTGTATTGATAAGCTTGCAGTTCTTGAGCCGTAGCCGTTGTCGTCATTGGCTCCGAACCATCTAAAGCTTTTGCAGCTCTATCCCAGGCTGCTTGTGGAAGTTGAACTCTGACACGTGGTGTGGGCCCGACATATTTAGTGCCCATACCTCTCCTTAGATCTGAGGGATCGACATAGGGATTACCCAAATCGTCGAAAGCCTCCGATGTTTCCTCTTGATTTTCGATAGCATAAATCTGATGATATTTTGTACTCAGATCTATGTTGGGTTTGGTGACATCATTGTTGAGATTGATGAAGACCTTGCCCATTGTGATAGATTTGTCGATGAAGTCGTAACTGTCGTCATCGCTTGAGTCATTGCTTATATATGAGTCCGCAGATGACTCAAACGATATGTCGCCGAAGATCTTAGCGAGTTTCTCTCTTGCTCTGGTGCTGACGTAACGTGTTTCCGAGGTTTCTTCTTCTCCTGACTCGGTTGACGATGTATAGCTTGAAAAATCGGAATCGACCGCCGACGATCCCGACGAAATCGGAATTTCGACACGATACGATCCTTCCTTCTCGACGCGAAAGTGAAACCTTCCGAACGTCATCTCCATGGGCTCCGCCAGATACGCATATGCATCCAAACGGGAGGGTGGGTGAGGAACAAAATCGACAAGGCCAGCAGCGATCTGTTTACCTCGATCCATTGTGTTGCTTCCGGTTGACGATGTCGAAGATCTTGAACGTGCCATCGAGATCAGATCCTTACGCCTCTAGTCCCCACAGACGGCGCCAATTGACAAGGTATTAACTTGTCAATGCCTACGGGTTATAGGCTAGGGTTTAGTTAGAAGTAGAGGGCAAGTAGATCTCGAAGGTTTCAGCCGAAAAGTACTCGACGGTTATGAAAACTAGGGTTTGTGAGCAATGATTCGATGATCTCTTCGTCCCTCGACTCCCCCTTTATATAAGAGGCGGAGCCGAGGGTTTCGTTTTGTACAAGTTACAGAGTCCGGGACGATTTCTAACTCATCCCGCCAGATTACAAACAACACTTCCTATTACAACTCTACTTTCCTTAATATATCTTGGAATCCCGAATCTTCTTATTCTTCGGGTAGTGGGCCTTCATTAAACCCCGGGTACTACTTCCGGCAGGCCCATTTGGGATGCCTATGTCACCAGGCCAAGCCAAGCCATGGCGGCGCCACAGCACCACCCCACCATGGCAGCACAGCCACGGCGGCGCCATCACGCCAGGAGCTTTGGGAGCCGCGGGATCACGCGGATCCCGTAACCCTAGCCATGGCGAAGAAGGTCGAGGACGAGCGGGAGCGGCGTCTGCTCCAGATCAACACGGATGGAAGGGATCGCCATCACATGGCGGTTCGATTGCGCCCCATGGCGAGGGCCATGGCGGCCGGAGACCGTCGGAATCGGCCGGCGACGGTGAGGGTGACGCAGGTCGCCAGAGAGAAAGGGGATTAGGGTTAGGTCGAGGCGGCGCGAGGTGGTGAGCGAGTGAGCGAC
Source organism: Lolium rigidum (assembly GCF_022539505.1). Lineage (NCBI taxonomy): Eukaryota > Viridiplantae > Streptophyta > Magnoliopsida > Poales > Poaceae > Lolium > Lolium rigidum. The sequence goes on from NC_061508.1 coordinate 155,902,027, forward strand.
CGCTCGGGTCGGTTGGACCCGAGCTGGTCTAACCCAACCCGCTGGGCTCCACTGACAGGTGGGCCCAGGGGCAATTGTGACTTTTCAGAATTCAATTAAAAACCAGAAACTTTGAAATTCAATAGAAAATTGATAAGAGCTCTAAAAAAATAATTAAAAATATGAAAATTGATCAGTATAAAATTCTCTATTATAATAAAATACAAAAGGAAATTTTTGAAGACAACTAAGAATGAGTCTTAATTTGATGATTTAAATAGTCATTTAATTCACACATATTATTTTCAATAATAAAAATAAGTCCATTAATGCATTTGGACTTTAAAAACACCTTGACAACATTTCAAGGTTGTATATTACTTTAAATAAAGTATCCCTAAATTATTCTTAGTAATAACCTCTTACATGAAATAATAACGACATCGGAAGGGGGGAAACAAACCCTAAAACTGGAATCATGCATAATTGCTTCTTTAACCATTGCCCTTATCGGACAATGATGCTATTTTTCAGAACCAGAGGACAAGGGTCAGTCCACACCATCCAACTGCAGAACTTTGCAGTGTTCAGGCAAGTTCATCACTTGCTCATGTCATTCGAGTATCTTTATCAAATTACTTACAAAGTATTATGATTATCACTAATGCATAAAAACCAAAACCACTATTTTCATAACTATGAATATGACTATGTGGTTGGCAATGGAACCATGGATTGTGTTGATATGGTGGAGGTTCCATTGTAAGGGTTATATCCATCTAGGATTAACAACAAATGTCGTCCAGTGATTCTTGTGCCGTCATACCCGTGTTAACCATAAGATCCGGAGTGGGACGGAGTAGTCAAAAGTGTTTCCACCTCTCGTTCATCAACGGATGCTCATTACTTGGGTGCACATGATCTTGCGAGACATGATGCGAGGGTGGGAACCCGTAGAAGTCCCAACGGTAATGAGGTCTATGATGGGTTGCAGCTGCCGGCGTAGGAATGTATGGTAGAGCCCTACATTGTCGTCGTGGTCGGGGTCCACCCTGAAATCTATGGGAATAATGGGACCGGCGTGGACCCAGGGTCGGAGTCTGCAACAAAGGGTGGGTGTTCGAGGTAGCAGAGGAACATGATTGGCTAGACCTTATACCGGGCCTCACACCATAGGAAGTGTGGACGGGAAAGCTGCCCGGTTGGCACCAAGGTTAAGATCTCTTATGGGTAAAGCAACACACCTCTGCGAGTGTAAAGAACTGTGACCAGTCACTCCCTGTTCCGGGATATGGAACTACGAACGCGGCCGGAAAGGAGCTCCATGAAGTTCTAGTAAACCGGTGAAGGCTGACGGACATAGCTCTTTGAAATAAAAGCAATCTCTTGAAGAAATGTTTATCAAAACCTGCATTGGTATTAGACTTTCTGGTCTAATATCGTAGCTAGTGCATTAAACACCTCTTTCCTATAATGAACTTGTTGAGTACGCTCGTACTCATCCCACTCTTAAATCCCTTGCTTAGATTGTCTGAATCGTCTGGAGGAGGACTACGACAACCCTGAAGGAGCCGAGATCATCGGCTATGAAGAACCAGACCTCTCGGGAGGTATTGAAGGCGTAGACTATCTCATAGTCTACGGAACCGGGGAGGCTTCCGGTGGAGATCAAGCCTAGAAGCACCAAGTAGTAGTTGTAGCCGAGCAGGTGGGAACACCTAGTATTTAGCTGCTCGTGGTAATAAATGTATAACCTAGTGAAACTTCTATATTGTAAGTTAAGGTGGGTTCGCCTCGAACCCAGGAGTATCCCTCTTAGGACCCAAGAGGAGCTCCAAGACAATATATGTTTGATGCTTGTAATAATAAGTGAATGAGTTATGGACCCTGCTATGTTCTGTTGTACTACTCTGGGGGATGTAATATTTGCGGAATGGTACTTCGTCGATGTTATATCAACGACTGGCATACTACAACATGCAGTGGTATGCAGGGTCACCACATGCAGGTACATCTTGCCCTGCCCGTCGAACAAGACCTCGACAGTCCACCGGCAGAAGTTGCAGCTGGCCTCCCATAGCTGCAAGTGCACCGGCTCCACACCATCGACGAACTCGGCGAACTTGTCCGGGAGACGCTTGATGCAGAGTGGGTCATCGTCGATGCGGAGGAGGAACTCGAAGCAGCGGTCCTCCTGCGAAGACGAGGAGGGTGCATGCCACAGCGAGCGTGGGGCCATAGCTGCTCCACCACGGCGGCCCCTGCCCCGGCCCCGGGGGCGCCCAGGCCCGCGGCCTCGACCGCCTCGCCGGCCACCAGGACCCGCCATGGATTTCCTCGCGGGTCTGGCTGCGTCGCACGAAAAGCTAGGTGGCGCTACGGTGGGTTTCGGCGGCTAGGGTTTGTTTGGAGGAGTGGATGAGGAAGAAGAACGCGTGCTCTCTTTATATTGGCCGGAGGCAGGCGATGGCCGCGGGATGCGTGGCGTCGCCATTACTACGTTGGCGGATGTGGGCGGCGGCCGCTCGGCAGCCGAGGCATCGCCATTAACGTGGCGCAGACTACTGAAGCAACGTAGCGGCGCCAGTGGCTGGCGCGCATGAGAAGACGCATCGACGCAAGGTCGCTGCCAGGCGGGCCCGACGAAACGTCCACCAGACGCTAGCGGACACTTTGCGCGTCCGCGCAGCATCCGCAGAGACGCGTCCAAGGCGCATATTTGGGCCAGGTTTACGTCTTCGTGGATGGCCCGGTCACTTTGCATCGCCCCACTGAAGGTGGTACCAGACGCATTTTTCGGTCCGGTGGACGCAAACGGTCGCTTAGCGTCCGTTGCGTCGCCCCGTTGGAGATACCATAAGGATAAAGAGATGAACGGTGTGCATGCATGTAACAAATATTTTCTAATTTCAAAAATTGAAAGAAATTATCTTTTAAACCGTTAATCCAATTGACGATCGTTTTCACCGTTGGGTTCGTCTCGACAAAACTTTCAAAAAAATCCATTCTTAGTATGTTTTGACGAAAAAATATATGTACCAGTTGCCAGGTTATTTTTTCGATAAAGATAATATATTAATATCACATAATACCAATTACACCCACCATCTTCAACAATGCAGTGTACTATTGACAATACAGATGCACACAACCAAGAGAAGAAAGAAGAATTACATAAAAGAAAAGTCATGCTACTATAACCTATTCCTAGTAACAGCGGACCAAATGCCACCAAGACATCACTAGGAATCCATCATCTCCAAAAGCAACGGGCTTCAAGAAGGAAATAGTGCACAAGCGCCAGCATCGCCTTGATCAATGATCACAGGTTTTAACCCAGGAGAAAGTCCACACTCACAAACAATACCTTCAACAAGGCCAGGCACAACCAATTAAGGCCATATCTTGGATTTTCACCCTGTAAATTTAGACATTGAATTCTTCTTGTGATGTCGCCCCCACTTACCAATGCCGCTCCTCCAAGTCAGAAATCACCAAGAAAAAATCTCGTCACCACCGGGACACAAACCTCCATTGTTACTCCTCACTTATCGGCTTACATGTCATTCTCCTCGTCTGTCTTCATCGTGGAACTAAGACATGTCCCACGACAGCATTAGACCGCATAGCTCCCTCTGAAAACAAATGGTTAGAAACAAAACACGGTTGCACGCGAACGAAACCCTTCCCGCTCTGGTAAACTCCAGGCAAGTCGTCCATTTGGACTTCGCCGGCTTATGCTTCCAGAACTCAACAGTCCGTCCAAGATCAATGAAGACTGGTGTCAGGAAGTTCATCATCATGGTGTGAGAGGGATCCAAGGACAGACCGCCGCCATTAGTCCGAAGCAGACGAGCAGCCACGCACGCTGCCGCCGACCGACCCCCTCCGGCGGAAGAGGAGACAATCCTAAGCACGAACCACGTGCACTCTCCGGCCTAAGGACGTCATAGTGCACCGCGTCGTCTCCCCACGCACCTCCGATCGACCGGCAGCCGCCCCGATGGACGCCTCGACCTACGACCACAACCTCTTCCCATGAGTGGTTGCAATAGGAAATCGCCCCATCCACCGCAAACAACCATCCAGCATGGGCGTCGCGCCCGAGGGAAACATCACCGTCGCCACCCATGGCCAAGGGCGCCACCCCTGCCGTCGCCGTGCAGCCGAAACCTAGCGCCGTCCCTAGCCGCCGCTCGAGGTATTCCGCCACGAAGCAACCCCCGACGCCTTCGACGCAGGCCCCGGCACTACTGCAGTCCTCACCGGCTGCAGCGGCGACGTAGGAGTCCGCCGGGATTTGGTTCTAGGCGACGCGAGGGTTTTGCTTGGTGTTGCGTGGTTATTATACTAAGACTACCAAGTAGTTAACATTAACCATCCAATAATACACATTAGTTTCGAATATCCCGTGCGACAAAGCCAACCGTAAAAATAGATCTGATACGGTTTAAGCGATAAAACATTTTAAAATTTAAAAAACAAACATATTTCATATATGGCTGCATACATACATGACTTGGTTAACATAATTTGCCCGTGCCCACGGAAAGCAAATTTGAAACACATGCCATAAAATGTTGTGGTATTTGCAATCAACAAATTAGCAAAAACATAACATCCCAGGTTTTCTAGCAGGACAAATTAACGCCGGTGGTTCTGTCGCCGAGGCCGCTGAGGAGTGTTGTCTTCTACGACGGGGGAGCATCGGGGACGGCTTGCCGGTGGTCATGGGGATACGGAAGGCAGGGGAATCGCCGGGGAGAGCAGCGGGGAAAGCTCATCGTTCGTCGCAGCGGCGCAGCAAGCACGGGGAGACACCAGGGGAGCTGTGGATTTTGTGATGTGATTTGGTAAACGTGAATTTGGTTAGCTACGTGTCACCCGTAGAAGTTGGTCCAGCGCTCTGGCCTATACGACCCGGTCGTATAGGATTTTCTTCCTGCCCTCACGAGCACGGTTCGGAAATAAAAGAAGGAAGTGCAATAACGGGAAAAAATACCTTGACTCTGTTTGCCTACTGCTCGTCTATAAGATAAAGGGATTTGCTAGTTCTCAGCTAGCTGATAATTAACTTCGTGCTTAGTCAAGTTCTTCATCATTAGATTTACATTATAATTTATACTACTCATGAGTTGCAACTAAATTTTGATAATATCATGAGAACAAATTTAGTTCTCAGTTGACTGAGAAATAGTCACGTCCTAAGAGAAACAAACCGATCATAATCTTTGGCTGGCAGAGAAAAAATTTGAACGAGTTGTACGAATAATCAGTATCAAAGTGTTGAAGAGAACAATTTTTCTTTTCAAGTGACGTACCAAATCTTTTTAGAAGAAAGAAGCCAACAATGTACAAGAACCAACCCAATGACTGCGAACAGCAAGGGCGGGGAACTCCACACACCCGCACGCTCAACTCACTAAGCCTACTCTCTCAAAACCTGATAATCCCCTCCTCTCTTAGCCAGCTTTCAAAGGGCGAATTCCTCCTTGATTCTAACCAGCATCTGCGCCATGGAGTACTGAAGCTGTGTGTTTCCGAAGGCTCTAGCATTACGCTGTTTCCAAAGATGCCAACAGGAGAACAGTTTCAAACATATAACAAGCTGCACTTGTGTTTCAGATAGCGGCTTACTCTGTCAGTGTGTGGATAGAATTTGTACTGACAAAGTACACTGGCTATCGAGAAAGCAAGACACCGATAAAAAGTGCACAACCATTTGGCCAACATCTGGAAGTCACTCTGTACCGACAAAACTACACCAGCTGGCTAGGTAGAAAAGACACACATGGATTGAGAAGTGTATAACCATTTAGCCAACACCTGGAAATCAACTTGTACTGAGAAAGTACACACTAGCTACCTATAGATAAAACAAGAAAAAAACACGAAGTGAGAAAAGTGTGCCGCGACTTGGGTGCAGTCATCGTCCTTCGGTGGAACTGATTATAATCAGGTATGCACAATCAAAAGAATGAAGAACTATCCCTGAACTATGAACAACAACAATGAAGCAAACAACATGTATAATGCATTTGCAATGTCACAAGACTTCAAACCATGATTTGATCTGTAGGTTGAGACACACACACGAGAAAGATAAATTTTGATGCTAATCAATAGTACTCGTTTCCAGCATATATTTTCTAATCGAGTTTTGCTAGTTCTTAGCTAGCCAAAACTGAGTTTTAGTGCTCAGTCAAGTCATACACCATCCAAATTGCACTGTGATTTGTGCATTTGAGTTACAAATTAGACTGCAACAGTTGCAAGTGGGCATTTTTTTTTTGCGGGTAGCAAGTGGGCATTATAACTAAGAAAATGCTCCAGACAGTTAGATTCGCTTCGTGATTCAGATTAATCATTAGTTACAATGCGGATCGCAACTAAGATTAGATAACAGCATCTAATAAACTAGCTCACTCGTCAATCGAGTGAGAACACCAATTTTCTTATCAAGGTAAGATTGGTTTCGTCTCGCAACGTAGATTGGCCGCATGCATGTCTATGTCGACAACATGAATTCTTTATGTTGTTGTTGCAACTTCTTGAAATTTAGCCGAGCAACAGGATATTTCGTACGCACAAGGACAAACACTAGCTGCCTAGCTACTCGATGGCGCCAAGAGCTACTGGTGATCGATGAGCTGCTAGCCTGCTACATACCTGAAGATATCGAATTGTGATTTGATTGCTTTATTCGCCGTAGGATCGAGCATAGCACTTAGGGCGATCTGTTGTCGATACTGAGGCGCGCGTGGGTGACAGCGCGAGCGGACGTACGCTATACGCATAGCTCGTCGCCGGTGTCAGGCATGCACGCGCGCGAGCAGCACCGATCAGACGCCAGAGCAACGACACATGCGTCCACGGACGGCCCCTTCGCCACCATTACGTAGCATGGCCGGCAGCGAGACAAGTGTAACAGCACGTCCATCACGAAGCTGGCGCTCGATCCATGTCCAGTACGAGCAAGTACTTTGAACTTGGCGCGTCCCGCGGGCCCGGCCCATCGATCGGCCGATCGACGGCTGGATCCGATAAGATCTTTGATGCGGCCAATACTGAAACTAAACTGACAAGATCAACCAGAATGTGAGATTAGGTTTAGGTACGTAGCACACGTACATGGATCGATCAGGAGGGTGCATGCATGAACATGATTGGCTTGTAATGATCATCTTTGTTCAGAAAAAAAAGATAATATTTTTAGACGGTAGGAGGAGCCCAACTTTGAGAAGGCATCAACCGTGCAGCGATTACATAAGGTCGAAAGGACACTCGTAAAAACACCCACACACACGACACACCACAAAACAACGCAACACAACGACCGAACGATACAAGAGAACACGTTGAAAGGCTTACAACTTAACACTAATAGCAAGCACTAAAGGAACTTGCAAAGCGAAGACTACAACTCTCCGACACCAAGGGCAAGGAGCAGTGTAGGCGTGACAAAGCACTGCCAAAGAGCAGGATGGAGATTATGAGCGAGGAAGACACCCTGGACTGCAAGCACCAGAACACCTTCCGGTCCTACCCTCTTGCCTTGGCTTGAAAGCATCAAAACATCGAACTTGAGAAAAAGCTTACCTGAGAGCTTGGAAAGTGTTGGACTCGAGCCCTGGGACATCCCCAGAACACGACCACCTAAGTAATGGGAGCACACCACGTCGGCCATATTACCGCCGCCCTTGGACATCTAGAGAGAAGCAGAAAAGCCAGCGGGAGCAACGACATGAGACCAAAGCTTCCGCCTTCAACCTCATCGAGCACCACACTCCCCAGGCGACACCTCTAAGGAGGACACAGCGTGCAACATGTCAATGTCGTACAATCTGAGAGAATTTGGGCGTTCGCGTGGGAGGAGAGTCGGGGTGGAGATAGGGGACCACAACCATTCCTACAAGGAGGAAGAATGGCGCTCGCATGTGCCGCCGCTGCCGCTGCCGCTGGGCTGGTCCAACCGACCTAGGGGTTCGCCTCATCCGGAGCCAACCACCAGCTCCCTCCGCGTTCCAAATCGGGCAGCGAGACACCGCTAAGCCAGAACCATGGAGGAGAGAGACATGAAGGGAAATCCCCAATCTGACGAGGAGGGCAACCTCCACGCAGCAGCTGCCAACCACTGCGGTCCCACCTCCCGAGAGGCTGAGGCCGATGGCCAGGGACACCCACGACGATGCCGGCTGAGCGCGCCGTCGCCCCGACCTGGTCCTGGAGTCCTCCACAAAGAAACAGAGCGACGAGATCCCCTCTGCTACCATCCTCAGCGGCTACGCCGCTTTCCAGATGTTACCTCATATAGCGGCGAGGGAGGGGTAGGCTGGCAGAGGGGGTGGCGGCGCTAGGGTTTGGGATGCCGCCCGAGTCGCCCCCAGGGGGAGCGACACGGGCCATGGGGTTGATGTGCGGGTGTAATGATCATCTCGTAATGTATACATACTACCTTGATATGTGTGTCGGTGTGTGTGTGTGTGTGTGTGTTATGGAGATGTATGTACCTCTATTCCTCTACGTCTATCGGTGTGTGATGTGTGTTGTGTGCATCACTCGTTACATACATTACTCCTCTCTTTTTCTGAACCATGAAGGAGAACTGCATGTATGCTTTTCGTTCCCATTTTGAAAAAAGAAAACTGTATGTTGGTGTGTTTTTTCTAGGGATTTCTATTTTCGTGCCCACAAGTACTTAGTTGTACTCAGTTTTCCCCAGCCCCTTAGTTTTTCCTCAGTTTTCCCCAAGCATTTGTCTGAAACCCGCAGAAGGAGCTCGGACGGAAGGAATCCGTTTAGTTGAACGTTCCGTGCTGGCGTGTGGGGCCGCGTCGTTTGTGGGGCCGCGTCGTGTGGGGCTGGTAGGAAGGGACCGCGTGGGACAGGACGAGACCGTATTTGGTTGTACGTGAGAGCTGGGGTTTTGTCTCTCTCGGCCCAAATTGACATTTTTAAGAACACCTTTTCCCCTCTTTCTCTCTCTATCTTTTTCACCAAATTAGTAACAAATCTAGAGAAGCTTCTATTTCTGTCTTTCTTCAATTATTTATGCCTTTTGGCCCTCGTTTTTTGCCCTATATGGCAGAAAATCTAGTAGCAAATCTAGAAGCTAGTATATGATAAATTCACAACAGCATAATCAGAAAACTAAGTATAATACATATATTGCATACAGCAGCCAAAAGCAGCCAATAACGTTGTTAATGTTCACGACAAACTAAGCTGGAAAAAAATACAAGACGCACGCAATGTATGGACAACATGAAGATTAGGATACCCCAGGATGAATGAATTTGTTCTCCATTCCTCATATATTTCTCCGTCGCTCCATTCGTGCATTATCCCAAGGAAATATTCATTGAACTCCTTCCGTCTGCAGTGTGCAGCCAATACATCCTCCAAATGGACGGCCTTTGTTCATTTCTCAGACCGTAGTTTCCTATTCTATCCACACGTAGTGGCCACTCATCCCAGGTCTTTGTATCATGAAAGTACTCTCTGATATAACCCAAATCCGTGTACGTAGTAGATGCCAGGTCGAAGTGTCGGGTGCACTCTAGTGTCGACGGAGATATACCGGATATACTGCACGAAGAAGGCATGACTGCCAATGTTACTGACCGCATGGAGAGAGCGGCTCTGAGTATTCACACGGTACACCAATGGTTGGTCTTCCAAAAGCATGTTGTCCAACAACACAAGCATCAGATCATCATCCGACTTCACAAGGTAGAACTTGTCATTTCTAAGTTATGGAAATGAAATTAGTGTCTCCATCTTGATAGTGCTCACGCGCTGCTCCAACTGTACATTGGTGCACACTAATTGTCCATCCCCAGAATTGTCCACATCTATTGCATACAATTCACCATTGAACATGATAATACAACGCTGATACGTCCATTTTGCATCACTATTTTATATCATAATTTACTGTTATTCATTGATATCTTTTCATATTTAGAGATGATACTTATGTTATTTCATCTATTTTGCATGTTTCATGGTTATTGGAGAATCGCGCAACGGAGTCAGGATTCTGCTGGAAAAAGCAGCGTCAGAATGCAATATTTCGGAAGATCAACAACTGACGGAAATTATACTGAAAATCCTATTTTTCCAGAAGACGGAGGTAGCCAAAAGGAGGAGCCGAGGAGGGCTGCCATGGGCCCCCCTCATAGGCCGGCGAGGGCCCTGCCCTGGCCGCGCCGCCTTGTGGGGAGGGGGCCCACAGCCCCCTCTAGCCTCCTCTCCTTCGCGTACTTCTTCGTCCCGAAAACCTAAGCTCCAGAAGATAGTCGCGAAGAGTCACAGCCCCCTCTGCGGGGCGGAAAACACCAGAGAGAAAAGAGCTCTCCGGCAGGCTGAAATCTGCCGGGGAAATTTCCTCCCGGAGGGGGAAATCGACGCCATCGTCACCGTCATCGAGCTGGACATCATCTCCATCGTCATCACCATCATCTCCATCATCATCACCGCCATCTCCACCGCTGCACCTCGTCACCGCTGTAACAATTAGGGTTGGATCTTGATTGTTTGATAGGGGAAACTCTCCCGGTATTGATTTCTACTTGTTATTGATGCTATTGAGTGAAACCATTGAACTAAGGTTTATGTTCAGATTGTTATTCATCATCATATCACCTCTGATCATGTTCCATATGATGTCTCGTGAGTAGTTCGTTTAGTTCTTGAGGACATGGGTGAAGTCTAAATGTTAGTAGTGAAGTATGTTGGTTAGTATTCAATGTTATGATATTTAAGTTGTGGTGTTATTCTTCTAGTGGTGTCATGTGAATGTCGACTACATGATACTTCACCATTTATGGGCCTAGGGGAATACATCTTGTATTCGTTTGCTAATTGCGGGGTTGCCGGAGTGACAGAAATCTAAACCCCCGTTGGTATATCGATGCAGGAGGGATAGCAGGATCTCGAGTTTAAGGTCTGTGGTTAGATTTATCTTAATTACTTTCTTGTAGTTGCGGATGCTTCCAAGGGGTATAATCACAAGTATGTATTAGTCCTAGGAAGGGCGGTGCATTAGCATAGGTTCACCCACACAACACTTATCAAAACAATGAAGATTAATCAGCAATATGAAGCGAAAGCACTAGACTAAATTCCCGTGTGTCCTCAAGAACGTTTGGTCATTATTTAAACTAACTGGCTTGTCCTTTGTGCTAAAAAGGATTGGGCCACTCGCTGCAATTTTTTCTCTCGCACTTTACTTACTCGTACTTTATTCATCTGCTACATCAAAACCCCCTGAATACTTGTCTGTGAGCATTTACAGTGAATCCTTCATCGAAACTGCTTGTCAACACCTTCTGCTCCTCGTTAGGATCGACATTCTTACTTATCAAAAATACTACGATACACCCCCTATACTTGTGGGTCATCAAGACTATTTTCTGGCGCCGTTGCCGGGGAGTGAAGCGCTATTGGCAAGTGGAATTGGTAAGGGAAACTTTTACTGTACGTGTTGTTTTGATTTCTGCCTGCTGCTATAATTTATTATGGAGAGGTCTTCTCTTGAATTCCTCTTTGGAAAATCTACTACTACTGCAAAGGTAGTGGATGAGGCGCCAGGTGAGAAAGAGGTTCCATACAAAATATCTATGAAAATTATTGAACGTGTTGTGGATAACCGCTATGAAGGGGATGGAACTGTCCATCCTGGTGATCATTTACTGTTTTTACATGAATTATGCGGGTTATTCAAATGTGCAGGTATTGCTATGGATGAAGTTAGGAAGAAACTATTCTCTATATCGCTATATGGTAAAGCAGCGCATTGGTATAAATTGCTGAAGAGTAGGGATTCTCTTGATTGGGAGGACATCGTGCCTTTATTTTATTCCAAATTCTATCCTCCAAGTGAAATTCACAAAGATCGGAACAGCATATATAATTTCTGGCCTCATGATGGAGAAAGTATTGCCCAAGCATGGGGGAGATTGAAGTCTTTAATGCTCAAACGCCCCATTCATGAGCTTCCTGGTAATATTATTATTGATAATTTCTATGCAAGACTGTCTTTTCAAGATAAGACTTTGCTTGGATACTTCTTGTTCTGGATCATTTACACGCAACAAAGAAGAGTTTAAAAGGGACCTTCTTGATCGGATCCAGGAGAATACTGAAGGATGGGAGAACGACAGAGATAGAGAGTCAGGTATAAATTATGATTATAAATGCATTGAAGCTTTTATGGATACTGATAAATTTCGTAATATTAGTGCTACTAATGGTCTTGATTCTCAAGTCGTTGTAAATCTTTATAAAGCTTTTGCCTCTCATTATGAATTGCCTAAGAAGAACTTTGATAAGTATCATGAACCGTATAAAGATAAAATTGATTCATCTATAAATAAATGTGTTGTAATTGAAACTGTTGATCATGTTATTCCTGAAGCTTATATTGAAAAAACTCCTTTCCCTGCTAAAATGAAGGAGTATTCTGTTATAAATAGTGCGGTTAATAAAAGTGAAAAGAAACCTATAGAACCTGAAGAGCAAATAAAAGTTGAACCTGCTGTTGCAATAGTTAAAGATCTTGTGACTGAAAATGTAGAAGATGGTCATATTATTTTCTGTGAAGATGCTTCTAATATTGTTTCGCATCCTAATAAGTCTAGGAAAACTAGTGTTCCTATGCTATCTGTTAGAATTGGTGATCATTGCTATTATGGTTTATGCGATATTGGTGCAAGTATTAGTGCCATTCCTTATGAGCTTTATACGGAGATCATGCATGAAATTGGTTCTTGTGAACTTGAAGATATTGATGTGGTTATTCGGCTAGCTAATAGAGAAACTATCTCTCCAATTGGTATTGTTCGAGATGTGGAAGTTCTATGTGGTAAGATTAAATATCCTGTTGAGTTTTTAGTACTTGGTTCTGCTGCTAGTAAGTATTGTCCTATCATTTTTGGTAGACCTTTTCTAAATACTTGTGAAGCTGTTATAGATTGCAAGAAAGAGAAAAATTTGACCAAATTTGCTGGTGAATCTTATGAGTTTAATTTCTCTAAATTTGCCAAAACTCCTTATAAAGCTGAATTGCCTAATAATGATTTTAGAGTTGAACAGTGTGCGTCTATTGCTCTTGCTCCTAATAATCCTTTGCAACAACATTTGGAGAATAGTGAGAGTGAAGTCTTTAAGGAAGAAAGAAATGAGCTTGATGAAATTTTCCTTCGTCAACCTATTCTTAAACATGACTTGCCGGTAGAAGATCTAGGTACAACACTACCACCAAAGGAGGATCCTGTTTTTGATTTAAAACCATTGCCTGATAATCTTAAATATGCTCATATTGATGATAAGAAAATATATCCTGTTATTATTAGTTCTAACCTTTCAGAGATTGAGGAAGAAAGGTTATTGGAAATATTGAAGAAACACCGAGGAGCTATTGGCTATACTCTTGATGATTTGAAGGGGATTTCTCCCTCAATTTGCCAACATGCTATCAATATGGAAGATGATGCAAAGCCTGTTGTTGAACATCAGCGCCGTCTAATTCCTAAGATGAAGGATGTGGTAAGGAATGAGGTATTAAAACTTCTTGAAGCTGGTATTATATATCCTATTGCTGATAGTAGATGGGTTAGTCCTGTGCATTGTGTTCCTAAGAAAGGAGGAATGACTGTTGTGCCTAATGATAATGATGAGCTCATCCCTCAAAGAGTAGTTGTAGGATATAGAATGTGCATTGATTATCAAAAAGTTAATAAGGTTACTAAGAAAGATCATTACCCTTTACCCTTTATTGATCAAATGTTAGAAAGGTTGTCTAAAAATACTCATTTTTGCTTTCTTGATGGTTATTCTGGGTTTTCACAAATTGCTGTTAAAACTAAAGATCAAGAGAAACTACTTTCACTTGTCCCTATGGAACTTATGCTTATAGACGTATGCCTTTTGGTTTATGTAATGCTCCTGCTACTTTTCAAAGATGCATGTCTGCTATTTTTCATGGCTTTTGTGAGAATATTGTAGAGGTATTCATGGATGATTTTTCTGTCTATGGGAATTCTTTTGATAATTGCTTGCGAAACCTTGATAAAGTTTTGCAGAGATGTGAAGAAACTAACCTTGTTCTTAATTGGGAGAAATGCCACTTTATGGTTAATGAAGGAATTGTATTGGGACATAAAATTTCCGAGAGAGGTATTGAACTTGATAGAGCTAAAGTTGAAGCAATTGAGAAGATGCCCTATCCTAGGGATGTTAAAGGTATTCGTAGTGTTCTTGGTCATGCTGGGTTTTAATGAAGAAACTAACCTTTTGTTTTTGATAATGATTGTAAGGAAGCTTTTGAAACTCTAAAGAAATCCTTAACAACTGCTCCTGTAGTTGAACCTCCTGATTGGAATTTACCTTTTGAAATTATGTGTGATGCTAGTGATTTTCTTTGTAGGCGCTGTTCTTGGACAGCGAGTAGATAAAAAATTGAATGTTATTCATTATGCTAGCAAAACTCTTGATGCTGCTCAAAGAAATTATGCTACAACTGAAAAAGAATTATTAGTTGTAGTCTTTGCTTGTGACAAGTTTAGATCCTATATTGTTGATTCAAAAGTTACAATTCATACTGATCATGCTGCGATTAGATACCTTATGACAAAGAAAGATGCTAAGCGAAGGCTTATTAGATGGGTGCTTCTCTTGCAAGAATTTGATTTACATATTATAGATAGGAAAGGTGCTGATAATCCTGTTGCTGATAATTTGTCTAGATTGGAAAATATTACTTATGATCCTGTTCCTGTTAATGATAGTTTTCCAAATGAACAATTGGCTGTAATAAAGGTGAGCTCGCGAGATAGTCCTTGGTACGCTGATTATGCTAACTTTATTTTATCCAAGTACTTGCCTCCAACCTTTTCAGCTCAGCAAAGGAGGAAATTCCACAAGATCGTGTCTGAACTTATTGATGAACACGAGAAGGAGACTGCAAAGCTGTGGAACGATATCCTCTCACTTCACGACACCACCAACAAACTCCAAGCTCAACTCTATGTTGTTCAAAATCAAAACTGTGAGTATGAAAACAGGTTTAAATACATAAGCTATGCTGCTAGTTTCAGGATTCCTGAGGCCAAGATGTCGTTTGTTGATGGAGAGCCTCTTCCTTGGAAGTCTGATGATGGGAAGAATTCATCACCACCGCCGGAGGAGTAATTCATCATTGGTATTGGCACCCCCTTGGTTTGTTCCAAGCTTGGGGGAGTGCCGCGGTATCACATCATCACTATCTTTTACCTTTTTATTATCAAATAGTGTCATATCATGAGTAGGGAAGTTATCATATAAGATGTGTTGCGGTATGGAAGTATCTCTCTTTAGTTGGTTATCTATGTATCCCTTGGTGTGAGTTATCGTTATGGAATATTAATGAGAAGTCTTATCATTTACGTATTGCACATCTTATTTTAGTTTGCAATTTCAATTATATGATTGATCTTGTTGTTAGTATTGGTATCACTTTGGGAGCATTGAGTAAATCTATTTGGTTTTGGCAAACTTAGCATTGGTCAATAGCAACAACACTTTGAGTTTAATTAGAAAAGAGGAAGTACATGTAGATATGTTATTATATTTCTTGTTAGTTCCTAGCTTAGTATTCTGAAGTTAAAATTGTTTGTGCTTACAAGGAAGATGCATGATTGTTTCTATCACATGTATATTTGTTTGTTTCCCTCAACTCTTATGCTTGCTAATCAACCTTGCTAGCCAAAAACCCGTACTGAGAGGGAATACTTCTCGTGCATCCAAACCCTTAAACCAAACCTATGCCATCAGTGTCCACCATAACTACCTACTATGTGGTATTTCCCTGCCATTCCAAGTAAATACTTCGTGTGCTACCTTTAAACAATTCAAAAGTTATCATCTCTTATTTGTGTCAATGTTTTATAGCTCATGAGGAAGTATGTGGTGTTTTATATTTCAATCTTGTTGGGCAGCTTTCACTAATGGACTAGTGGTTTCATCCACTTATCCTATAATTTTGCAAAAAGAGCTGGCAACGGGGTTCCCAGCCCCAATTAATTAACTCTCATTAATAACTCTCTTCACATGTTTTGCCCTGATTCATCAGTAAGCAACTTAATTAATAGACACTCCTCCATGGTATGTGAAATGTTGGAAGGCACCCGAGGATTCGGTTAGCCATGGCTTGAGAAAGCAAAGGTTGGGAGGAGTGTCATCCTTAAATAAACTAAAGTACATGTGTAAACAAAAGAGAAGAGGGATGATCTACCTTGCTTGGTAGAGATAACGTCCTTCATGGGAGCCGCTCTTTGGAAGTCTGTTTGGCAAGGGGGTTAGAGTACCCGCTACCATTCGTTGACAACAACAAACACCTCTCAAAACTTTACTTTTATGCTCCCTATATGATTCCAAAACTTTAAAAGCTCTAGCACATGATTTAATCCCTGCTTCCCTCAGCGAAGCACCTTTCTTTTATTTTCATGTTGAGTCAGTAAACCTATTTCCCTCCATCTTTAGCAAGCAATTGGGTTGTTGTGATCCAACCATCTATATTGTGATCTACTTAATCATGCCTTTTATTCTTGGGATTTCTATTTTCGTGCCCTCGGGTCCTTAGTTGTGCTCAGTTTTCCCCAGCCCCTTAGTTTTTCCTCAGTTTTCCCCAAGACCTTGTCTGAAACCCGCAGAAGGAGCTCGGACGGAAGGAATCCCGTTTAGTTGACGTTGGTTGGTGCTGGCAAGTGGGGCCGCTGTTGGTGCCCCGCGAGTGGACACGTCTTCACTTATCCGGATCATTGTGGGACCCACAACTTGTCCACGTTAGTGCGCCGGACCCACAGCTTACCCGGGTGACCGTTGCAAAATGGGAGCCCGAGCCAGCCCGTGCCCGTGCCATTGCTTCCCCTTTCTTTCCCCGCGCCCCATTGTTCTTCTTCTCCGCCGGCGGCAGCCCTTCTCCGGCGGGCGGGTGATGTCTAGTTTCTCTTCGACCTCCCGTTCTTCATGGCCGCGGTATGGACCCGTGCCTTTAACAAGATGCCCCGACCGCCCACGCCGGGAGCCTGCGAAGCGGTCGATCAGCAAGACGGACGAGAATGGCAACCGTGGACGTGAGTTCCTTGCATGCGAGAGCTTGCCATATAGAGAGGGGGATAAGGTTAGATCTCGCTCCAATTTCTCTGTTTTCTCTCTATTTTCTTCCTATTCCCTCAAATTTGGGATTTAGGGTTCCCGTTGTTGTTTTCAGATCCTGAAGAAATGCAGGCATTTCGAGTGGATCGATGTGTACGTTCGGAGGCTTCAATTGCAGGAATCAATTGGCGCTATTGGGGAGCGCAATTTGGGAGGGGGGGACTTGCTGTAGAGAAGGCGGCGAGAGAGGAGCCGTTCCGATTATGCCTAATGCTCCCAATGTAGGACTGGAGGAAGTGAAGGGAGAACTGAAGAAAATGAACAAGCGAGTTAAGGAAGCTGATCGAGTTGAAGAAGCAAGCTAATCTGATGGCTGGTTGTTTTTTCGTTGTATAATTGCGATCGGATTCTTATCATTGCTCACCGGGCGCTAGAAGTTGTTACAAGGGATACCTTGTTACAAATTCATTATTCAGTTACATGTACTTGTAGTTGTTTTCATAGTTAGTGTGTGCATTCACCGAAATTACCAACTATATTGGAATGCTAAAAAAGTTGATAATTATACCACTTTTGGGCCGTTTCAAATTACTAAAACGCCAAAACTATATGGGATCCCCTAAAAGAAAAAGGAAAGCGAAAGATAGTTGATAATTGTTAGAGGGGTGACAATAATGCATTCACCGAAATCCGCAAATATGTATGCCTCATGTTTATACCGAAATTATACCACTTTTGGGCCGTTTCAAATTACCGAAACTATATGCCAAAACTATATCCCCTAAAAGAAAAAGGAAAGCGAAAGATGGTTGATAATTGTTAGAGGGGTGACAATAATGCATTCACCAAAATCCGCAAATATGTATGCCTCATGTTTATACCGAAATTATACCACTTTTGGGCCGTTTCAAATTACCGAAACTATATGCCAAAACTATATCCCCTAAAAGAAAAAGGAAAGCGAAAGATGGTTGATAATTGTTAGAGCGGTGACAATAATGCATTCACCGAAATCCTCAAATATGTATGCCTCATGTTTATACCGAAATTATACCACTTTTGGGCCGTTTCAAATTACCGAAACTATATGCCAAAACTATATCCCCTAAAAGAAAAAGGAAAGCGAAAGAAGGTTGATAATTGTTAGAGCGGTGACAATAATGCATTCACCGAAATCCGCAAATATGTATGTCTCATGTTTATACCGAAATTATACCACTTTTGGGCCGTTTCAAATTACCGAAACTATATGCCAAAACTATATCCCCTAAAAGAAAAAGGAAAGCGAAAGATAGTTGATAATTGTTAGAGGGGTGACAATAATGCATCCACCGACGGAGAGAGAGAGGGGTGGCCACGAAGAGAGAGAGAGAGGGTGGCCACAAAGAGACGGGGAGGGGTATATCGCTGTTAGATCGGTTGATCAACGGTTCGTGGAGTCAATCCGTGTGACAACGGCTCAACCAATCGGGATAAGTTTGGGCTTCGAGAGCATTTGTGACAGAACTTGAGGGCAAAACTGAGTAGTACTAACAATCCAAGGGCACATAAATAGTAAATAGACTAAGGGATTCAAACAAAAAGAATTACAAAATGAAAAATGCGTGTTTTGTACAATATAATTCATATTGGGCTACATCAAATTATTTGCAATTCAAATATACATGAGTGTGACAATTATGGCATCATTTAGACAAACTATGTTTTTGGGGAAGATGTTTTGCAAAGGGGTTTGAGTGGAAAACCATGCATCTTCATAGCTACACTAGTGATTCTGAGAAGTGGCAATTTGTGGTAAAACTCGATTTATATATGTTTGTTAAGGTTTTCTTGGTGGCAGGTTGCGTAGGAAGACTCCATGAGTAGGTGCCACTATGTTTTTATTTTTTGAATTTTTTTGCGCATGAAATGCCTCAATTAGATATGTTAATCTCATTTGTTGACTCTCTCGTTGACTAGCTACTTGAGGGTAAAACTGAGTATATTGCACTTGCCGGTCTAAGTACTCGAGGGAAAGCTGAGTACAGATAAAATTTCTGTATAAGGCCCGAGGTTATAACTGAGTACACCAAACGTCCCAGGGTTAGACTCGTGTCGCGGTGCACGCTGCAGCCATGCATAGCGGACGCGTGTTGCGGTACACGCCACCTTCGTCTTTATAGAGCCCTTTTCCTCTCCCTCGACGCACGTTCTCACTGCAACCGCCTCTCCTGTCCCATCATCTTCTCCACAACCGAAGAAAAAACCCCGAAGAAAACCGCCGGCGATGGAGAAGAATGAGATGCCCATTGTCGGCGCATCGGCCGCCGGCGCATCGGCCGCTACCCCCATCCAGGCCCCTGTCGCTGCTTCCAACGTAGCAGCCGGCGCATCGGCCGCCGGCGCATCGGCCGCCGCCACCGTCCAGGCCCCCGTCGCTTGGGACCCGTACGAACCAGTGCCGTACGACGCGCCGGAGAACCCCTACGACACCGGCATCGTCGACGACGAGCCGGAGGTAACCCTTTGCTCCCTTGTTCTTATCCCATTTCAATCCTTTTGTGTTAGATCTAGCGTTATTAGGGTTCGTCTGTTCCTAGTTCAATCCATTTGTGTTAGATCTAGCGTTATTAGGGTGCGTATGTTCCTAGTTCAATCCTTTTATGTTAGATCTTGCGTTATTAGTGCTTGTGATTTGCTTTTGTTTAAGATTTGTGCCGATGATGATGAATATTTGGGCACAAATTGATTCGAGGTTTGGTCGGTAAACAATTGGTGTGTTCAAATTTGTTGTGCATGATCTTTGGTTTACTCACTCAAATCCTGGATATAAGTGTGTCCAATGTAACTGAGGCTACCTCTTTTTTTCGAGCCCATATTATCATGCATGATCTTTGTTCACTCTCTGTTCCATCATCGTTGCAATTGACTCCGTGTTTTTTGCACGATCTTTGGTGCTACGTGACAGGTGCAGAGCAGCGACGTCGACAACGACGACGAGTCCTTCCACACCAAGACTCGTCACGTCCTCAGGAGGCTCCAGTCCGGCCATTACGATGGCCCCTTTGCTCGAGGCATTTACAAGTGCCCCTTACGCAATAGGAAGCTCCGCGCCACCGACTTCAACTGCACTGGTGAACCATGCTGAATCCATTGGCGGATGCGGCGCTAGAGTTGGAACGACGGTGAACGTGCATGCGTTCATGGCCAAACACAAAGCACTTGGGATTCACTGCGCAACCTCCGAGGCGAGTCACGGGCGCAACCTCGGAGGCGTTGAACATGCCTCTCGCACTCTCTGTATGTGACTTGCTCTATACGTAGAGCAGCTTAAATTCATGTAAAATGTAGCTTATGTTGTAGGGTTCTATCGGTACTACTTGTTGGATCTGTCGTGAATATATCTATGCTATGTTGGCTGCTGTATGCAGCTTATCCTATATTTTTTCTGGATTTGTGCCCTAGATTTCCTACCTGATTGGGTAAAAACGAAGGCATAAAGAAATGAATATCGTTAAAAAACAGAAGGAGAAGCTGCTCTAGATTTGCTACCAATTTGGGCTATCAAATATGAATGAGATCGAGCGAGAGAGAGGAAAAGGTACATTGAAAGCTGCTAATACTGGGCGAAAGAGACGAAACCACTCGTGCCCACGTCCCGGACCCACACGGGTCCACACGCTACGGCTCCACACGCTACGGCCCCACACGCTACGGCCACACAAACATGGTCTCGTCCTGTCCCACGCGGTTCTTTCCTACCAGCCCCACACGACGCGGCCCCACAAACGACACGACCCCACTCGTCGGCACGGAACGGCCAACTTAACGGATTCCTTCCGTCCGAGCTCCTTCTGCGGGTTTCGGACAAGGTCTTGGGGAAAACTGAGGAAAAACTAAGGAGCTGGGGAAAACTGAGCACAACTAAGGACCCGAGGGCACGAAAATAGAAATCCCTTTATTCTTCCTTGTTTAGTACAAGTTTTATCTGAATGAATATAGCTTTGAAAGTTATCAATGATTATGAGAAGATTACTATGATTGAGTATGCAAGTTTATTATAAGCTCTAATATGAGAGCACTGCTCAATGGATAAGAATAATCTGTTAACTGTTCTCTGACCAAGAACGAAGTTTGCCATCACCAGTATTGATTTCTTATGCACCTTTATTTGTGATTACCTTCTACTTGTTTCAAGTTGAATTATATGAGGAAGTTGTTTACTAGAATATCTTGTGTGAATTAATATATATGATGCTTCTTGTCCGTATTTGATTTATCGACTCTTCACTCCATAAACATGTGGTCTTGTTTACTGAGCTCAGTTTCGCTTGGGGACAAGCAAACTCTAAGCTTGGGGGGAGTTGATACGTCCATTTTGCATCACTATTTTATATCATAATTTACTGTTATTCATTGATATCTTTTCATATTTAGAGATGATACTTATGTTATTTCATCTATTTTGCATGTTTCATGGTCATTGGAGAATCGCGCAACGGAGTCAGGATTCTGCTGGAAAAAGCACCGTCAGAATGCAATATTTCGGAAGATCAACAACTGACGGAAATTATACTGAAAATCCTATTTTTCCAGAAGACGGAGGTAGCCAAAAGGAGGAGTCGAGGAGGGCCGCCATGGGCCCCCCTCATAGGCCGACGCGGGCCCTGCCCTGGCCGCGCCGCCTTGTGGGGAGGGGGCCCACAGCCCCCTCTGGCCTCCTCTCCTTCGCGTACTTCTTCGTCCCGAAAACCTAAGCTCCAGAAGATAGTCGCGAAGAGTCACAGCCGCCTCTGCGGGGCGGAAAACACCAGAGAGAAAAGAGCTCTCCGGCAGGCTGAAATCTACCGGGGAAATTCCCTCCCGGAGGGGGAAATCGACGCCATCGTCATAGTCATCGAGCTGGACATCATCTCCATCGTCATCGCCATCATCTCCATCATCATCACCGCCATCTCCACCGCTGCACCTCGTCACCGCTGTAACAATTAGGGTTGGATCTTGATTGTTTGATAGGGGAAACTCTCCCGGTATTGATTTCTACTTGTTATTGATGCTATTGAGTGAAACCATTGAACCAAGGTTTATGTTCAGATTGTTATTCATCATCATATCACCTCTAATCATGTTCCATATGATGTCTCGTGAGTAGTTCATTTAGTTCTTGAGGACATGGGTGAAGTCTAAATGTTAGTAGTGAAGTATGTTGGTTAGTATTCAATGTTATGATATTTAAGTTGTGGTGTTATTCTTCTAGTGGTGTCATGTGAACGTCGACTACATGATACTTCACCATTTATAGGCCTAGGGGAATACATCTTGTATTCGTTTGCTAATTGCGGGGTTGCCGGAGTGACGAAACCTAAACCCCGTTGGTATATCGATGCGGGAGGGATAGCGGGATCTCGAGTTTAAGGTCTGTGGTTAGATTTATCTTAATTACTTTCTTGTAGTTGCGGATGCTTGCAAGGGGTATAATCACAAGTATGTATTAGTCCTAGGAAGGACGGTGCATTAGCATAGGTTCACCCACACAACACTTATCAAAACAATGAAGATTAATCAGCAATATGAAGCGAAAGCACTAGACTAAATTCCCGTGTGTCCTCAAGAACGTTTGGTCATTATAAGTAAACAAACCGGCCTGTCCTTTGTGCTAAAAAGGATTGGGCCACTCGCTGCAATTATTTCTCTCGCACTTTACTTACTCGTACTTTATTCATCTGCTACATCAAAACCCCCTGAATACTTGTCTGTGAGCATTTACAGTGAATCCTTCATCGAAATTGCTTGTCAACACCTTCTGCTCCTCGTTGGGATCGACATTCTTACTTATCGAAAATACTACGATACACCCCCTATACTTGTGGGTCATCAAACGCAGAGAGTGGTGCTCGATCAAAAATCTTCCTTCTCCCCAATCTTCATGTATATCCTTAGTTGGAGTGCTCTCATTGACCCAAGCGATTCCCTCCGGGTAATGTGCGGAAACGAAGACCATAGTCGGGGATTTCATTACAACGACTGAATCCAGAAAAACAAATGGCATCTGCGCCTCAAACATAGTGTTCGATGTCTTTGTGAGTGGGTTCAGAAGCCGTATCTTGTGCGGCTGGTTCTTCTGGGCAAGCACGATGACGCCACGGCAAAAGCCGACGAAGTAGTATCTAAAATATATTGATGAAGATAACATTCAGCACTAAGATGTTTAAGATTGAAAATAAAAATAGATTAACCCTATAGATATGAAGGAATTTGAACCATGCATGAACTTCCGATAGATCTATGGTGACGTAGAGGGATGTGCCGAGTTGGAGGAAGGTGAACTCAGCGGCGCGTGGAAGGGTGTGGTCTACCATGATCCATTCGTGCAGGTGCACGTCGGGCTCAGGTAAACCTGAGCGCCAATTTCTACAGACTTGCCTCATAGCAGAGTAGGTGTCCACGTGCTCCTCGTTCGCCAGTAAGCATTCGCCGATCTTGTGAAGTGGTCCGTCAGCCATGAGAGAGACCCAGTTCAAGGAGGCGCCGCGCTTGGATGCACCGCCCTCGGAGGCGACGGCCTCGGATGCGACGGGCTCGGAGGCGACGGGCTCGGAGGCGACGAGCTCGGGGGCGATGGCCGCCGGCGCATTCTTCTTCTCCATAGCCGGCAGGAGAGCGCGCGTACGGCGGTTGGGGTTTTTTCCTTCGATTTGGAGAAGTTGATGGGACGTGAGAGGCGTGGTTTCGTGCGTGAGCGAGAATGAGACGTATTGTGTGCAGAGGGAGGGAGAGAGGGGCTTACGCGTCCTAAATGTGACCCGCGTCCTACGCGTCCACTATTGCACGTCTGCACCGCGACACACGTCAACAATTGCACGTCTTCCACTTCTGCAACGCAACACCCGTCCTCGAGTCTAACCCTGGAAATTTAGACATACTCAAGTATACCTGATACGTCCCAACCGTATCTAGAATTTCTTATGTTCCATGCTACTTTTATGATGATACTCACATGTTTTATACACATTATATGTCATATTTATGCATTTTCCGGCACTAACCTATTGACGAGATACCGAAGAGCCAGTTGCTATTTTCTCGCTGTTTTTGGTTTCGAAATCCTAGTAAGGAAATATTCTCGGAATTGGACGAAATCAACGCCCAGGGGCCTATTTTTCCACGAAGCTTCCAGAAGACCGGAGGGGAGACGAAGTGGGCCACGGGGAGCCGCCACACTAGGGCGGCGCGGCCTAAGGGGGGCCCACGCGGCCCTAGCGTGTGGGCCCCCCGTAACTCTCCCGACTCCGCCCTTCCGCCTACTTAAAGCCTCCGTCGCGAAACCCCCCAGTACCGAGAGCCACGATACGGAAAACCTTCCAGAGACGCCGCCGCCGCCAATCCCATCTCGGGGGATTCAGGAGATCGCCTCCGGCACCGTGCCGGAGAGGGGAATCATCTCCCGGAGGTCTCTTCATCGCCATGATCGCCTCCGGATCGATGTGTGAGTAGTCCACCCCTGGACTATGGGTCCATAGCAGTAGCTAGATGGTTGTCTTCTCCTCATTGTGCTATCATGTTAGATCTTGTGAGCTGCCTATCATGATCAAGATCATCTATTTGTAATCCTTCATGTTGTGTTTGTTGGGATCCGATGAATATTGAATACTATGTCAAGTTGATTATCAATCTATCATATATGTTATTTATGTTCTTGCATGCTCTCCGTTGCTAGTAGAGGCTCTGGCCAAGTTGATACTTGTGACTCCAAGAGGGAATATTTATGCTCGATAGTGGGTTCATGCCTCCATTAAATCTGGGACAGTGACAAAAAGTTCTAAGGTTGTGGATGTGCTGTTGCCACTAGGGATAAAACATCGATGCTTTGTCTAAGGATATTTGTCTGTAATTTGTTCACCCAACATCTGCTTATCTTATGGGAGAGACACCGCTAGTGAACTGTGGACCCTGGTCCTATTCTTTACATCTGAAATACAATCTACTGCAATTGTTCTTTACTGTTCTTTGCAAACAACCATCATCATCCACACTATACATCTAATCCTTTGTTTACGACAAGCCGGTGAGATTGACAACCTCATTGTTACGCTGGGGCAAAGTTCTGTGATTGTGTTGTGCAGGTTCCACGTTGGCGCCGGATTCCCTGGTGTTGCGCCGCACTACACTCCGCCACCATCAACCTTCAACGTGCTTCTTGACTCCTACTGGTTCGATAAACCTTGGTTTCTTACTGAGGGAAACTTGCTACTGTGCGCATCACACCTTCCTCTTGGGGTTCCCAACGGACGTGTCAACTACACGCATCAATACCCTCGAGTCATATACTAGCATTTTGTGTGTGCTCAGTTTTCCCCTTGAGTGCTAATACTGGCTAGTGCAATATACTCAGGTTTACTCTCAAGTGGCTGGTCAACAAATGGGATTAACTAGTTAAATGAGTCATTTAGTGTGCAAAAAATTTCAAAAAAGAGTGGCACTTACTCATGGAGTCTTCTTACGCGACCTGCCACCGTTGGGAACCATAACAATCGTAGATAAATCAAGTTTTACCATAGATTGCCACTTCTTAAATCACCTAGTAGCTATGAAGGTGCATGGTATTCCACAATAAGCCCTACCCAAAACAGTTTTCCCCAAAACATATTTTGTCTGAATGAGGCCATAATTTTCACACTAATGTATATTTGTATCGCAAATAGTTTGAGGTAGGCCAAGATGGGTTTCATTGTACAAAACACGCATTTTCTATTTTGTAAATCTCATATTTGAATCCCTTAGTCTGTTTACTACTCACTTGCCCTTGGTTTCTTGATACTACTCAGTTTTGCCATCTCCCTTCACAAATTCTCAAAGACGCCCAACATTTCCCTGATTGGTCTAGCCCATGTCACGCGGATCGTGCCCGCCGACCGTTGATCGTATGATCTAACGGGCAGGATAACCCCTATCTCTCACTCTGGTCGGGGCCACCACCCTCTCTCTCTCTGTCGGCGGTTACCCAGTACGCTAAAGTTTGGTTTTCTGCATTATTTTTCACGAGCTAAATTATAAACTCTTTTAGGCATTATTTTTCACGCAAAAAATGATAAACAATCACCGATTTGTTGTAGCCATTACTTTTCACGCAAAAAATGATAAACCATCACCGATTTGTTGTAGCCATTACTTTTCACGCAAAAAATGATAAACCATCACCGATTTGTTGTAGCCATTACTTTTCACGCAAAAAATGATAAAACCATCACCCATTTCATGTAGCCATTACTTTCCACGCTAAAAATGATAAACCATCACCCATTTCTTGTAGTCATTACTTTCCACGCAAAAAATGATAAACCATCACCGATTTCTTGTAGCCATTACTTTCCACGCAAAAAATGATAAACCATCACCGATTTCTTGTAGCCATCCCTCCTGTTTTATTTAATTGACTCAAATTTAGTATAAAGTTATACTGAATCCGAGTCAATTAAAAGTCACGCTAAAAATGATAAACTATCACGAATTAGCATTTCTTTTAGGCATTACTTTTCACGGTAAAATGATAAACTATATCACGAAGTTTCATTTCCCTCAAGATAGTCCGCATTACTTTTTTGTTGAGATATATACGCCCACAACGGTCATCTCCTCCTTAATTTATTGTGTAAACCTCACAACGGTCACCTCCTCCTTAATTTATTGTGTAAACCCCTACAACGGTCATCTCTCCCTTATAAACACCCACAACGGCCATCCCTTGTGTCAATAGGTTCTGCCTCTCTCTTCTTTTTTTCACATACACTAGATCCATTGCCATGGCTTCCACGTCTCGGACGCCGACCGAAAGGGGAAGGGGAAGGGGACGGGGCGGCCGGGGTGGTGGATCATCATCATTGCCACCACCACCATCAACACTGCCATTGATCATAGAGGAGTTCTTCATCGCCGTCTATGAAGACCCTTTGGTCAAGAAGGTACGTATGCGTTCCCACATATATGTTGCATGTGATTAATTATGGGCATGTTCTAAAAAACCTTTAATTTCAAACGATCGACGCTCGATCTCTTTGCAGGCACTCCCAAAAAAGTTTGCGGACTATCTTGACGGCCAGGAGCCAGCTAAGGTGTATCTGCGAGCAGCTGACTGCGGTCCTCGTCTCTAGACTGTGGAGGTCCTATTTCACGGACAAGGCCGGATGTACCTCGACAAGGGCTGGGAGAATTTCGCCATCGCGCACGGTGTGGATTTCGGCTGCTTCGTACACTTCAAGTATGAAGGCGATGATGTGCTCACAGTGAAGGTGTTCGACGGAACAATGTGCAGGAAGTACTACTACTCGGACGACGAAGATACGACGATGAAAGCGACGACGACGTGAAGCCATGCATCCATCCCCTTTAGATAAGGGGATTATGACCAAGAATATATATGTAGCTTCATATGCATCGATTTAGAGATCTAGCTATTTTCTATATATTATGCATGTAAAAAATAATATCGAAATTTCCACCATGATTCAAGCACCACAACCTACAAACGATGCCGATGCCGATGCCGATATCGGCATGGTCAGAACGGCTATGCTCGCCGCCACTGCTAGGTCACCATCGGGATGCACCATGTTTAGCATAAGGTTCACTTTAGATTAAGCTGCGAAAATAGTCACCTGCCATTGGCTGAGGCGGCCCCAAAGAGCGGCTCTATATGATATTCTCTAAATAAATAGACGACCCCGGCGGTCATTGGCTGCAGAGGCCCCATAGAGCGGGAATATATGATTTTCTCTAAATAAATAGACGACCCCACTGGTCATTGGCTGCGGCAGCCCCACAGAGTGGCAATATATGTCTTTTCCTGAAAAATAGACGACCCCACTGGTCATTGGCTGCGGCAGCCCCACAGAGCGGCAATATATGTCTTTTCCTGAAAAATAGACGACCCCACTGGTCATTGGCTGCGGCAGCCCTATAGAGCGGCTCCATTTGTCATTGGCAGCACCGCGTATACAATCAGAAAATAAAACAGCCCACGCGTCAGCGACAGATGGATGGCTACCCGTCAGCACGAGACGGTCAGAGAGGAACTGCCCTCTGTGCAGCCCCACCCGTCAGATTAATGGTAACGGTAAGGCCTCTGACCTGACGACAACACTCCCGTCCGAGCGTCTGCGAGGGGTTTCAAACTGGAGGGAAACTGAGAAAAAAATTAAGAGGCTGGAGAAAACTGAGCACAACTAACGAAGCAGGTGCACGAGAACATAAAACCCTTTTTTTCTAATAAAATATGTTTTATTACTTAGAAAATTTAAGCATTCCTAGCGTATGTATAACTAAAATGCACACAGCCTAAACAAGGTCAGACGATTGACAAAAGAAAAAATAAAAGACAAAATACAAGTAAACGTCAAGAAACTATAAACCACGTTGATGGAGGACCAATCCGTGTGTTAGTGTGTCAGTGTGTGTATTTTCTTATCTAACATGAATGATATTGTCGGCATGTATATTCGATGCAACAAACTAAGGCATAACGGAACAGACTATATCGACGGAGCATTGGGGTATATATATAAGCAAGAGACCACGACTAGGTCAATTATATTAATAAACCTAATCAAAATCTGCAAAGATGATACGATCTGGCTAATCTATGCATCAGATGATCAGCGAATTGCTAGTTGATATTGTCATGATAACGAGGGATAACACAGATCACCGCTCGACGGTGACGATGTTTCAATGTACATAGGCATGCGTCGGATTTGACTCGATCGTCGATAGACCTTCCCTGCTCATGTCATTCTGGATCGTCACAGACAACTCTTCATAACAAGCAAAGGAGAAGAACACAGTCTACTCTGGTTTACTAATGACCTAGTACTGCTTGACCTCTTGAAGCATCAGAAAGGCAGCCAAAAGGCGGCAGGACGACCCCGTCGCACATACGATGAACGATTTGCATGATCCACTTAACAATGACATCTAGTGGTAGTTTACGAACTGGTATAAACAGCTGGTGATTAGTTTCAGGCCGACACCGATGTTGGCATGCGTCATAGTTAATTGCAGATCATTACCTTGAGTTGAGCTGACGACGTAGTACATTGGATCAGTATTTTTAAAAGTAATCATCTTTTCATTTGAAATTAGGGCACTCCCTATATGTTTATTAGTAGCTGCGTACTCGAAAAAAAAAATACTTACTTTGGACTTGTTGTGATTTCAAATTTTCAATGGAAAATGCAGAATGTGTTCGGAAATATGCGCCGTGCGCTGTAGTGCGCGTCATACTGCATGCCTGAATGATCATACAAGCGACAATCTGTTGAAGTGATCCAATCACCTCGTTAATTATTTCACCGACCATTCCGCTTCATGTTGATGTTGATCAAACCGAAGATGCACACGATCACGATCTGTCAAATTGTTCATGATGTTGCAACCAACATGCATATAAGTGCGTTTAACTCTATAGCAAAATTCATTCCCGTGTTTGCCTCCTCTTGATCAATATGATATACATAGAGTCAGATGCACGAGACTCACGAGTCGCCAAGTTTTTCTTCAGAAAAAAGAGAGAAAAGCTTTGTTCTAAACTATTAATTATGAATTTTTTTGATAAGATAATAAATACAATTCCAATATTACAAAAGCATACCTTCTCTTGGCAATATTTCACCCAAACACTTTGCTCCTACGAGCACCCGAAGGCGCGCCTCTTTCTTTTCTTAGTTCTATCTAACTCGTATGGTTGCTCCCATTCTAAATCTTCCAAAAGGTGAGCACATCGGGGGAAGAAGTGCCTTGCGGTTTGGGATTGACAAAAATAATTATGATTTGCCACACTTTTTTTTGAAGTGTGCCAACATAGAAAATGGTAAAGAATAGAAGTGCAAAAAAAATGCGGTAAATCATAAAATTGCCCGGGATTGACCTGCCAACCATCAACTTTGATGGAGGCATCCGCTAATTGCAAAGTGTGAAGCGCATGAGTACCCAATCTTCGTTATCTCTGAAGTCTGATCCAACAAATTAAGAGCATATGCAGGGACTAAAAAAGCTTACGTTAAGCATAAAAACAGAGCGGATACGGATGAAACTGAATGAATGCTGCTCTATTTGGAACTGAATGTTGCTACATTTGCTCATAGTGCGTTGTACCTTATCGTAGCTAATGGCGGATAGTTTGGACGAGTTTTCTACTACCATGTCATCGACACATTGTCAGACCAAGTCTTCCGGTGGTCCGGGCTCTGTATCAACCAACTCACCCTATGAGCACCGGTTTTCATACGTATGCGCTTTAAGATAGGGGATTGCATGGCCTGCAAAATTACCTTGTCAGTCGGCGAGGATATTGGTCGAACAGGTTGCTAGCGTTGCGGACCACGGGAAAGGAGTGGAGATGACCGAGAGCGTTTGCCTCTAGCGTGTGGCCATGCCATCAGACAATAGCGACGAGAGACGATGATGTGTACTGCTCGATAAGCGGCCGAAACTAGTGGTCGGATAAGCCCTTGCCAGCAAAACTAGTGAAGCGGCGCCGGAGAGGGTAAAATGGGTGGGAGCTGGGAAGAGTAGGTGCAGCCGAGGGAGTGGCTGGCTGGAGGGCTTGGGATGAACAAATACTCGCACAACTCAAACACGCGGCCTACCCGCTAGACATCAAACCCACCCTGAATTTAGATTGAATTTGCTCAAAAATAGATCGTATCCCCATGACACGGTTCGTTTACGGGTCACCGTTGGGCCGCCCGCAAACGGACACTGTTAGGGTTAGGGTTTACGTCCTCCTCTATGCAGAACTGGCCTGCCCAATATGGTACGGCCTTGATGTGTGTTCCTGCACCGTACATGATCCAATTGAACCATGGACACCTCACGCTGCCACGAACCACAGAGAATTGAACTCACTCTAATTGCACATAAGTCGACTGATCAATGCTCCACCGGTCGACATTAACGGCCATCACTCGCCGGCGGACCCGCCGCGCCGCGCGGCGCGCCGTCGCCTCCAGGCGTCGCGTCCCGCTTCGCTCGCCGGCAGCATGGCCCCCCGTCTCGCAACTAATCACCGACCTACAGCGATCTGACTCGGTGCCGTACTGTACGTCGCACCGATCGTTGATCGTGCGTGCACATCGCCAGCCGCCGTGAGGTCGCGACGGAGGCGGAGACTGGACGTGACCGCCGGCCGGCAGGGCAGCAAAGCGTCAGTCGGACGCGACGTATGGCCGTGCGTGCCGTCGGAGGCGACGCTGGCTGCGGTGTGGGCCGCCACATCGCGCGTTTCACGTGCCGTGGGGCCCCGCCGGAGAGTGGCGCTCCACGCCGGACCCACGCGCACCAGGCGGCGGCGGCGATGATAAGCCAAATCACGGCCGGGCAGCGATGTTAGAGCATCCCCACTCGTTGGGGCTCCCCACGCCCAAATCCGGCGAAATTTTCATCCGGATTGGAGGAAGATTTGGCGTGGGGAGGAGTATATTTCCAGTCGTGTGCTCCCCAAGCGGCGTTTCTCGGGGAAAAGAGGATGGCTCGGGGAATCCGGACGAAAGAGGAGACACGTGGGCGTGGGCGGTTGGTTTAGCTTCATCCGGAGTCCCCGGGAGACCCCCGGGAAACCGAGGATGGCATGGGGAGTCCGGACGAAAATAGGCTCAAATCCGGACCAAAACGAGGAACCGGGGGCCTTACTGGGCCGTTTTTCGCCGTCCGGATGAAAAAAAGTGACCGTGGGGGGCTCTGTGGGGAGACGAGTGGAGATGCTCTTATTATCAACGGTACCACTTCTGTTCCGCCGCTGCTTCCCTTGCAAAATTGTAGGCTCATTAAACACAATAATGGTGGAGATTTTTTTTATACCTATTTGTAAGTGGGGGCACGATCGTAATTTCAGTGTAGGTACACCGGCCGTACAACCCTGTACAGATCCGTATGGCCTGTATTGTGTTGTACCCTGTTTTTGTACGTATCTACGGTCACGTGCGTATATCAAAATAAAAGGTCCTATAAAGCTCTTGCTCACGTGACCTTTTTTTTCTTACACGAGGTACACATGCCGTTTCAATATAGACGGGTATACATTGGTTGGATATAGGTTTCAGCGGACCCAACACAGGAAAAAGCCAACTATGACCCTTAAACTTCGTTTAGGAGGAGCACTGAAGCAGCCCTAACGGTACAAGAAAACCGTTAACTCCACTCCCACCATTATTGTATTATTAAAACATATACTCCTCTCCTCTCCACTCCACCAAAGCTACAGGACAGGACAGACAGATCAAGCCATCTCGACCGCCGTAGCCACTTCTTCCCTAGACATGGATTTGGTGTACATGAACACCAATGCTTCCTCCACTTTCAGTTTTTTTTAAAATTTTAAAACATCAAACTTTTATGTTTTCAAAAATTCTGGCATTAAATATGTAAATAGATATGTTCATCAAAAGTGTATGCCAAAAAGTCTTGATAAAAAATACTTTAAATTTTGAGAAACACAAAATAAACAAATTTCTGATAAAGGGATACACTGCTGTAATACAATTTTACTACTCCCTCGGGTTCATATTAAATGACTCCAATATGGATGTATTTAGAACTAAAATGTGTCTAGATACATCCATATTAGAGTCAATTAATATGAATCGGAGGGAGTACCATTTACTGTCAGAAATTTATCTTTTTATATTATTCAAAATATGAACTATTTTTTAACGAAACTTTTTTCATACACCCCACCCGTATAAGTCTATCCATATATTTAACGTCATAATTTTTGAGATTTAAAACGTGAAATTTTAAAATTTTAAAAAATCTCAAAGTAAGGAAAACATTTGTGCACACTTTCCGCTTCTTCCCGCCGCTATAAAAAGCCACCCGCCCCTCGGTCTCGTCCTCCAAAACTCAAACGGGACTTGACTCCTCGAGCAAGCACCTCACCGGTCAGGTCTGGTCTGGTCTTGTCTGGTCTTCTTCTTCCCACTTCCCCTTCCCAAGTCTCAACACGCGAGACCGATCGAGCTAGCTCGGAAACAAAACAAAAGAAAACTTGTACGCGCACATACGTACGTACCTACGTCGGCATGGCTCCGTCGGACGACTGCGGCTGGCTGCTGTACGTCTCCCTGGCGGCGAAATACGGCGGCGAGCCCTACCGCGTGGCCGGCTTCGTCGCGGTCCTGCTCGCCGCCTGCGTCGTCACGGCGCTCCTGCACTGGACGTCCCCGGGCGGCGCGGCGTGGGGGAGGTACCGCTGGACGAGGAAGCAGGCCCTGGGCATTGCCTGCATCCCGGGCCCTCGTGGCCTCCCCGTGATCGGCAGCATGGGCCTCATGACCGGCCTCGCGCACCGCAAGCTCGCGGCCGCGGCCGCGTGCGGAGACGGTGGCAGGCGCCGGCGGCTCATGGCGTTCTCGGTCGGGGAGACGCGGATGGTGGTGACCGCCGACCCGGACGTGGCCAGGGACCTGCTGGCCAGCCCGGCCTTCGCCGACCGGCCCGTCAAGGAGTCCGCGTACGGGCTCTTGTTCCACCGTGCCATCGGCTTCGCCCCCCATGGCGCCTACTGGCGCACGCTCCGCCGCGTCGCCTCGTCCCACCTCTTCTCGCCTAGGCAGGTGGCCTCCTCGGCCGCGCAGCGCGCCGCCATCGCGCGCCAGATGGTGGACGCCATGCAGGCGTCGGTCGCGGTCGGCGTCGTCGTCGAGGCCCGGAGGTTCGTGAAGCGTGCGTCGCTGCACAACGTCATGTGGTCGGTGTTCGGCCGCAGGTACGAGCTGGAGGCCGTCAGCGAGGAGGCCGCGGAGCTGAGGAGCCTGGTCGACGAAGGCTACGCCCTCCTCGGCCAGCTCAACTGGTCCGACCACCTCCCGTGGCTCGCGGGCTTCGACCTGCAGAGGACCCGCTCCAGGTGCTCAGCCCTCGTCCCCCGAGTCAACCGCTTCGTCGGCCGGATCATCGACGAGCACCGCGCGCCACGAGACGCCGACCTGGCCGTGACGGACTTCACCGACGTCCTGCTCTCGCTCCAAGGCGGCGACAAGCTCTCAGACGCCGACATGATCGCCGTGCTCTGGGTATGTTATCACGCTAGCTTTTCAACACAAAAACGAACTCTCACTTACTTATAACCTGTCTGATAACTAACTTGTACCTGGCCTGTGACTAATTTCATTTGATGTGTCGTTGCAGGAGATGATCTTCCGTGGCACGGACACGGTGGCGGTGGTGATTGAGTGGGTGCTGGCCCGAATGGTGATGCACCAGGAAGTCCAGGCCAGGGTCCACGAGGAGCTGGACCGGGTGGTCGGGCGGCGCAAGACCGTGACCGAGTCGGACGCCGCCTCGCTCATCTACCTCCAGGCCGTCATCAAGGAGGTGCTGCGCCTGCACCCGCCGGGCCCGCTGCTCTCCTGGGCGCGCCTCGCCACGTCGGACGTCGACGTGGGCGGCTTCCTCGTCCCCGCCGGGACAACCGCCATGGTCAACATGTGGGCCATAACGCACGACCCGGCCGTCTGGAGCGAGCCGGCAGAGTTCAGGCCAGACAGGTTCCTCGCCGGACCGTCGCGGGATCACGCCGCCGCCGAGTTCTCCATAACGGGCTCAGACCTCAGGCTGGCGCCGTTCGGGTCGGGCAGGCGGAGCTGCCCCGGCAAGTCGCTCGCCATCGCCACCGTCGGGTTCTGGGTCGCCACGCTACTGCATGAGTTCGAGTGGATGCCGCCGTCGTCTGATGGACATGGCGTCGATCTCTCGGAGGTGCTTGGGCTGTCCTGCGAGATGGCGGCCCCGCTGGAGGCAAGGCTCAGGCCGAGGCGTGCCGTCTGATCCACCTGGACCGAGGGTGTAGCCACCGCTACTTTTCTACTAGTGCTTGTAGTGAGTGTATTTTGAGATGTGAAAAACTGTGTAGTGTCCCGTTTTGGAGATGTGCCTGCTGCTGTAATAGGCCGGTATGTTCCCGGCCGGTATGCGTGTACTGTCCTTTTCAGTGTAGCTAGATGCCATAGTATAATGTATAATTAGGTAATTATTATGAAGTACTACTCTAGTATAGTATCAGGGCATGAGTGTCTACCTACTTCTCTTCTGATTCCCCTTTGTTGCCTAGAGGTTTATGTAGGAGTAACTACTTTTTTTTATCCTGACGCAAGCTCGTGTGCAGGTTTCTATAACTACATTTCTTTTTCAATAAAAAGTATCAGCACATTGCCTCGTGCGAATGTCTGTATCTAATATTGTTTCTTGGTGGGAAATTATTGTCGTAAGAAAACTATGTACTCCACCATTTAGGGATTTTCCTGACAACCAATGAACGTTTCTTCACTAGTGGCTTCTATTTGTTTTCACACCCAATAACCTTTATATCTGAATATTATCGCACAATTAAGATGGCGAAGTATCTAGTGAAAACTCCAATTCGGTGAAAATATCAAAACTTCCTTCCTCTATCGTCAAATGGTGAATACACAGTCCGTATTAAAGGTGGGGTTGCTGACCTACCACTTAATCTTGTTTTGTGAATAACCTTCAGATATAAAGATAATAGTAACCCAAGCTAAATATAAGCACAAAACGGGTTTTTAAAAAAAATCACCGAACCCATGAATTTCTTCTGAGGGGAGAGAGACAGTGTGCGTGCGTGGGTGTGTGTGCATGTGATTGGAGTAGAAAGACGGGTCAAGTCCGGCCTAACAACAACGGGCTAGGCCGGTTGGTCCTTTTGGGTTGGTATAGTGGGCTAGCCCATGGGCCCATATCCTAGTTGGTCAATTTGACCTTTTTAAGAATTAATTACCCAAAACAAGAATAAATACTAGAAATACCTAAAATAAACAAACATTTGAAACAATCATGTTAAATAGTGAGAAACACAAATATGATTTCTATTATATTTTTAGAAGCACATTTGCATATAAGTAATTATTATGAGAAGTTTAATGCAAGAAGTAATTACCTGATTTTTCTAAAAACCTAAAATTATGGGGAATATCATACTTACATGCCCAACATTATATTTGACACAATTCCTATATTTAATGTATTATTATATATTATACATTTAAAATGATAATTTTGTTATTCTTAAATAAACAAATATTCAACAAACACTAACATTCATGTAAAAATTCAAAATTAGCGATTAGATCCTTAATAAACCAAAAGGAGGGAATCTAATGGGGTAATCAAATCCAAATGCATGACATGTCCGATGGATAATAGTATGAATCCAATTCTTTAAACAATGTACTTATCGGACAATGATGCAACTTCAATAACCTCGGGTCCTAGGTCAAGTCATAGCTTTAAATAACGGCATACCACTCGTAGAGAATAGCTTATAGGGCTCATGTGATATGTGGTGTGGCAAGTCAAAACCACACCACAACTAATATCGGTAGCGTGGGCACTTTCCGTGCGGCAACGGTATGGGCCTACCACTGGCATGCCCAAGACTACACTACACCACCGGTGTGTGGACCCATCAGTCCGCCAGCCCAAAAATTACTGGTGGTGTCGTAAATTTTCAACACGCCACTAAGTAGTGGTG
>NC_061508.1:155938763-155985221 GCF_022539505.1 Lolium rigidum
CATATTGAACTATAGGGTATTTCTGACCAAAATCATCTGCAAGTGAGAGATTTACAATTCCATTCTGCTATGCATGATTAATTGTACTTTGAAGCAAATCTGCAGTGTTGACAAACAATATAGGAGACAGGGGGTCCCCTTGCCTCAGTCCTCTTTTGCAAATTATTTTCTTCCCTGGTACCCCATTTAAAAGTACAGATGTGGATGCTGAATGGAGAATGTTAGATACCAGATTGATCCATTTTTGGCCAAAGCCTCTTGCTCTCAACATGCTAATGACTGCATTATAATCAAACTTATCAAAAGCTTTCTCAAAGTCTATTTTGAGTATAATAATGGGCCTCTTGGATAAGTGACATATATGTAGATACTCAAAAGTCCATCCTAGACAATCTTGAATATTTCCCCCTTTGATAAATCCATACTGGTTCTGATGTATTAAGGAGACAATCTCCTTCTGCATTCTGTTTGCCATAAGTTTGTAATAATTTTGAGTGGGAGACTAACAAGAGATATTGGTCTGAAATCATTCATATTTTCAGGATCGGCTACCTTTGGAATAAGAGTAATGAAAGCAGTATTGATACTTTCCAAGTTTATTCTCTCATTATAGAAATCCTCTATCAGTTTGTAGAAGTCCTCTTTAATTATCTGCCAGCACTTCTTCATGAATTTTCCATTAAAACCATCAGGTCCTGGTGCTTTATCTGTGGGAAAATCTTTTATAACAGCATCAATTTTTTCTCTAGAGAAAGGAACATCCAGGTGTGACAAATCTCTTGGATTGATAATGTTTTGAAGGTTGATATTCATCTGTGTATTTTCACTGATCCCAAGTCTTTCCTTGTATGACTCCCAAATAATGGCAGCCTTATGATCATGATTATACACACATTACCCATCAGCAGCTTAAATGGAAGTAATCAGATTCCTCCTGTAACTCTTGGTTGCAATGGTGTGGAAATATCTTGTATTCTCATCTCCCAGGGTAGCCCATCTAATTTTTTCTCTATTTTTCCAATAGATTCTTTTTGCTTCCATTAATTTTCTGGTATGATTCTGCAGAATTCTCTGGAAATTTTTCTCCACGGTGGACAGAGTTCTTTGATCCTCCAAGCCATCAATAAGAGCTAGGGTATAGTTGCACTTGGAAATAACTTTACCCAAGTTTGAGAAATTTCTGCTCCATTTCTTCATACCAAGTAACATTAGTGCAGAATCATTCTTGTAAGCAGTTGAATCCCAATTTATTTTCACAGTATCTAGAAACCCTTCAAAATCAATCCAAAAATTCTCAAATCTGAAAAGGTTTGTTTTTTGTATATCAGTACCAATTTGCACATGTATAGGAATGTGATGATAGCCCATTCTAGATAGGGGGTAGGACAAGGTATTGGTGAATTCAGATGTCCATGTGGCAGAAGTGAACACCCAGTCAAGTTTCTCCAAAAGTGGGTTATGCTGCATATTACTCCATGTATAAGATCTGCCTTTTAGGGGTATTTCTTCTAGATCATGGGCTTGTATGACAGTGTTGAAAAGGAGCATATTATTTGTATCTCCTCCATTCTTGTTCCTATCACCTGGATTTCTGATTAAATTAAAGTCACCAAGAATCATCCAATAGTGGTATTCAGATGAGTCTAGTTCTGCCATCCAATTAAAGAAATCCTCTCTATTTTCATTGTGAGCGGGCCCATAGATGTTGGTTAGAAACCATATTTTGCCAGACATTCTACATTTGAATTCCACAGTAACTTGAAAGACACTTTGAGAAATAATTGCACCATCAAATAGATTTCCATTCCAAATTGTGATAATGCCACCAGAGTTGCCAATAGAAGGAGTGAAAGCATATTTATTGAACTTCTTGTGACAAAAGTTCCTCAGGTATGATAATTCAAAATGCTCCCTTTTTGTTTCTTGCAAGCATATGATACTCCGTATTATAGTTGCATTCATCCACTCTTTGTTTGATATCATCCCATCTTTCTTGAGAATTAATCCCTCTAATATTCTAGTCAAGTATATTCCAAGAGATACTCATTTAATAAACTCTTCTGTGTGATATAAATAACATAGTGGCAGCTTAACTGTCCACTGGCAATCCTTATTCTTCCTAGAAAAAACCTCTTCCAAATAGAGATCATATATTGCGCAAAGTACTGACATTCCCAGATTAATAACACATATCACAATTAATGTGCATATATGGCTCATCATAAACCAATAAAAGTCATTACTGTCATGGCAAGAGCAAGAGAAACTCATAGGATTGATAATAATAACCAAAGCATCGATATCCCTTATTACATGCCAAATAAAAGTATCATCATTGCCACCACATAAGTATCTGATAGCAACACCAAATATGACAGAAGGTTTGCCACATATTACAAAAGTATTGTCCCCCATTAATGAGGAACAACTAAAGCATGATATTAAGCTAGGGATAACTAGGTTGTAGGACAGACAACCCAACTGATCAAATTTAATGTGGCAATACATTTAGCCACTCTTGGCAAGGAGCTTCTCATCAGTCACCTCACTAGGAAGGATCTGACACTGGTCAACTGCAATGCTTTGGACAGTCTTGATAGGCAGCTCTGGAGGAGGGGGCAGTCCTGTCTATAATCTCCACCTCAAATTTAGAGTTGAGATTTTTCTTTGTATTCCTATCAGATGTCTTATTCTTCTCCTTATCCTTTCCTTTGTCCTTCTCCTTCCTAGCCTCATTCTGCTGCCCCTTGTCAGCTTCCCTTTCCATTGCTGCATATGCAGCTTCCTTGTCCTTGTAACCAGCAGAGATAACAGAAATCCTTCTGCTGCGCCTAACTTCATTCACA
Source organism: Lolium rigidum (assembly GCF_022539505.1). Lineage (NCBI taxonomy): Eukaryota > Viridiplantae > Streptophyta > Magnoliopsida > Poales > Poaceae > Lolium > Lolium rigidum. Next base: position 155,941,610 of record NC_061508.1, read on the forward strand.
TCCGCAGGAGCTTGCTCATTCTTTCTCTTGCCTGCAGGAGTATCTAGAACAGTGTTGTTGTAACCAATCATGGCATCAGTCATAAGCACATCTGGTATATCTTTGTTGGCAGCATTATCACCAACAATCTGTGAGGGGAGAACAGTAGATACTGGATCTTGGCTATCATAAATTTCAGAGATAATGACTGAAGATTTAGTGGCAGGTGCCTCATGTGCAGTATAAACAGTAACTACACATTTTCTTTCTGAATATCCTTCAGCACTCACATCGAACATTTGGATTCTAGCTCCAGTAACACCTCCATTGTTAAGTTTATCCAAAGCATCTGGGAAAGCAGTGAGAACATATGTAAGCATGTTTTGGTAGGCTGCAAGTGCATCAACTGCCTCAACAGTTGGTTGGATGTCCTGGTTACTTTGCACGGAATCTTGGGGTGGGGTATGCACCATGGGCTCCCCATCAGCAGCTAGTGCAGCATGTCCACCGGGTGCAGCATTACCTGGATTAGGTGCAACATTTTCATGCATATCATTGTTTCCATGAACCACATCATCCCAGATACCACCAAAAGGCAGATTTGGTAGTGGATGAGGGTTCCCTCCATCAGGTGGCAGAGGATCTTCATCACCACCAAGCTCTCCAATGAGTTTAGCTTGCAGAATATAATTGACAACAGTCCATGAATGTCCATGCCCCTCATCCCTAGTATTCTGACACTGCACAAGACTGATAGGTACTTCTAGAAGATCAGGCACTCTAACTTCAACAAGAATCCTAGCTCTGTTTGACCCATCACGATTCCAAACTAGGAATTTGCCAAATTCACTAACAGATTCCTTAATCTTCTCCACATGCCATGCCTCTTGGGGATAACAAATAATAAATGGTGCTTATTACTATATCTCAATAGTTCATAATAAGTATCGTGCCATGCTATAACTGTATTAATCTGAAACATTGATGTATGTGTGTTATGCAAACAAACCAGGGTCCCTAGTGAGTTTTTATGCAAACTAGCTCATTTGGTCATCCAATGCTCGAGGTTTCCCGATCATGGAAATTTATGTCAATTGACAGTGGGATCATATCATTAGGTGAATGATATGATGGACATACCTAATATAAGTATTGCAACACGATCATATCACAGAGTTCATCATTGTCATAGTTATGAAAGCGTAATAACCTAATCCTTAGACTGTGAGATCATATCTAATCGTTGTCACCGAAGGCTACTTTGATTGCATCAATCGTCACACCATAACAGGTTCATCATAAATGTGTTCTCAGGTATTCCAAAGGGGTAGGCTGAGGCGTACGCATCAAGATCAGGATTTTTTTCATCCGTGTGATGGAAAGATACTCTGGTCCCACTCGGTGAGAATTTGCGCAGCACGCGTATGACTAGGTCATGAGGCCGGATGGAATACCACGGAAACGAGTTGAATAGCCTTGCCGGTAACGAGATTCAATTAGGTATGATGATACCGGCGATCAGGTCTCGGACAAGTCTTGTATCAAAGTAACAATTGGAATAGAACTCAATGTTTATGGTTCAATGACTTGTGAATATTCGTGGTTGGCAACTGATGTCTACGCACGCTTCTATTCTTGTAGATAGTGTTGGGCCTCCAAGTGCAAGGGTTTGTAGAACAGCAGTAAGTTTCCCTTAAGTGGATCACCCAAGGTTTATCGAACTCAGGGAGGTAGAGGTCAAAGATATCCCTCTCAAGCAACCCCACAATTACGATACAAGAAGTCTCTTGTGTCCCCAACACACCCAATACACTTGTCAGGTGTATAGGTGCACTAGTTTGGCGAAGAGGTAGTGAAATACAAGTAATATGGATGGTTGTAAGTAGTAATTGCAATGTGAAATAAAAATGGCAGCAAGCAAACATATAGCAGAACTGGTTGTAAACGGTGTTTCAATGCTTGGAAACAAGGCCTAGGGATCATACTTTCACTAGTGGACACTCTCAACAATGATATCATAATTAAATACATAGATATTATCACTTTACTATGCTACTCTGAGCCACTCTCCGGTTTGATAATAAACACAAATTCACTGCGTAGGGATGCATAAGCACTCCTTAAAGTTCGCATTCCCAATCTATGGACGCCGCACGCTGTCACTTTGAGCATACAAAGATGGTACTAACTAGTCACCACAATTCATAAGTATTTCTATAAATTAAGCATAAGAAACAAACACGGTGTGCACACTGTCACCTTCACACCGCTGGACAAGGTGTCCCCGGAGATCACATAATAAAACCACTTAAGTAGCACAATAGTTAAAGAATAACATCTACTTATTCAACTAGATTACAAAACTCATGATCACATAAAGATCATACATGGAGAGATAGATAGACCACATAGCTACCGGTAAAGCTCTTAGCCTCGGGGAGAACTACTCACTCCTCATCACGGAAGTCAGCAATGGCGATGAAGATGGCGGTGGCGTCGATGGAGATGGCTCCGGGGGCAATTCCCTGTCCCGGCAGGGTGCCGGAACAGAGACTTCTATCCCCCGAATCTTGTCTGCGACGGATGCGGAACTACGGAACTTTTCGTGGATGGATGCTGATTGATTTAGGGTTCACGCTTCGAGGAGCTTCTTATAGGTGGAAGGGAGAGGTTGGTGGAGGCCACAGTGGCCCACACCACCCCTAGGCGCAGGCCAGGGCCAGGCCGCGCCTAGGCACGATCTACCCACCCTGTGGCCCTCCCCCGTCTCTGCTCTAGACTCCGTCTCGTCCTCAAGTAGGTAAGTGATACGTTTGCAACGTATCAGCATCCCCAAGCTTAACTCCTGCTCGTCCTCAAGTAGGTAAGTGATGACAAAAATAACTTTTGAGGTGATATGAAGCCAACACAATCTTAATCAAGTTATTGTAAAATCATTGTGAGCTGGGATCAAAGTACTCTAAACATAGGCATGATAGATATAATTCTACCATAGAACTTAGCAACTATGTTATAACATGAAAAGTAACTCAAACAAAGGATCATGAATAATTGTGCACTGCAAGCAACTGTGTATTTTTTTAGCATAGATAAAACATAGCAAAGTGGTACTCGGCTTGTCCTTTATGGAGTAGCAAAACATAAATACTAGAACACCTTTAAAGTTCAAAGCGTGACTAGATACAAATAATTTAAGAACAAGCAATATCATAATCATGAATCAATCAATAATAAATTTTGAGACTATGCACATTGAACTAAGAATAACAACTATGCTCTCTTAATTGGTGCATAAAGAAGAAGGTGAAGACTCAACATAAAAGTAAAAGAGAGGCTCTTTGCAGAGTAAGCAAGATTAACAAGTTTTATAAACCTTCCAAAATGTATGGTACTCATTAGCTTTGAGCTCTCATTGCCCCTATCAGAAGCATCTTGAATGGTTAAAGTTAATGTGATGGAAAATATGAGCTATATGGTTGACAAATCACAAGTTGAAAATCTCATGCCCCTTGAATACGAGTACCTAAACCTCATGATACTCAACTTAGGTCCCAAATAAGTTCTTGTCATTGTAAATATACATGTATCATCGAGAACCGCCAACGGGGTACCTCTTTCCTGATGATATGGAAGTACTCTTGTAGGAGCAATCCCATGCCAAAATGACAAGACAACCAGACAATGAGCATCTCAACAATTTTTTATTTACTATGGGTATAGCTTTTTATTGAAAATGCTTCATAGAATGCTCACTGTGGTTCGCTGTAAATTTCCACCATGAATGATGCATGGCTTAGATTAGCGGCCCAGGCGTTTCTGTAACACATATACAAACTCCATGGACTTACAATTTTTCATTTTATTTCGCACCGCTAGGCATCCATAAACAAAAGAACATGACATCAACCAAATATGAATAAGTGCAATGTTGAAAGCGTTCCCCATGAAAGCATGGTTGTGCTAACTTCCAACTTGCAATTTGAAAACATATAAACTTCATAAGATAGTCACAATGATAAAATTTATTAAGTGCAAGAAAGTATGTGCCATCAAGTTCGTGAGTGCTTTACTGACTAATTTTCTCATGCCAAAATTTAATTTGGAAGATAAATAAAAACATGATGAATATACTTGGAATAGCAATAATGCTAGTAGGTAGATATGGTGGACACAATTGGCAAACTTTGATTTATGGTGGTTGGATGCACGAGTAGAGTTCATACTCAGTACAGGCGAAAGCTAGCAAAATACTGGGAGCGACCAACTAAGAGAGCAATAATGGCCATGATCATGCATAGCGACAACACATTATCAATCAAAGCATAAAGTGAAATCACAAGTCAAAAACTAAATGATCATAGAGGCTTTAGTTGACTAGTTATAGTCATATCATGGTATAAGCATGTGCCAAGTCAACCCAATAAAGCATCAAAGGAGAATACCACAATATTATGCTTTGTATGATGGAAACAACACATGATTCTTTCAATGTCACATTAAGCACTCTCAACTATTTGAGACAAGTCATGCTACAAAAATAAATACTAAGCATGTGACAAGAATAACATCCAACACGACATGACAAAGTCTATGCCACGGTCTAGACAAGCTTCCCTTTGCATCATTATAGGCATGACACATTTTACTCGTCTCCAACACCAGTCAACTTATTTGAAATAGCTCTCGGAGATGAAAATCAATATGAACCAGAGAGATAATAATACATAAATAAATAATACTAACGATCTCTGAACAAAATTCGAGTGAAAGAACAAGAGCTAAACGTAGTACTAGAAAACTAGAACACTCGCAGAATAATAAGAGCGAAAACTAGAGCGTTCTATGAAATTAAAATGGAGCATGTATTTCTCCAAAATAAATATGAAGGGATCCAACCATGTGCTATAGCAAACAAAACTAAACTAAACTAAACTAAAAACAAAAATAAAGATGCTCCAAGAACAACACATAGCGTATGAAGCAATAAAAATATAGCGCATGGAAAGCTGACATGTTGCTTTGTTGATGAAGAGGGGATGCCTTGGGCATCCCCCAGATTTTACGCTTGTACCTCTTGGATATTTCTTGGTGTGAAATGGGAATCCCCAACCTTGAGATTTTGTCCATTATTCATCCATCACATCATTATTCTCCCCCTACACTTGAAAACTTCCTTCATACGAAACTTCACACAATTCTTTATTAGCAGCATTAGTGCAATCAAAATAACAAATACACTAGGGTTCAGTTCTAATATATATACAACATATATTAAAACATTATTTACTGTAGCAACTTCTTCAAAAAGTTCTTTCCTCAAAATAACTTAAAAAGAAATAGATTAAGAGGCAAATGCAAATAGTGGCAGAAATCTGTCAAAACAGAACAGCAGGTAAAGATTGAATTTTTTGAAAATCTTCAGTTGCTCAGATCGAAAAGTGTTTAACTAACGAGAGCTATATAATAACGTGGTTCATATGCAAAAAAATTGGAAGCTCAAAATTCCACTCTGGCTCATCATACGAATTTTTATGGTGACAGCACAGAATCTGTTTTAGGACAGAAACTTCCCTAAATCTTACTTTCTTCCTATTAGAGGCTTTTCTTGGCACAAAAATGAAATAAAAAATGATAAGGAGAGGTTATTACAGAGGTAACAACTTCCAAGATTCAACATAAAAGAAAAATTAAAGCAATAAAACAATGGGTTGTCTTCCATAAGCGCTTTTCTTTAACGCCTTTTAGCTTGACGCAGTAGTTTGAGAAGATGCTCACATAAGAAATATGCATTGAAGTAAAAGAGAGCATCAAGAAGCAAATATAAAACAAATTTAAGTCTAATCCAATTCCTATGAAAAATAATCTTGTAAAGAAACAAGTCATGGAAGCACAAAGCAACAAGCATAGGAAAGAAAAACAAGTGCAACTTCAAAATTTTCAACATAGAGCGGTGAAACTTAATATTGTTGAGATACATAAAACCATGTTTTCCTCTCTCATAATAACTTCCAGTAGCATCATGAATAAAATTAACAATATAACTATCACATAAAATATTCTTATCATGAGTCGCATGCATAAATTAATTATTACTCCCCACATAAGCATAGTTATTCTTATTAATTGTAGTGGGAGCAAAATTAAAATAGCTATCATTATTATTCTCATCACCATAATCATCAAATATAGGAGGCGTACTGTAATCATAATTAACGTTCTCCTCAATAGTAGGTGGACTGAAAATATAATATTCATCATTGTAATCATCATATATTGGAGATATAGTATCATCATAAGCAATAGAATAGTTATCTTCCAAAGTGTGTTTATTTGTAAACATATCATCATTGGAAGGAACATGGATAGTACTAATAGTACAAAAATTATTGACATCATCATTTTCAGAATTGGTACCAAAGAGATTTTCAATATCAAAAGTAGTGTGCTTTTCCCAATCATGATCACTACTATATGTAATAGGCATAGGCTCATAATCGAGTTAGACTCATCAACAAAAACTATCATAGGAGCAACATGTTTAGGGGTAAATACCGTTTCCTCTCTCCTTTTACTCCTTCTATTCTTATTCTTCTTCTTCTTTTCTTTAGGAGGGAGAGGCTTGAAAGGGAGCTTCTCCACATACCTTGGTTTATTGTTAGAAACAATAGAAGAAACTTTGGAGGGTTCCTCCTTTTCATTAATAAGTGTGAAACACATATTAGTCCTGTCATATTTTGGTAAAGTTTTATCTTTTACAATATTTTGTATGTAAGTATTTGCATGGAAGTTATCAACACAATAAAGATGACATCCATGTAGGACGCTATTCATATCAAGAGCACTCATATCTACAAAATAAGTTTTCCTTGATAACTCTTCACACACCAAAAATAATGTAAGTTCATCATGCTGATTAGGAGTGATCATGTCATCACAATACAAACTTCCAATACTCATTGGGTTCGAAAGGCTATTATCATGGCCTGAGAATTGAAAATTGAAATGACCTACTCCATAGAAAAGTTCACAAATAAAAGGGTAGAGGGCACAAACTTTTTTCCGAAGATCATTTAAAGCCCTGTCCCAAATTCTAGTTTTTTCATTACTGTGATGGATACAATATTCTTATTTAATTTGATTATTTTCACAAGATCTAAGTGCTCCACAAAAATTAACATGCTTATAAGAAATAGTAATTTCAGAAGCTTGAGCATGTGTATTGCAATCATTAATAACAATTTTATTTTTCATGCAAGTGTCTTTAAAAGGTTCATGATTATATCCCAATTTTCTTTAGGAACATTAATATGAGAAGCAAAGGCTTTATAGAAATCAAAAATAATTTGAGGATCAAGACCATATTTAGCACTAAGCTCTTGAAAATCAGTAGTTTCAGTGAAAGACTTAATGCAATCATACTCATAGTTTATACCTGATTCTTTATCTTTGTCGTTATCCCAATCTTCGGTATTTCTTTGAATTTCTTCAAGAAGATACCACTTAGCTTCAACCTCTTTACATTTGAAAGATCCCTCCAAACAAGCATCTAGATAGTCCTTTTACTATCCTGAAAGCCTTGCATAAAAAATATTAATAACAATATTAATGGGGAGCTCATGAGTGGGACATTTGAGCATTAGTGACTTCAATCTCCCCCACGCTTGGGCAATACCTTCTCCATCATGATGATGAAAATTATAAATATATATCCTATGTATATGCACTTCATGAGGAGGATAAAATTTAAAGTAAAAGAGAGATTCAAGCTCCTTCCACTCCAGATGATGAGGATCATCTAGTAGCTGATATCACTCCTTTGCTTTGTCCTTAAGTGAGAATGGAAATATTTCTTCATGACATTTTCTCTTGATAAACCTGCAACTTTAAACAACTCACAAAGTTCTATAAGTTTCAACAAGTGATCACTTGGATGGACTGTTCCATCCCCTGCATAACGTTCATCCATGATCTTTTCAACAATTTTCATAGGTATTTTAAAAGGAATACTTTCAGTACGTTGATTTAAAATATCACAAGCATCATTAAAATTATCACATATGGGAGATAAAGTATCATCAGAGCAAATTTTCTCCTCTAAAGCTGGGGGACTAACAAGATCATAAAACTAGATTCCCCAAGCTTAGACTTTTCCATAGTATTAGTAATAATAGTGTTCAAAGAAATCATACTAATAACATTGCTACTAGCATGCAAGTAAAGTTCCATAGGTTTTTTAATTTTCTCTTCAAACACCTCATGTCCTAACTCAAGATAAATACTATAAAGCTCTCTAATTTTGTTGTTGTTTTCCATTAGACCTAACTAGTGAAAATAAAAACAAGAAACAAAAAGATGTAATTGCAGAATCTAAAGGAAATAACTTCAAACACTCACCAACAACTAAAAGACTTAGTAACCAGAGGATGTGAGTACCTTTTACCTTACCTCCCCGGCAACGGCGCCAGAAAAGAGCTTGATGTCTACGCACGCTTTTATTCTTGTAGACAGTGTTGGGCCTCCAAGTGTAGAGGTTTGTGGAACAGCAGCAAGTTTCCCTTAAGTGGATCACCCAAGATTTATCAAACTCAGGGAGGTAGAGGTCAAAGATATCCCTCTCAAGCAATCCCGCAATTACGATACAAGAAGTCTCTTGTGTCCCCAACACACCCAATACACTTGCCAGGTGTATAGGTGCACTAGTTCGGCGAAGAGATAGTGAAATACAAGTAATATGGATGGTTGTAAGTAGTAATTGCAATCTTAAATAAAGATGGCAGCAAGCAAACATGTAGCAGAACAGGTTGTAAACAGTGTTTCAATGCTTGGAAACAATACCTAGGGATCATACTTTCACTAGTGGACACTCTCAACAATGATACCATAATTGAATACATAGATAGTATCACTTGACTATGTTACTCTGAACCACTCTCTGGTTTGATAATAAACACAAATTCACTGCGTAGGGATGCAAAAGCACTCCTTAAAGTTCGCATTCCCAATCTATGGACGCCCCACGATGTCACTTTGAGCATACAAAGATGGTACTAACTAGTCAGCATGATTCATAAGAATTTCTATAAATTAAGCATAAGAAATAAACACGGTGTGCACACTGTCACCTTCACACCACTGCACAAGATGTCCCCGAAGATCACATAATAAAACCACTTGAGTAGCACAATAGTTTAAGAATAATATCTACTTATTCAACTAGATTACAATGCTCATGATCACATAAAGATCATACATGGAGAACTACTCACTCCCCTTCACGGGAGTCAGCAATGGCGATGAAGATGGCGGTGGAGTCTATGGAGATGGCCCCGGGGGAAATTCCTTGTCCCGGCAGGGTGCTGGAACAGAGACTTTTGTCCCCCAAATCTTGTCTGCCACAGCGGCGGAGCTACGAAACTTTTCGTGGATGGAGGCTGATTGATTTAGGGTTCACGCGTTGGGAGGCTTCTTATAGGCGGAAAGGAGAGGTCGGTGGAGGCCAGGGTGGCCCACACCACCCCTAGGCGCGGGCCAGGGCCAGGCCACCCCTAGGCATGGTTTGGCCGTCCTGTGGCCCTCCTCCGTCTCTGCTCTGGACTCCGTCTTCGCGTCGGGAAAAGTAGGAACTTTGCCTTTTATTTCGTCCAATTCCAAGAATATTTCATGTACAACTTTTTTGAAATATAAAACAGCTGAAAACAGGGAACTGGCACTTTGACATCTTGTCAATAGGTTAGTTCCAAAAAATACATAAAAGTGTCACGAAGTGTAAACAAAACATAAAGCAATTGGTGTAAAAGAAGCATGGAGAATCAAAAAATACAGATATGTGTGCAACGTATCAACGATGAAGTATGACTACATCATCCATGTTACGGTGGAACTTAACTACTTTCGGTCTACGAGGGTACATCACTGAAACACTCTCTGTTACAACATTACTCTTAGATATATCTGGGCATTCGAAGTACGCTAGCTTGAAAAAATATTATTTTCTGCTGCGAACCCCTTTAGTGGTATCAGAGCTGATCTAGACGTAGTTATGCTTGTACAGTTAGAACACATGTTGAATGTGTGCATTTATTCTATAACTGTTACCCTCTCACGTCTGCTTGTTCATATCTCGGCATGGTTTGATGAAGCGGCCGGTCCGACCTTACGCGTACTCCTACGCGAGACTGGTTCCGCACTTGACATATGACTTGTACCATATATGCGGTTGGGGTGTATGTCTCTCTTACCTTAGTTGGTATTGCATTCGCAACGGAGGGCCCCGAAAGGGATGTAATAGAGATAAATATATAATCGTGTTGTGGTTGAAAGTTTGTAGGTAAGAACGATTCTTTCGAGAAAGCCTTAACAACCACGTAAAATTTGCAAGAAATGAGATAGAGGCATCTAGCTTTATGTTGTAAGGGGGTTTGTAACATTCTATGGTCATGATGTTAAGTAGCTTTACTTGCTGTTACTAAGGTGTAGTAGTTGTTAATCATCGTGATGTGCGAACAACTGGAGGCACCATACTCTTGGCGCCATGCCAGGGCAATCGATGGAGATCACTTTGCATTAATCAAAATCCCATATCATGTCACACATTATATTTGATGTAGATACCTTAATGTGTCTTGTTTATAGCTAGTATTAGATACCTGACTTTTGTCCATGAAGCCCCCACTAAAATGTTCTTTCTTCATTTCGAGGATATAATTATATAAGATGTTCCACATGCAAGGGCTCGATGCATCCTTACTTTGCCTATGGGTGATCTATCAAGCCTTCCATCTTAAAACCGAGCAAATCAAGGACATCGCAGTGGCCGACCCTTACTACATGACCGATGCCAACTTGGTGAACTCTCAGGGTTGTCTTTTGTGGGGCTTATCTACTATCATGCCATAATTTCATGGTCGGGAACAAGGAGAAGCCTTGCATTATCATGCCTTACTTTCACTAGTAGGAAAAAGCCTACCGCTCGCGTGCCAAATTGGCCTACCAATCACGGCCCGCGGCACGCGACTGGTAATACGTTAGTGGTATCAGTTACTAGTCGCATGCCTGGGCAACACACGGCTGATAGGTAGAGTACTATACGCGTGCTCCGTGGGCATGCTGCCATTATCCTTAACGGCACCATGTAGTCCGCACGCTGCTAATAGTTCGTGTTACGGCTCGTGTGTCGCGTTGCACGCTGCCATTGTGTTATAGGGGTATGATCGTTAGTTGCACGCTGTCATTATTGTTGTTCGTTTTTCATTTTTTTGTGCACCACATCTGACGTGGCAGTGTATGAGCAATCTAGATATATATAACTCTTTACTCGATACACATAACATATTCATATATACACACACACAACATGCCTAACAATTTACAGTTTTGAAAATCACGATAAACATTTTGAAAGAACAAAGATAAAATTTCTAACTATATGACATAGATTGTTTCATATATTTTTAACATCTCAAGCAGGAGTGTGGAACTGTCCGTTGGAATTAATCACTTGTTATAAGAGCACATCTTTTCGTGGAGCTTTGATAGTGTCAGATCGGTCAGTTCCGATACATCCAAGTTAGGCTGCGAGGTAATAAATACGTATGATCAAAATAGGTACAAAATATGTAAAATATATAGAGGAAATAGAAGATGTTTGAATACCAATTTAAATGGCATATTGCTTAACATTTTGCCAATTAGGTTATCCATATGATAGGCAACATAGAAGCCACATAACATGGATCCTTCTGGCTGCTGGTGGCACTAGGACATAGAACATAGAAATTATATACTTCATATATTATCCAGTAAATAAATCACTGACTAGTATAAGTGATAGCAAAACTAACCGGGATAAACATGGCATGCTCTAGTGATGTGTAACTGATCTTCTCTGCATTTTTTCCCGCGAGCGAAATGCGGTAAATGATCTAAACGATATGAATGACATAAAATCCTTAGAATAATACGGACTACATCAATTTATATTATGTGGGTGAAACAACAAGCACCTATCAATAAGTTCGTGAGCATCCGTAAAATCTCTCGCCGGATTGCTAAGGTGAGAATCGAAATAATAGACTTGGCCATCCAATAGTGAGATACAAATAAGAATCCAGTAAAAGCTAAAATTTGAACTAGTTAGTTGCATAAATCCGAGCAAATGCATCAGAAAAAGATGCATAAGTAGCTATATTTTACCTTTTATTATAAACCCACATGATTAACTTGTTATCATTGAAAGCCAGATCCATCACATTGGTTATGTAGTTCTCAACCATGACCTCGTTTGAATCAATTGACTGTCGTGAAGCCATATGAGGGTCTACGATAAGTACTTTGATGTTATGGAGCCTGGCTCTCATAGTGAACCTACATAAACAAAATGTTTATCAGTAGAAAAGCTATACATAGCTACTACTGTACATGTTGACGCATCAAGTCAATTATATACTCACAGCCTATAGCCTCTCACTATGCTGGAGTCCATCTCTCGAAGGTTTATCAGGAGATACAAATCTTCCCCATTGACTGGAAAACAGGTTACAAATCTTCCCGCGGGTTGGTCATGGTAGAAGTGTTTAGGTTTGAACGTAACCATAACTCCAGAGGTTTGCTCCCATATAAGCTTCTTAAAATTATTGTCGTGGTAAGCCACCAAAAGTGATATAATAATGCCACAATGCTCCCTAACAGTTTTCCCCTCAGGCAAATCTTCCACAAGTACACCACCGCGAATGTAATTCTTGACTACATCCATAGCCGACAGATCAATGCCCTTGGCAAAAAGAGCTGTCAGCTCTGCTACGTCCATCTTGGCAGAATCTTTTGTTTCAAGCGGCCTTTTCGACATGCTTCTCTCGGACCTTCCGGCTGGCTTTGTTCCAGGCCTTAGCGGCACAACATCAAAGGTTGTAGCTATGGCGAGCTAGGGTGGGAGCTGCGGTAGGAGTTATGGCTAGATCTATGGTTTGAGCTATAGCTGGAACTGTGGTTGGAGCTGCAGTGGGATTTGTTGTAGGAGTTGTGGCTGGAGCTCGAGCTCTGGTTGCAACTGTGGTTGGAGCTCGGGTGGGATATGCGGCAGGAGATTTTTATGGAACTCTGGTTGGAGCTGTGGCTAGAGTTGTGGCTGCAACTATGGTAGGAGCTCGGGTAGGAGCTACGTCAGGAGCTGCGGTAGGAGTTGTGGCAGGGGCTGTGGCAGGAGTTGTGGTTGGAGCTGTGGTTGGAGCTGAGGCAGGAGTTGTGGCTGGAGCTGTGGTTGGAGCTGTGGTTGGAGGTGGAGTTGTGGCATTCATAGGCACCGAAGGATTGACTGCAATAATGTCGCATGTACGAGCTAACTTTGCATCAGTAGGCAACGTGATTCTAGTTAAAACATTCTTAATTGGAAAATCATCGTCATTGGAATTTAAGTATTCTTCAATTGGATTAGGCCCTATTTGACCACCTTCAACCATATCTTCAATGTCGTCATTATGCTAGCATGATTCCCAACTTCCTTTTCACTTCTTGGGGGACGATTGAACTAACCATTTTTCCACAATTTTCTCAATAGCCTTATCGGAAATATCTTTGGTGGCTTTTCTCCTTTTCTTTTGCTGCTCACTGCCATCATTGTAATAGTAGTTCCATTGGACGCCGAGTCCTGCGCCGGCAACACGGCCATGTGTCATCTTCTTCTACATCGGCTTTCCGAGGGTCAAGTTTATCGTCTGGGTTAAAGGTTGATCCCAGGGGGCCGATCCATCGCAGGAGGTTTCGCATTCCAGCTGATTTTGCTTACACTACAAAAAACATATAAAATAATTAGAAATGTAACTATAATGTAATCCACTTGATTAAAAGCTACCGGTAGATAAATTATCAGTTCAACGATTAATTGCTATGTTTTCTTGTCTCTTACATATTCCTCGATTTTTGCGTCTTGATGACACCGAGCCCTGATGAACTCACATTGCCACCGGTCCTCGAATTCTGCCCAAGGCATGGTTTTGGCAGGAATTAAAGGATCAACGTCCTCCTTTTTCCACCTCGGCCTCTTGCGGTCATAACCACGACTTTCGAGAGTGATGGAACCTATGTTCATGTGATGCATGTCCGAACCCCACTTCCGCAAATCCTTGTCCTCCTTTCTAGCACAATCATTCTTGAATGTTTCCCACTCCTCCTCTGTGGTCATGGAAAATTCCTTGTGTACCTTGGAGTAATCATCACCCTTATCCACCATTTTTCGTACCCTCATTTTCCAACTGCTCAAGTCCCTACTGAACTTGTCGAGGGAGTGGGTGTTTAACAGATTTTTGGTGAGATGTAGGTTGTTGTGAGGGGATGGGAATGTGTACCATTTGTGCAAATTTAAGATAAGTCTGGCACATAATTCCGTATTCTCCCTGATGTTCTTATCGTTGATCGAAACGGTATCTTGAAGAATACATCCGCATTGGCTGTCATAACTCGTTGCAACTGAGGGCGGCCGAATAGGCTCACCATTATCAAGGCTTACTTCCAAGACAGTATTCGTTATATTTTAGAGCTTGTTTCGGCACCTCTGTCTGTGTTTTTTTGTTTAGTTTTGTGCCCTTGGTACAGTAGTGGTTCTGTTGCCATGAGTGGCACTAGTGGCCCCGTCGTTGCCATCAATTCCACTAGTTTCTTGGAAAAACTCCAATGCTTCTTCTTCTTGTATTGCATTTTCTTTTCCTTGCACTGCAGAGTTAGAACACGTCGCCTTGTTATTGTAGTCTCCCGATATCTTCGACCTAAAATTGAAATTCATATAGTTAGTAACAGTAAAATTAATGGAAAATTTCGGCATGACCTTTGCTAAAAATGGGACATACGGAGTTACCAGAAATTTGTCGAAATGGAAATTAATCAACATTCTGGCAAAACATCAGCAACTCATATCGATACACACCACGTAATCATCAACACCAGTATCTACAATCGCAGCATTACCACACAAGCATTTCATCGAGCAGGTTAAGGGCGCACAGTTCATACCGGGTGGTGGAGGGGCACGACGTGGGCGCGGGTGTCGTGGCAGCGAGGTCGAGTGCGGCGTGGGAGGCGTCTCAACGGCTGGGAGAGGTTGCTGGCGAGGCCAAACGTGGCGTGAGCGATGGCTCAACTGTTGGGCGCGGCCGGGGGCGAGGTCGAGCGGGCGGCGGAGAGATTGGGGAAACAACTGTGTATGCGTGGGGGAACTGCCTTGACATGACGATTGAAATTCCCTTAAGTCAAAATAATAGCAGCGGACCGAACAGACACACGCTGCCACTATTTGGCGCTCCACTGTCCAATACTAATGGCAGCGCGCGGTGCCAGGGGCACGCGCTCGATAAGAACTTACTAGTCGTGTGCCACCAGCCGGGCACGCTTTGACTAAGTTCTCAGCCCAGGTGCAGCCTAAGCTCACATAATAGTTGTGTGTCCCCGCCGCGGCACGCGGCTAGTAAGGCTGTACTGGTCGCGTGCCCATTTCTGGCATGCGACCACTAACAACAACCGCGTGTCCTGAGGAGAGTCCGCTACCAATAAGCTTGCCCCTATAGCCATTTCCCTACTAGTTTTTACCACCTAAGCCATTTTCGCTAGCCCTATCTATGCTTCTCAAGATTTCCATTATGCTCTGTTAGAACGCACCGAGGCAAACTAATTTGAGGATGTTTGTTGAATTGTTTGTGCAGTAGTAGTTGAATCCTCATTATTATATACCCGCGCGCATAGGCCATGCTTTGTATTTGAACTCGAGGAGGAGCGAGATGAAAGACTACACCTGGCTTACTGACTTAGGAAGGTTCTCAATGATGTTCTCAACGTATACAACTTAAAGCTTGGCGGCAACGCTATTAGAAAAAATAATAATCAAATCTAACATGCCGGTAAGTTTCGGCCACAAAACCAACTTTTGTTGCGTGCAGCAACCGAAAAACAGCTGCATGGATTCCTACTACATCATCCTTCACATGATGGGGTATGCATGATCTCAAGACACCTTTAAGGCAGAAATTGATGTAATCGACTGGAGCAAAAGAAAGGCTGAGATCACAGATGAAGACCTGAGAAAGGAGTTCTTGCGCATCCAGCTTAACCTTGCGAATATCAACAACAAGAATGCCTACTTACCTGGAGGGAGGTTCCATGACGGTTGCCATCTTCCACAGGAAGTAGAGGACCACTTGAAGCAGCTGGGTGACAACAAGCATGTGGACATTAAATCAAGTATTCTACCCTTTACGTCAGAGATAAATTGACGAACTTCTGACCGTTCTTCCAAAACTTGTCCAACTACTTATTTAGTGCGTATTTCGGTCATGTATGTCCAATTTTTCTTCCAAAACTTGTCTAGCTACTTATCGTGAACAAAGAACTTCTGCTTGAACGATGAACTTGTGATCGATTCTTTTGCCATATGAATTATGCATCCTTTAATTAAGTTGTTTATTACATTTTCTAAATTTTCTCTTGTTGCTTATGTTGCATTTATATGATATTCTGAAGGATATTTTGTTATTGATATATGTTGCTTTTGTTAAAATATTTTGTCTCGATGGTCTGGATCATGATTTGGTATGCCGTGCATAGAGGGGGGATTTCAGGAGTTTACAACTCCTGGAGGAAGTGCCAGGAACAAGTGAGCATGTACCATAACAACAACAAAATCAATTCTATGGAGGAGGCAGAAAAAATTACTTGCAGTTCCTAGCTATCAAGGCGGCACCCGTGGAGCTGCCCTCAGCCATGGAGCTGCCACGCCTAGTTGGAAGAGAATGATGGGGGTCTTCCCACTTCTCTTGATCATGTACTTGTTGTATCTCTTCATGTGATGCATAAATTTTTGATGATAAACTTAATAATTGTAAGTGATTTCATTTTGGACAAAATATGTGCAGTGACATCTACTTGGAATTAAAGAGAGATTGAACTAACATATCAGTGCTATCACTGTTCACATGTACTGTATAAAACTGCAGAAATACGATACCATATCAGCTTATAATACACCGCCATGTAGCTCAAACACGTGTTGCATGAAATACATTAGCGGCGTGTTCAAATATCTACCAATGGCATGTTACGCTACTACCTGGGTAATTTTAAGTGTTCCAAAGATGTCACAGGTACTGTACATCTATGGCATGGGCATCATACACCTATGACGTGGGTGTCAACACGCTACAGGGTTCACAAATACATGTGGCATGCCGAGGACACGCCATCCGGTACCAAATACCACTGACACGACACGTATGACATGCCAAAACAGCTACACTAAAAGTGGTTTTGCCACGCCAGTGCGAGACTTTTCTCTACTAGTGCACGAGTTCTCCCCATAAGTTGTTAATATCATAATTATTTTACCTTCTTAGCCCATGCATATAAAGCAGAATCGCATGTCTATTAATTAATGTCAATTATGTCTGTTTTGACATTATTGTTTACGTTGTCAGCTCATGTATACAAATGTTAGTTTTACTTGCATACAATTGTCTTCTTTTTGGCTTGAAATTTTCATTTCATGGTGTTGTCCATAACAATTATGAAGTAAAAAACATTTATTTTTTAAAACTACCCAATAAGTTGATGGTGATAAAATAAATGTCCTGATGTTTTCGCTTGTATTTTCCTTTGTTGTTTCTGAAAGAACACTATTTCATTTTTATTTAGTTCTATGTTCTAAAAAATTGATGGCATATTTAATTACTATATGTGTTGTAGCTTTGATGCTCACTGTATTGATCTTTTTTTCGAGGATGTCACTGTATTGATCCAAGTATTGAAAGACCCACGAATGACATCTCCATTTGAATCTCCATAAATATTCATACCGGAACCAATAATTTAAGAGGTTCTTGTTATACCCATTTGCATTAGACGGTCTAGAATTTTAGATGGTCTAGAATGTAAGTTTGCCTTACCTCTAGACAGGTTAGAGGTAAGGTGGAGTACCTTAAAAGGGGCTCAAAATAATACCAATTCAGTATTTTAGTCTATGAGTACGATAGAGTCCCATCAAATTTGGAACGGGAAAGGTGTCGCAGTTTCTGAAGTTCCTCTGCATTCTTACTAGTAGTTCCAAGATCTTAGAATATTTCCAGTCGCGTCCCTCAAAAAACATCCGATATGATGATTTAGGACGCATTTGGAGACAACGTCGGATAAAAAGAGACTAAAAATCTGTAAAAAAGAAAAGAGATCCTTTCCAGTTGTGTCCCTTAAACATCGTCTGGATGCATGCATTTTAATATAGGGGGCCACCCGATGTGGAAAAAGTAGGTGACAGAAAGTATGGAAAAAGAAAATAGCACGGGGAGACTAGTTGTTGCATGAATGCAATCGGACGCTCTTTGTAGGACGTGACTGGAAAGCAGTTTTCTCCATTTCGCGATTGGAGATGCTCTTATTATTCTTTCTCCATTCCTTTCCTTCCGTGATGTTTGATTGCTCCAAAAACATACTAGGAGAGATCTTTTTCAGAATACAAATACATTACTTTGGAACTGATTGCATTCGATCCCGAGAAACAAGTTATGCACCTAGATCGTTCTTTTTCCAGTTTTCCCATATTTGAATGTTCATCATGCTCAAATATTGCATGTTTATTTTTTTTTATTGATTTCTTTACATACAGCGAGAAATAAGTAGGAAAACAATCGATTTTGTTATGACGTTGTCAAACGTCACTGTCAGACATCCGTAAAATAGACAACCATGTTAAAGAATGTTTTCGTATGCAATTTAGGTATTATCCGCATGAATATAGCGCAAGAGTAAAAAAAACATAGAACTTCTATTACTGGCCGTCTGTTTTTTAGAATCACAGTACAAAGGCAAACACTCACATACTCACCCCTATGAACGTGCACACTCACACCATACCCCATAAGCACCTCCTAAAGACTGAGCTGGCGGATCGGATCTTGAAACTGACGAAGTCACCACAGGCGCATCGATGTCGATGGAAACATCGCCTCCCACTAAATAAATATTCCACCTTTATGAAACACACAAATGTCAAACCTGGAGAACTTCTTTATGGTTCAGCATTCTATCCGCAGCCTCCGCCATAGGCGAATAACGGCGCTCATGTTAAAACTCGACATGGCGAAGGCATTCGACTCCGTATCCTGGCCGTTCCTTGTCCAAATCCTGAGGCACGGGGGCTTCGGGCCAAAGTGGATTGCGCGCCTGGCGACTCTGCTATCGACCGCGAACACACCAGAGTTCTAATCAATGGAAGCGCTCGCGAAAGATTCTGGCACACAAAGGGGCTCCATCAGGGCGATCTGATCTCCCCACCCTGTTTATATTGATGATGGATGACTTCAGCGCGGTGATCAAATTTGCGGAGCAGAATGGCATGTTTGCTCCCTTTGCTCAAAGCGGAATCAGGCAACGGCTATCGCTGTTCGCCGATGATGTGGTACTGATGATAAAACCTGTCCTGGCGGAGGCCGAGTCTACGCGGGGAATCCTACACTATTTTGGAGAAGCGTCTGGGCTGCGCTGTAATCTTGCAAAGAGCTCGGCATCGCCAATCAGATGTGAGGACGTGGATTTGCAGAGCTTGCTGAATGTCCTTCAATGCCCGATCAAGCAATTTCTGGTATAGTACCTTGGCCTTCCCCTCTCACTCGTCAGGCTCTCGAAGAGAGACTTGCAGCCACTCGTGGACAAGGTTGTTGCACATGTGCGCACGTGGAAAGCTAGGATGCTGGAAAGAAGCGGCAGGTTGGTCCTAGTGAACTCGACGCTCACAGAGACATCAATCTATCACCTGCTCTCCCTGGACTTGCCCCCATGGTTTTTCAATAGCCCTGAACAAGTTGCTGCAGGGTTTTTTCTGGTCGGCCTCAACTGAAGCAAGAAGAGGACAATGCGCAGTCGTCTGGGACATGATCTGCTGTCCAAAAGCACTCGGAGGTCTTGGCGTAAAGAACTTGAAGCTGCTAAATTTGGCATTGAGAACACACTGGAGATGGCTGGAGATGGCTAGAGATGGAGGATCAAGAAAAGCCCTGGAAGGGGCTGCAGTTCATGCTCCCTCAACAAGCAGAAGATATGTTCAGGGCGGCTGTATCGTGTGAGCTGGGGGACGGAAAGTGGCTGAAGTTCTGGGTGGATCAATTGATTCAAAATCGTAGTGTCGGACAAATTGCGCCGAACATTATGAAGCACATGAAGCCGGCCAGCCTGAAAGCGTTTGCGGCCAATGCCATGCCTGGTAATGCACGGGCACACATGATCAAAGGAACACCATCAGTTCAAGCGCTAGTGGAATATATGGATCTTTGGGAGGCAGTAAACAACATGCATATCAACGAGGACTTACCCGATGCGATCAGCTGGCGGCTGACACCCAATGCATCATATTGAGCTAAGTCAGTGTACCAAATGTTCTTCATTGGCAGAATTGAGATGCCAGGCTCCAGGGAACTGTGGACATCGGGAGCACCTCTCAAGCATAAACTCCATATGTGGCTGGCATTGAAAGATAGGCTATGGACGGCTGATAGGCTTGCGCGGCGGGGCATGCAACATCCGCCGCTTTGCACTCTTTGTTGCCAGGAGGAAGAGACGGTGGAGCACTTAACGTTGCAATGCTCATTCCCCGGGGAGGTGTGGTATCACCTACTACTACCCTTGAGGATGCATAGGCACACACCCAATATGGAGGATTGCATGGATACTTGGTGTCCAGCACTGTCAAACGCGACACCGAAGAACCATAGGAAAGAGATGAATGTTAAGATAGGTCTAGTGTATATCTTGTATAGGAATACATCTGTCGATACGTGTACGGTTGTACCCTTGTATCGTATATGCTGATCATTATATAAAGGAGAGACACGTGAGGGCTGTGCCCCACGAAACCCTAACCTCAATTAGGTATCAGAGACTGATCAGCCCACCGCCGCCTCCCAACCCTAGCGCCTCCGATCCGATCTCGGCCGCCACCATGACCAGCGCATCGCTGCCCCTCTCCACCACCGCCGGCGCCATCGTCTCGCCCCCGGCAGCCACGGTTGCAGCTCCTGCAGTCATCCCCACCATCATTGTTCGTCTCGACTGCAACAACTACATGCTATGGCGTGCTGATGAGGACATCCCTACTACACCACTACCTCCGTCATTGATAGATGAAGATGAACCTGCTGTGAAGCTCAAGTCCGATGAAGTTCGGATTGGACCAATTACAAGAGCTCGTGCGAAGCTACTTAAACAACAGGTGAACTTGTTTCTAAACGATACTTTGATTGATGAGAACTTTATACTGCCTAAGTCCTATTACTTATGTGTCGTCGAGTATCAAGAGGAGACGAGCATCGCACGAGGAGAGGAGCAGTTGGACATGAAGACGGACGTCAAGATGGACGTGAAGCTGGACATGGAGCTGGACATGAAGATATCTCATGGACGCGCGAGGGAGGAGCGGGAGGAATGCGCGAGAGGAGAAGACGACGTCCAGGCCGGTCCAGCACCCGGTCCGACCGGACCCCCGACCGGCCAGCCCGGCCACGAAGCCCGGTTGACCGGTCGCCAACCGGCCGCCAACCGGATATGAAGCATCGTACCGGGCGAAACCGGAAAGTTGCGAAGTTTCCGGTTGCCGCCCGGTTGACCGGACCACAGACCGGCCCGCCCGGTCCACAGCCCGGTTGACCGGATTCCAGACCGGACCAGTCCGAGTCTGTCTCGACCAGATCTATTCTGGGTCGGTTATTCTTGTATCTTTTCGACCAGAACTCGTCCCGGACACCTATATAAGTGCCCAGGACGCCCCCTAGCTGCTTTAGACCACGTTTAAGATAAACCCTAGTTCTTAGTTGTTTGCTCTAGCAAAACTATTGAATCCCTACACCATATTGCTTGATATTGTGTAGATCCCGAAAAAGTCTTGTGTGATCTCGTTGTTCCATTGGGAATTAGACGGTTGCAACTTACCGCTTCGTGGTCGGCGGCTACGTGCGCAAGTGTGTGGAGTTGCGAATATCTTGCAGGGTTGAGAGCTGTTGCATCGGCGACAGGGACCAATCGAGAGATCTCGTTGCGTCATACAAGTTATCATCCACTTCATCGTCGTGTTTCTCCGCTGCCATCACCCCGTGATCATCATCACCACCGTTGCTTACTGAGAAGATCGGGCCACCCCTTATCATCTTGTATCAGATTTCCAGTTTTTCTCGGTAAGCCATCCACAATCCACCCCATAGTTGAGTTGTGAGTGTTTTCCTATCCAGTAAAAAGCCATAAAAAATTAGGGTTAGGGTTTGCCATAGCCTTAGATTGCACTAATTTCGAGTTTTAGTTGTTTTTCGTAGTTTTTTTTGCGTATCTTTTCTCGTCCATCTAGTATTTTAGGGTTTGTGTTTTCTCTATCATCTAGTTTATCATTGTGTGTCAGTTTTGTTACTCCGAGTCCACATAGCGTACAGTGTGCTTGTTCCCAACCATAGACACAGCCTTTCGATATAAAGTGACTAGGAACTTCCCCAGAAGAGACTAGTTTTACCGCTCGATAGGCTGCTCGTTCGGGTTTTGGTGCTTTGCAATTTCTGTTGGCCGTGTTATCAAGGAGTTGAGTCAAAAAAAAAAATTCAAAAAAAAAGAGACAATTGAAAAGAAGCAAAAAGAGCTACATAGCTGCGTGTGTTACAAAAGAAAAATCCAAAAAGAAAAGTGCTGTGCTAGTTGAATCAAGTGAAGGTCTAAGTTTACTTTACTGCACCCGTAGATGAGCAATCTTGTGCCTGTCTCGTTGAGCTTTGCTAGCGTCTCTCTTGTGCATTGCAACCTTTCCCACATATAGTTGCATTGCCCCATTATATCGCCTTGTGTGAGTATCATTGGTTGTCTTCGGTCAGCGCTAGAGCTTGTTATTGGTGCAAATAGGTAGCCTACCTACAGCCCCACATATACCCTGCTTTGTCGTGTGATTTATTCTTATACCCTTGATATTCGCTTCGCTACATCCGTGCACTAGTTGTTACTACAAGTGGTAAGCAACACTAATTTACTTTGGAACGGTAAGATTTCCTTTTCTTATCAGTTTTGAGTGAGTTGTGAGAGTACCACCATATATTGTTGATTTAGTGCACTAATCTACTAACGATGTCTGCTAGTGATCATAAAATTGTTAACCAGGAAAACAAGAGTGCTGCAGATATCATCACATGGAGGGAGTATGAGGCTCTTCGTAATGAGATGCGACGTGAATTCCGCGCTCGGGACGAGGTGCTTATCGGGAAGATTGATGAGATTTCCCAAAAGCTGGATGCTACTCATGTGACCGTCACTACCATGCAAGATCAAATGACGGATGTACAACGTAATCTTGCTGATTTGCGCTTAGCTGTTGAGAATTTGACCGCACAACAACAACAACAAGAAGATGACGAAGATCCTGAGCTTCAAGATGACGCACACAATGCTCGTGATGCGCCACGTGGTAATCGTCCTCGCGGTTGGGCTCCACTTGGCCGCAATGGTCGTGGACAAGATGAGGAAGATGGCTTGGGTAAGCCCAAGTTTTCTATACCCAAGTTTGAAGGAGGAGCTGACGTTGAAGAATACCTCACTTGGGAGCTGAAGATTGAGAAGTTCTGGAGCTTACATCCACATTATACTGAAGACCGGAAGATCAAGCTTGCTTCTTCCGAGTTTGATGGCTACGCTTTGCGTTGGTGGGATGCTTTTGTTCGTAACCGCGAAGAGGATGGTGACCAGCCTATACGCACATGGCGTGCCATGAAGGAGGCGATGACTTCTCGCTTTGTGCCTACAAATTACTTGCGGAATATATATGATAAGCTGACTCTATTGAGACAAGGTGTGAAGACTGTGGATGAATACTACATGGAGATGGAGATGCTTATGCAGCGTGGCCGTGTCCGTGAGTCTCTTGAGATGACAATGCAGCGTTTCCTCAACGGTTTGAAGTATGATATCAAAGGCATTGTTCGTCATTACAGCTACACCAATATGAATCAATTGTTACATCATGCAAGAGAAGCTGAATCACAATTGGCTGACGAAGCAAAGGTCAAAGGTCGAGCTACAGGAGGTGGGCGTTTCACACCCCGCACGGCACCATCTTCGGCGCCGGCGCCTTCGACGCGCTCCGCACCTTACTCTACTCCGCCTAGTAAACCGGTCTCCAATGTGTCTAACACAAAGAAGTCCGAATCTGCTACAAGTACGAGTGGCTCTAATGTGTCTACCGCGCGTAACCGTGATATGGTTTGTCATACATGTGGTGGCAAGGGTCACTTCAAGAGAGATTGTCCTAACCGCAAAGTCATGGTTATCAATGAGCACAATGAATACGAGACTGGAGATGATGTTGATCCTAATGCTCCAGAAGATGATGACTATGACACTGATGGTGAAGATGCATATCCGTCTGCAGCTCGCACCATTGTTGTGTCGCAGCGTGCTCTTAATGTGTTGCCTAGCTATTGGACCGTATAAGGATTGCATTGATTTTGATGTTGTTCCTATGACGGTGTGTCACCTACTATTGGGACGGCCTTGGCTCTATGACCGTTCTGTGCAACACAATGGCAGTGCTAATACATATCACTTGGAGTTTAAGGGCAAGAAAATTAATTTACAGCCTATGACACCACATCAAATTGTCAATGAGTCTCGTCAGAAAGTTGAAGTCAACTTGGAGGATGCTTCATTCGATAGGCGAGAGAATTGTAATGTTGTGAGTGATATAACGAAAAGTGAGAGAGTGAATTCCTTAGTCTCATTAGCCACCAAAGAAGACATGAGAGAATTTAGTGAGGATCCTACAGCCATGCCTCTTGTGCTCTTGTACAGGGGTACGGTTTTGGTTTCTAACGACATGACCCCTCTTCCTATTGGTGTTTCTAATGTTTTGCAGGAATTTGGCGACGTGTTTCCGGACGAGGTACCCGCAGGACTTCCACCATTGCGAGGTATTGAGCATCAAATCGACTTGATTCCCGGAGCTTCGCTACCCAATCGGGCACCATATAGAACGAACCCCGAAGAGACGAAGGAGATACGAAGCAAGTACAAGCGCTACTCGACAAAGGTTATATCCGCATAAGCCTTAGTCCTTGTGTCTGTTCCTGTTATTCTTGTTCCTAAGAAAGATGGTACATGGCGTATGTGCGTAGATTGTAGAGCGATAAACAACATTACTATTTGATATCGTCATCCTATTCCCCGCTTAGAGGATATGCTAGATGAATTGAGTGGTGCTGCTGTTTTCACTAAAATTGATTTGCGTAGTGGTTATCATCAAATTAGGATGAAAGAAGGGGATGAGTGGAAAACCGCCTTTAAAACAAAATTTGGTTTATATGAGTGGTTAGTAATGCCTTTTGGTTTAACTAATGCACCTAGCACTTTCATGAGACCGATGAACCATGTTTTGCGTGATTTTATTGGCAAGTTTGTGGTTGTGTATTTTGATGACATATTAATCTACAGCCGCAATGAATCTGATCATATTATACATATTCGACATGTTTTGCAAGTGTTGCGTGATAGTAAACTCTATGGTAATCTTGAGAAGTGCACATTTTGCAAAGATAAGGTCATATTTCTGGGTTATGTTGTCTCTAAGCATGGAGTAGAAGTAGATGTGTCTAAAATTGAAGCTATTCAAAATTGGCCTACTCCCATGAATGTGAGTCAAGTAAGAAGTTTTCATGGTCTAGCTGGGTTTCATCGCCGTTTTGTGCCCAATTTTTCTACTATTGTTGCACCTTTGAATGAATTGACTAAAAAGGGTGTTGCATTTGAGTGGGGCGTTGCCCAAGATCATGCTTTTGATGAACTGAAACGATTGTTAACTTCTGCACCGTTGCTTGCACTTCCTGATTTCAATAAACAATTTGAGATTGAATGTGATGCTAGTGGTATTGGAATTGGTGGTGTGTTGATGCAAGAGGGTCGCCCAATTGCATATTTTTCCGAGAAACTTTCCGGTGCTAAGTTGAACTATCCAATATATGATAAAGAATTGTATGCTTTAATTAGAGTTCTTGAGGTTTGGCAACATTATTTGTGGCCAAAAGAATTTATCATACATTCTGATCATGAAGCTTTGAAATATCTGAAAGCCCAATCTACTTTGCATAGGCGTCTTGCTAAGTGGGTGTTATCACCAGATTTTAGACAAATCCAGAGGTGGGCCGGGCTTGGAAGATTACATGTGGAAGATTTCTGAAGCGGCCTGGCACGAAGGGTTTTGGGCTGAATTGCCCGTGTATCTTTATTTAGTAGTTTATTATTTTAGATAAGGGTTAGAGTTTGTATCGTGCACGATGGGATGTTCCCACGTTAGAAAGTCCCCTGGACTATAAATATGTACCTAGGGTTTATGGAATAAACAACAACTCACGTTCAACCCCAAAACAAACCAATCTCGGCGCATCGCCAACTCCTTCATCTCGAGGGTTTCTATCAGGTAAGCGACATGCTGCCTAGATCGCATCTTGCGATCTAGGCAGCACAAGCCCCACGTTGTTCATGCGTTGCTCGTACTCGAAGCGCTTTTGATGGCGAGCAACGTAGTTATCATTAGATGTGTTAGGGTTAGCATTGTTCTTCGTTTAAGCATGCTTACGTAGTGCAACCCTCGCATATCTAGCCGCCCTCACGCCTGTCTCAGGCGTGGGGGCGGCACCCCGCTTGATCATTATTTAGTAGATCTGATCCGTTACGATTGCTCCTTGTTCTACAAGGATTAGTTTAATATCTCGCAATAGTTAGGCCTTACAAAGGGGGAGGATCCAAGTGGCACGTGGGGTGGCGTTCGCAAGTCCTAAACGGGATGTTCCTAGGATCAACTTCATGTTGGTTTTTTGGCCTTGTTTAGGATCGGCTTACGAGCACCGCGCGTGGCCGCAAGGCCCAACCTGGAGTAGGATGATCCGATTATGCGGTGAAAACCCTAAATCGTCGTAGATCTCATTAGCTTCATCTTGATCAAGCAGGACCACCAAGTATTCGTGCACCCCGTACGGATCATGGGTGGATCGGCTCTTTGAGCCGATTCACGAGATAACCCGAGAGCCGATCGAGGCTCGTATTTAACGTTTACATGTATGCCCTGCAGGAAACTAAGCGAGGCATCCTCATCACCTTCCCGACCGGGTATAGGTCAGGTGGCACGCCCTTGCACTTCGCAACGCCGCGTGTGACCAGAAGAGCATTGCGGGCCGTCGCTCGGAGGGGTCTCAGCCAGCCGCAGCTCTAGGCTCTTCCCGGCTCTACGGTGTTGACAAGGCCGCTGCCCGCCGGTGGGTTTTGGCAGTCAACACATTCTGGCACGCACGGTGGGACAATCGTCTACATCAACCACATCGCCATCTACATCCGAGATGGCGGACGGCACGCCGCTCACCTACGGGGATCCGCCCGACGACCTCAAGAAGCAATACAACGAGATCAAGGCTACCCTCGAAGCCGACCTCATCGGCTCTTTTCGGAGAACCCGTTCCGGTGGCATCGGATGGAAGGGGTTCTCACCGCAAGGTGCGCTCGATGGGATAGACCTCTCTACCCCGTCGGAGGAACGTACCGTGGGTCCGCGGCGGGAGATCAACTACCCGGTGGCTCACTCACTACACCGCCACTCGAGAACTTGGTTAACGTGTTGGAGCGTGTCGCTCTGCGCGTGATCCAGGAGATCATGAGCCACCAGTACTCGCCGTCAGGACCAGCTCTCGGGACTCATCAAGGAGAGTTGCCATTCCAGTCCCGTCCACCGCTGCCATATGCGTTGGCAGCACCTGCTGAAGTGCCGACTACACCGGCATTCCTCGTCTACAGGATTGGTGGCGACCCTAGTGACTACCAGTTCTTAATGGAGGCGCCTAAGGAGATCCCTCATGGATACGCGTGCATGTATGTGCCGGATTGTGGTGACTGGGCACTCACAAACCAGGCCACAACATCGGGGACTCCGGCGAAGACAGGAGGAACGTCGGCGACAGAGAAGACGTGGCTAACTAAATACGCCACACCGACGAAACTCCCGAGCCCAGCTCCCGCAGATGGCTCAGAGCTGGAAAAGCAAACATGGCAGGCCAAGTACGCCACCCCGGCGAATCTTCAGAGTGCAACTCCTACGGCCAGCACAGCGGATCAGATCAGTACCATACTGAGAGACCAATTCGGCATGATGCCGAAAAGAAGGGCAGTCGGCTATTCCAAGCCGTACCCCGACGATTACGAGATGATCCCGCTGCCACCTAAATATCGGCTCCCTGACTTCTCCAAATTCAGTGGATCGGATGGCTCCAGCTCCATCGAGCACGTCGGCCGATATTTGGCTCAATTAGGACCGGCTTCGAGTGTCGGATCAGCTACGCGTGAGGCTCTTTTCACAGTCCCTCACGGGATCGGCTTTTGGATGGTACACTTCTTTGCCAGCAAACTCCATCCGAGTCTTGGAAGCAATTGGAAGAACAGTTCCATATGCAATACCATTCGAAGCTTCCGAGTCCGGCATTGCCGATCTAGCACAACTACGTCGAAGCGCGGGGAAACGGTGACGAGAATACATCCAGCGCTTCAGGAATCTTAGGAACCGATGTTATTCGGTTCGTATAACCGAAAAGGAAGCGATCGAGTTGGCAGTAGCAGGCCTTGCAACACAGCTCAAGGACATGGCCTCCCAAGCAGATTATCCCTCGCTGGCGCACATGGTTCAGAAACTATCAGCATATGAACAGCGCCACCCCGACCTGTACCAAGACAAGTTCAAGCGTGCAGTAGTTATGGTCGATACAGAGGAAGATGAAGTGCCCGCGGGAGGCCAAGAGATAGCAGTGGCTGAGTGGACTCAGGGGGGAACCCCCGTGGCCCGCAAATGGGTAAAGCCACCGGGGCCGCCTGGGGATTTGATTTTGACGTAACCAAGACCGAACAGATCTTCGACCTCCTGCTCAAGGAGAAACGAGTTGACGGTTCCCGAAGGTCTCAAGTTCCCCACGGCAAAAGAGCTAAACGGAAAGCCATACCGCAAATTCCACAACTCGCTTTCCCATGCCACCAACGACCGCCGGGTGTGGCGTCGCACATCCAAGCGGCGATAGAGAAGGGGCGGCTAATTTTCAACCAGTACGCCATGAAGGTCGACACCCAACCCTTCCCCGCCGTTAACATGGTGGAAATCACCTACCCTGAAGGTTGCCAGCCAGGTCCCTCGTTCAGCATCAACATGGTAGGACCTGGAAACCACTCTGGCAAAGATGGAGATGAGGGCAGCTGCTCTCATAGCAAGGATACAGAGGAGGCCGCTCCACGCGATCGGCTCCGTCATGATGGCAAGCGCTATGTCACAGAGGGAGAGGTGAAGAATATAAGATATCAGCGACCCCTCTCTGATCACCTCCTCAACAAATATGTTAGTCAGTATGACCAACGCCGACGGTCCAATTACGATGATAGAGAAGATCGTTTGGCTAGAGAAGCCAGAAGACATCGTCGGCAGAATCGCGATGAGGAGGAGCACGAGCGCGGTGCCACGGAAGCATCAGGGGAGCAAGATGACAACGCCAGACACTGGGACTGCCCTTTCTTCAGGCACTGCTGGGATTCAGGAATGAGCCGATTGCCCACAATCGGCAATTGCCCGTAATGCAATCGAGAAAAGAAGGAGGCAGCCAATGTGTCCGTGTTCGAGCGCCTAGGGCCTCTCCCGCCACAAAGCAAACGCGCTGAGTTACCTCGTTGGGCAGATCTTGAGGATTCAGAAGACGAGGGAGAAGTGGAAGAAGATAGGTACCACCGGCCAAGGTGGTGCCCCGACGGACTCAGCCGTTCCCAAAAGCGCAGGGTTCAGCGATTGCGCGGCCTGGAGGAAGCCGAAAGGTTGTACCTGCATACGCTAAGGAAGGCACGGCCTGATCTGGCTGCAAAGGTTCAGCGAACCCCGGATGAAGAGGGTCGTCCACGGAAAATGGAGTGGCGCCCTAAACGAGGAAAGCCGATGATGAGACATCGGCCGGCACAAACATGGTACTCGTCTTGCCGACGGAGCGTAGCGCTCCACGACTCTACGGAGCACTCAAGGTGGACGACAGCAAGCGCATCAAGTCAGAGGTCGGGTTGGTTTTATCCAGCCTGACCAAGTAGCAAGATCAAACCAATGAGCAAACCAGGAGAGGCTGATCCTTGTGATCGGCCCCAAAAAAACTTATGAAGGGAACTTACAAAACCTTCAACGAGCAAGCAACGTGGAGGCCGATTCCAGCAGTCGGCCAAAATTATCCTCACCCACCTGTCTGCCTGGGTTCAACATGTTATCCAACAGAGCCGATACCATCAATTTTCTTGACAGAATCGGCTCGGGGGGGCGCCCAGGTATATGAAAATACGAGGATATGCAACGTAAGCATCTCATCTTCTGGTGATGGGTATTGGAATATGGGGGCCGATGCACAGGTCGGCCGTAAAAAAAAAAGTTTATGAAGGGACATTACAGGACCTTCAGTCAGCTCTCTAATGAATATGGAGGCCGATTCCAGCAATCGGCCAAAATTACTTCCACCACATGCTCTGCTTGCGTTCAGCACCGGTCTCATCGGACAGTACCCACGTCGGCATACGAGAGTCAGCGCGGATTTTTACGGAGCCGACGTACAAGTGCAATGCCCTGGCTAACCATACAAGCCGATATAATCAGATAAACATGTGAGAACATACGTGCAAGGAAACATTGGGGGCCGACTAAGAGAAATCGGCCAAATATAAAAAATATATGAAATTCGAAAAATTTTCGAACACAGCCGATGCAGCAGGCATCGACTCAAGGGGAGTAACTGTTACGATCAGAGGGTCAATGGAGCACAAAGGGAGATTTTTTATGAAGGAACTCCTCAATGGAGCAGTTTGGAAGCTCAGATCCTCTCTTCGAGAACAATGTCAGGAGCAGCATGGGCGTGCGGGTCAGATCAAGGATGGATTGCATCAGGTCCACCAAAGGAAAGGAACCTATCTGGCCGGCAGGAGCTGAAGAAACTCGGGGGGCAGCTCACCTTGAGGGCTCTCTGCTTTGGGAGGCCGATTTATGTTTAAATCGGCTAGCTCGGCATAAGGAGCTCCTTCAGACATGATCGAGCCCAGGTCCATACAGCTCTGTTTTGCCTCGGCTAAGACTCGGGGGGCAACAAGCCTGGAAGATGCCCTGTTTTTAAGAGCCGATTAGAGTCACCTCGGCTGCGGCTGCATCATGGTCGTCTCAGGGAGGAACTGGGAAGGAAAAGCCGACGTCTAGTACATGGCTTGGACTGTGCTGTTGCTGCAAGAAAAAGAAAGAAGTCCGACGCGTTGCTATCGGTCTTAGCATGACAAACGGAAGGAATGAAATTGGAGCGATTAAAAGATGAATGGAAAGAACAATTTCATTAATTCCAAGGAGCGGCTTTACAAGAAAGAGCCGATGGCTCTCAAAAGAGGGATCCGGTGCCTAGTGCACCGCTACTACTAGTCCTATACTACTAGTCGTCGCTGTCCTCGTCATCGCCGCCATCGACGTCGTCGGTGCTGCTCCCGGGAGCTCCTCGTCGCTCGCTGCCCCAGCCCTTGGCCGGAGCCTCTTCCTCCTCGTCATCATCATCATCCTCGCTGTCCGCCCAGGAGCGGAAGCGCTTGGTCGGCGGATACCCGATGGAGGAGGAGGAGTCATCCCCTTCCTCTTCCTCTTCGTCATCATCTTCGTCCTCGCTGTCCGCCCACATGCGCGGGCGCTTCTTCGGCGGGAGCTGGGCGGAAGGGGAGGCCTTGGCCTTTGCTGCTTCTCCTTCTTTCTCCTCCTTGTCGGGGGAGAAGGGATTCACTGCGGGGTGGAGGCTGTCCTCGTTCTTCTTCTTCGGCGAAGATTGGGGGAAGAGTTTTGAGAAGGAAGAGGAAGAGGAAGACATTGCTACAGGAGGAGAGGGTTTTTTGGTGCCGATAGCTGGGATGGAATAGAGGATAGAGAGAGCTAACCAGTCGGCACGGTTAAATAATGAGAAATTTGGTGAAGGTTTAATGCCATTACAGCCTTCCAAGGGATCGATGCTAAAGCTGTCGAATTTTTAGAGAAGCTGAGAAGACAGGGCATAATGATGACGGATGCTCGTAACGGCTCTGCTCGCCACGACATGACCCTTCGAAGGGAAAGCATAATGATTTTGGAAATGTTATTTCCAAAACCAGGGGGGCATGTGTTATCACCAGATTTTAGACAAATCCGGAGGTGGGCCGGGCTTGGAAGATTACATGTGGAAGATTTACGAAGCGGCCCGGCACGAAGGGTTTTGGGCTGAATTGCCCGTGTATCTTTATTTAGTAGTTTATTATTTTAGATAAGGGTTAGAGTTTGTATCGTGCACGATGGGATGTTCCCACGTTAGAAAGTCCCCCGGACTATAAATATGTACCTAGGGTTTATGGAATAAACAACAACTCACGTTCAACCCCAAAACAAACCAATCTCGGCGCATCGCCAACTCCTTCATCTCGAGGGTTTCTATCGGGTAAGCGACATGCTCGCCTAGATCGCATCTTGCGATCTAGGCAGCACAAGCCCCACGTTGTTCATGCGTTGCTCGTACTCGAAGCGCTTTTGATGGCGAGCAACGTAGTTATCATTAGATGTGTTAGGGTTAGCATTGTTCTTCGTTTAAGCATGCTTACGTAGTGCAACCCTCGCATATCTAGCCGCCCTCACGCCTGTCTCAGGCGTGGGGGCGGCACCCCGCTTGATCATTATTTAGTAGATCTGATCCGTTACGATTGCTCCTTGTTCTACAAGGATTAGTTTAATATCCGCAATAGTTAGGCCTTACAAAGGGGGAGGATCCAAGTGGCACGTGGGGTGGCGTTCGCAAGTCCTAAACGGGATGTTCCTAGGATCAACTTCATGTTGGTTTTTTGGCCTTGTTTAGGATCGGCTTACGAGCACCGCGCGTGGCCGCAAGGCCCAACCTGGAGTAGGATGATCCGATTATGCGGTGAAAACCCTAAATCGTCGTAGATCTCATTAGCTTCATCTTGATCAAGCAGGACCACCAAGTATTCGTGCACCCCGTACGGATCATGGGTGGATCGGCTCTTTGAGCCGATTCACGAGATAACCCGAGAGCCGATCGAGGCTCGTATTTAACGTTTACATGTATGCCCTGCAGGAAACTAAGCGAGGCATCCTCATCACCTTCCCGACCCGGTATAGGTCAGGTGGCACGCCCTTGCACTTCGCAACGCCGCGTGTGACCAGAAGAGCATTGCGGGCCGTCGCTCGGAGGGGTCTCAGCCAGCCGCAGCTCTAGGCTCTTCCCGGCTCTACGGTGTTGACAAGGCCGCTGCCCGCCGGTGGGTTTTGGCAGTCAACAGTGGGTTGAGTTCATTGAGTCTTTTCCATACATTATTAAGCATAAGAAGGGACAAGATAATATTGTTGCTGATGCTCTATCTAGGAAGACTATGCTTTTAACCCATCTTGACGTTAAAATTCCTGGATTAGAGGTGTTATGTGATTTATATGCGACTGATCATGATTTTGCTGAACCGTACCGCTTGTGTGTTATGGGTAAAGCATGGGAAAAGTATCACATACACGATGGGTTCTTGTTTAGAGCTAACAAACTATGTGTTCCAGAATCGTCTGTGCGTTTGCTCTTATTGCAGGAATCGCATGCTGGAGGATTGATGGGTCACTTTGGGCGTGAGAAGATGCTACTCATGCTCGCTGATCATTTTTATTGGCCAAAGATGAGGCGGGATGTGGACAGGTATGTGAAGAGGTGCATTACTTGCAACAAGTCCAAGTCCAAGCTGAAGCCTCACGGTTTGTATACTCCGTTACCGGCACCTACTACACCTTGGGAAGATATTAGTATGGATTTTGTGTTGGGTTTGCCGCGTACTAAAAGAGGCCATGATTCTATATTTGTGGTAGTGGACAGATTTTCTAAAATGTCACACTTTATTGCTCGCCACAAAAGCGACGATGCGTCGCATATTGCTAACTTGTTTTTCGGGGAGATTGTTCGACTACATGGAGTCCCGAAGACTATTGTTTCGATCGTGATGTGAAGTTCATGAGCTACTTCTGGAAGACACTTTGGGGAAAGCTAGGGACAAAGCTACTGTTCAGTACTACTTGTCATCCCCAAACTGATGGTCAAACTGAGGTGGTGAATCGAACGTTGTCACAACTATTGAGATCCATGATCAAGAAGAACCTGAAGAAGTGGGAAGAGTGTTTGCCGCATGTGGAGTTCGCTTACAACAGGGCGGTACATTCTACCACAGAGCTGTGTCCTTTTGAGGTGGTGTATGGTTTCAAACCCATTACTCCACTTGATTTGTTGCCTTTGCCCATACATGAGAGAGTTAATATGGAGGCATCCAAGAGGGCAGATTTTGTGCGTAAGATCCATGTGAAGACTAAAGAGTTGATCGAGAAGAAAGGCAAGAGCAATGCTGCAAGGATGAACAAGAAGCGCAAAGAGATGTTGTTCAAGCCTCGGTGATATGGTCTGGGTACATTTTCGCAAGGATAGGTTCCCGAAGCTGCGGAAGTCTAAGTTGAAGCCTCGTGGTGCTGGTCCTTACAAAGTGCTTGCCAAGATCAATGATAATGCATACTCGATAGATCTTCCAGTTGATGAGTTTGGTGTCAGTAATTCTTTCAATGTTGCTGATTTGACACCATATGACGGAGAAGACCTTGGAGCGTCGGGGTCGACGCCTTTTGAAGGGGGGAGATGATGAGGACATCCCTACTACACCACTACCTCCGTCATTGATAGATGAAGATGAACCTGCTGTGAAGCTCAAGTCCGATGAAGTTCGGATTGGACCAATTACAAGAGCTCGTGCGAAGCTACTTAAACAACAGGTGAACTTGTTTCTAAACGATACTTTGATTGATGAGAACTTTATACTGCCTAAGTCCTATTACTTATGTGTCGTCAGGTATCAAGAGGAGACGAGCATCGCACGAGGAGAGGAGCAGTTGGACATGAAGACGGACGTCAAGATGGACGTGAAGCTGGACATGGAGCTGGACATGAAGATATCTCATGGACGCGCGAGGGAGGAGCGGGAGGAATGCGCGAGAGGAGAAGACGACGTCCAAGCTGGTCCAGCACCCGGTCCGACCGGACCCCTGACCGGCCAGCCCGGTCACAGGCCCGGTTGACCGGTCGCCAACCGGCCGCCAACCGGATATGAAGCATCGTACCGGGCAGAAACCGGAAAGTTGCGAAGTTTCCGGTTGCCGCCCGGTTGACCGGACCACGGACCGGCCCGCCCGGTCCACAGCCCGGTTGACCGGATTCCAGACCGGACCAGTCCGAGTCCGTCTCGACCAGATCTATTCCGGGTCGGTTATTCTTGTATCTTTTCGACCAGAACTCGTCCCGGACACCTATATAAGTGCCCGGGACGCCCCCTAGCTGCTTTAGACCACGTTTAAGATAAACCCTAGTTCTTAGTTGTTTGCTCTAGCAAAACTATTGAATCCCTACACCATATTGCTTGATATTGTGTAGATCCTGAAAAAGTCTTGTGTGATCTGCTGTTCCATTGGGAATTAGACGGTTGCAACTTACCGCTTCGTGGTCGGCGGCTACGTGCGCAAGTGTGTGGAGTTGCGAATATCTTGCAGGGTTGAGAGCTGTTGCATTGGCGATAGGGACCAATCGAGAGATCTCGTTGCGTCATACAAGTTATCATCCACTTCATCGTCGTGTTTCTCCGCTGCCATCACCCCGTGATCATCATCACCACCGTTGCTTACTGAGAAGATCGGGCCACCCCTTATCACGTGCCCTCACCCTCACCAACCTCTCCGGCGTCTCTCTTCATGGGTACCTCGACGGCACCACGGCCGCACCAAGCAAAACCGTCACCGAAGGGGAAGGTGTTGATGCCCGCGTCGTGGACAACCCCGAATACCACCGGTGGTGG
Source organism: Lolium rigidum (assembly GCF_022539505.1). Classification (NCBI taxonomy): domain Eukaryota; kingdom Viridiplantae; phylum Streptophyta; class Magnoliopsida; order Poales; family Poaceae; genus Lolium; species Lolium rigidum. Next base: position 155,977,538 of record NC_061508.1, read on the forward strand.
ACACAAGATCAGAAGGTCCTTGGACTCCTCCTCTCCTCGATGACGGAGGACATCGCGTGCCAGCTGCTAGGCTGCTCCACAGCCGCAGCGGCATGGACTGCTGTTCAGTCCATGTTTGGCGCGCAGAACCGTGCCGGGGTTCGGCACATCAAGCGCCAGATTCAGGCGCTGAAGAAGCAGGACATGACGGCGGCCGAGTATATGCAGAAGGTAAAGGCGCTTGCTGACGCCATGGCCGCCGCCGGCTCTCCGCTCTCCGATGACGGCGTCATCGACTACATGCTGACTGGCCTCGGGAAGGCCTTCAACCCCATCGCCGCGTTGCTCAACATGGCGACCGTTCCGGTCCAGCTGCCGTCCTTCTATTCCATGGTCTTGAACTATGAGGCGCTCCAACTGTCGCAGCAAGCCGAGGGCGATGAGTGGACCTCGTCCGCGAACGCTGTGTCGCGTCCAGGCCAGACCAATCTTGGTCGGCCATCTGGTGGCGCGTCGGGCGGCTATCAGCAGCAGCCCACCTACCAGCAGCAAGATCGTCGCCCGTCAGGAGGCTCCACGGGCAACCAGCAACAGGATCGGCGCCGCGATGGCGGTGGCCAGGACCGACGCCGCGATGGTGGCGGCAACGGTCGCAATGGAGGAGGCAACGGCGGACGTCGCTGGCGTCCCAAGTGCCAAATCTGCAAGAACTAGGGACATGAGGCCTCGGAATGTCGCTACCGCTACGAAGACAACTCTCATTCTGGCAACACGGCATCAACCTCCTCCAACAACCCTCTGCACTGGATCATGGACTCCAGTGCGACGGATCACCTGACGAGTGATCTTGAGCGCCTTCACATGCATGAGCGCTACGGCGGGACGGACCAAGTGCAAGTGGCCAATGGTGCAGGTTTTTCGATTTCGCATATTGGTCATTCGAATTTAGCCGGTTCATCTCTTAAGCTTCGCAATGTTCTTCATGTTCCAAACATTAGCAAGCATCTTTTATCTGTCTATCGTCTTGTTTGTGATAATGACGTCTTTGTTGAATTTCACAAATTATTTTTCCTTGTTAAGGACAAGGCCACGAGGCGCACCCTTCTTCACGGTAGAAGCCAGGACGGGCTGTGCCCCATCCCGTTTAGCCGTGCGTCTTCATCATCCCGCCATGCGTCACCAGCGTCAAGATTACTCCGTCCCAGTGGCATCAGCGTCTTGGTCATCCTTCAAATAATATAGTCCAGTCTATTGTTAGGCAAAACGATCTTTTGTGTTCTTCCTCTAGTCCAACTTTGGTTTGTGATGCTTGTCAGCGTGCTAAAAGTCGACAATTACCTTATAAAGATTCTTATCGTGTTTCCACTGTTCCCCTTGAGTTGGTTCATTCTGATGTTTGGGGTCCTGCTATTGCTTCATCCGGTGGTTACAAATATTACGTGAGTTTTGTCGATGATTATTCTCGTTTTTGTTGGATCTACCTCCTTAAGCACAAGTCTGATGTTGAGCAGGTTTTCTATGAGTTTCAAGCTCATGTTGAGCGCCTTTTGAACACAAAGATTAGGGCTGTCCAATCTGACTGGGGTGGTGAATACCACAAACTTCATCGCTATTTCCAGCGCACCGGGATTTCCCACCGTGTGTCTTTCCCACACACATCTCAGCAGAATGGCATCGCTGAACGAAAACACCGCCACTTGGTTGAGACGGGGTTAGCTCTCTTGGCCCACTCGTCTCTTCCCCTTCGCTATTGGGACGAGGCGTTCCTCACTGCCTTCTACCTTATAAATCGCATGCCTACTCCTGTTTTGCATAAGGACACACCCTTCCATCGTCTACTTGGAGTTCAGCCCGATTACACTTTCCTTCGCACCTTTGGTTGCGCATGTTGGCCTAGTTTGCGTAAGTATAATGCATGCAAGCTCGCTTTCCGATCCACTATGTGTGTGTTTCTTGGGTATAGTCCTATGCATAAGGGATACAAATGTCTCGATCGGTCCACGGGACATATTTATATTTCCAGTGACGTCATTTTTTACGAGTCTGTGTTTCCGTATTCCACTCTTGGTGTTGTCATTGATGTTTCTACTCTTGCGCATGCTATAGCTTCCCCTTCTGATGAACCGGTTACGAGTGCCCATATGCGGAATTATGACCTATCCTATTTGTCTTCTAATGCACCCGTTTGTGTGAGCTCTCCACCTGTGCAGGTTAACCCAGCGATCGATGTCGTTGCTCCAGCTGGTGTGATCGACGTGCATGGCTGCACGCCTCCCGAACCATGCACGCCGTCCGGGCCGTCGTCTCCGGATCCTCCCTTGCCTTCGCCGGAGCATCGTGACGTGCCAGATGGGCCTCCGTCGCCCGCGGCCCATCCCCCTTCCCAGCCCGTGACGCCTCCTGCCGGTAGCCCTGCCGCTCCGGCCGCGTCACCCACGGCTGGTGCTCCATCGGCGGATGCTTCGCCCGCCACGACAGCTGCCCCTGGACATGGCATGGTGCGGTGACCCAGCATACCACTGCATGTTGTAGTATACAAGTCGTTGATATGATCTTTGTGAAGGGACTTCTTCACAAATTGCCATATCCCTCAGAGTGGTACAACAGAAACATTGCAGGTCATAACACTCCATACATTATTACACACATTGTCTTAACAAGTTGGTATTCTCATAGGTCATATGAGAACACCCTAAGATACTACTTAAGTACAATTACAACTTATAACAACTATAAAGAGAGCTCAACAACTTATTTAAGTAAGTTCTACGTTGCTCGGCTCTATGATGCTAGGGTATGTCACTACTCCTCCACCTCCGTGCCATCTGATCCGTAGACTATCCCATAGTCTACTCCTTCCACTCCGCCGGTAAGATCAGGTTCCTCGTAAACCAGCTCGTAACTTCCTTCTGGTACTCCATCGTTGACGGACTCCACTTCCGGATCACAGTCTAGCAAGGGTGTCGAAAGAAAGTGAGTACAGGGGTACTCAGCAAGTTCTAAAAGAGTAAAAAGGTGTTTTATGCACTAGCTACGACCATTGATCAGGAAATCGCAGGTCTATGCATGTTTTGAAATCATTTCTTCAAAAGGTTGCTTTTATTATGAAAACTATGCCCGTCAGTCTTCACAGGTTGACCAGAACTTCGTGGAGTTCCTTTCCTGCCGCGTTCGCAGTTCCCTTCCCGGAACAGGGAGTGACAGCCACAATTTGATACACTCTGCAGAGGTGCGTTACTTTTCCCATAAGAGATTCCACCCCTTTTGCCATCCGCAGGGACTTGCCCCCGTTCACACTTCCTTTGGTGTGAGGCCAGGTATGAAAATCCAAGCCCACACTGCCTTCTCCGCGACTGCAAACCCACCCTTTTGTCCAACCGTACACCCCCAGTAGACTTCTCCCGATAATACGGCTTTACTCACGGTGTACTCCGGACAATCCTTCATAGATCGTAGAGCTTATCATCACTAATGGATGGGGATTTAAAAGGATATCCCAACCTATTGCGGCGGTGCCTCCAACACCCCACCGGCTCTACGGATCCGTTGGCGTGCGGAAGGGAAAAGATACGGCTGGCTTCCCAGAGCCATTATAGATCTCATGGTCAACGCGGTTTGTACGGCGCTAGAATCACTGGACGGCATTGGTAATTAATCCTAGGGTGATATAACCCATGCAATGGAACCTCCACCATAACAACCACTACAAGAAAAGTTGCCATGGCCGACGAAGTTGAAGTCGCGCCGTGGTTGCTGGTGTACCATGGCCGACGATTTTGGGTCTGTCCGTTGTGCATGTCAAAACGTTTTTTTCTCGTTTTTGAGGCCACCTAGCCCGACGAAAACGGCCAAAACGTGGCGTATGGTGGCCCGGGACGTGGTGCATCTCGAATTCTCGGGTTCGCCGGCCGAGTCAACGCAAATCCGCACCGCCGAGGGATGTAGGGCCCGGATGGCAGCCTCTCCGGCATTGTTTTTTTCTCGATCGCGCCATCTCGTTCAACGCTCTCCGATCGAGCCGTTTACGATGCGGGATCATGGGTCCCGCATGTCATCCTCTATGAACCAAAATTCTTTCTATTCTTGGATTTTTTTGACCCCCGATTGCTGGCTACTTCCTTTTTCTTTTGATCCCTTGCCGCCTCTCAAACGGTGATACCGCTGCTGCTAAATGGGACCCGCATGTCATCCTCTATGTACTATAAAACTTTCTTTTCTTGGATTTTTTTGGCACCTCAAATTTGGTCACTTGCCTTTTTCTTTCGATCCCTCGCCGCCTCTCAAACGGTGATACCGCTGCTGCTAAATGGGACTCGCATGTCATCCTCTATGTACTATAAAACTTTCTTTTCTTGGATTTTTTGGCACCTCAAATTTGGTCACTTGCCTTTTTCTTTCGATCCCTCGCCGCCTCTCAAACGGTGATACCGCTGCTGCTAAATGGGACCCGCATGTCATCCTTTATGTACTATAAAACTTTCTTTTCTTGGATTTTTTTTGGCACCTCATATTTGGTCACTTGCCTTTTTCTTTCGATCCCCTGCCGCCTCTCAAACGGTGAGACTGATACGTCTCCGACGTATCGATAATTTCTTATGTTCCATGCTACATTATTGATGATATCTACATGTTTTATACACTTTATATGTCGTATTTATGCATTTTCCGGCACTAACCTATTAACGAGATGCCGAAGAGCCGATTGTCTGTTTTCTGCTGTTTTTGGTTTCGAAATCCTAGTAAAGAAATATTCTCGGAATTGGACGAAATCAACGCCCAGGGTCCTATTTTTGCAAGAAGCTTCCAGAAGACCGAGGGGGAAAGGAAGTGGGGCCACGAGGCGCCGCCACACTAGGGCGGCGCGGCCCAGGTCTTGGCTGCGCCAGCCTGGCGTGTGGGGCCCTCGTGTGGCCCCCCGCGTTGCCCTTCCGCCTACTTGAAGTCTTCGTCGCGAAACCCTCTGTACCGAGAGCCACGATACGGAAAACCTTACTGAGACGCCGCCGCCGCCAATCCCATCTCGGGGGATTCCGGAGATCACCTCCGGCACCTCGCCGGAGAGGGGAATCATCTCCCGGAGGACTCTTCATCGCCATGATCGCCTCCGGAGTGATGAGTGAGTAGTTCACCCCTGGACTATGGGTCCATAGCAGTAGCTAGATGGTTGTCTTCTCCTCATGTGCTTCATTGTCGGATCTTGTGAGCTGCCGAACATGATCAAGATCATCTATCTGTAATACTATATGTTGTGTTTGTCGGGATCCGATGGACAGAGAATACTATGTTATGTTGATTATCAATCTATTACCTATGTGTTGTTTATGATCTTGCATGCTCTCCGTTATTAGTAGAGGCTCTGGCCAAATTTTTGCTCTTAATTCCAAGAGGGAGTATTTATGCTCGATAGTGGGTTCATGCCTCCATTAAATCTAGGACAGTGACAGAAAGTTCTAAGGTTGTGGATGTGCTGTTGCCACTAGGGATAAAACATTGATGCTATGTCTAAGGATGTAGTTATTGATTACATTACGCACCATACTTAATGCAATTGTCTTTTGTTTTGCAACTTAATACTGGAAGGGGTTCGGATGATAACCTGAAGGTGGACTTTTTAGGCATAGATGCATGCTGGATAGCGGTCTATATACTTTGTCGTAATGCCCAATTAAATCTCACAATATTCATCATGTCATGTATGTGCATTGTTATGCCCTCTCTATTTGTCAATTGCCCGACTGTAATTTGTTCACCCAACATGCTATCTTATGGGAGAGACACCTCTAGTGAACTGTGGACCCCGGTCCATTCTTTTATACTGAAATACAATCTGTTGCTATTGTTTTACTGTTCTTTGCAAACAATCATCATCCACACTATACATCTAATCCTTTGTTACAGCAAGCCGGTGAGATTGACAACCTCGCTGTTTCGTTGGGGCAAAGACTTTAGTTGTGTTGTGCAGGTTCCACGTTGGCGCCGGAATCTCTGGTGTTGCGCCGCACTACATCCCTCCGCCATCAACCTTCAACGTGCTTCTTGGCTCCTCCTGGTTCGATAAACCTTGGTTTCTTTCTAAGGGAAAACTTGCTGCTGTGCGCATCATACCTTCCTCTTGGGGTTCCCAACGAACGTGTGAGTTACACGCCATCAAGCATATTTTCTGGCGCCGTTGCCGGGGAGATCAAGACACGCTGCAAGGGGCGTCTCCACTTCCCAATCTCTTTACTTTGTTTTTGTCTTGCTTTATTTTATTTACTACTTTGTTTGCTGCATTATATCAAAACACAAAAAAATTAGTTGCTAGCTTTACTTTATTTACTGTCTTGGACTCTATATCAAAAACACAAAAAAATTAGTTACTTGCATTTACTTTATCTAGTTTGCTTTATTTATTACTGCTAAAATGAATACCCCTGAAAATACTAAGTTGTGTGACTTCACAACCACAAATAATAATGATTTCCTATGCACACCTATTGCTCCACCTGCTACTACAGCAGAATTCTTTGAAATTAAACCTGCTTTACTGAATCTTGTCATGAGAGAGCAATTTTCTGGTGTTAGTTCTGATGATGTTGCTGCCCATCTTAATAATTTTGTTGAACTTTGTGAAATGCAAAAGTATAAGGATGTAGATGGTGATATTATTAAATTGAAATTGTTTCCTTTCTCATTAAGAGGAAGAGCTAAAGATTGGTTGCTATCTTTGCCTAAGAATAGTATTGATTCATGGACTAAATGTAAGGATGCTTTTATTGGTAGATATTATCCTCCCACTAAAATTATATCTTTGAGAAGTAGCATAATGAATTTCAAGCAATTAGATAATGAACATGTTGCTCAAGCATGGGAGAGAATGAAATCTTTGGTAAAGAATTTCCCAACCCATGGACTGACTACTTGGATGATCATCCAAACCTTCTATGCAGGACTAAATTTTTCTTCGCGGAATTTATTGGATTCAGCTGCTGGAGGTACCTTTATGTCCATCACTTTGGGGGTGGCAACAAAGCTTCTTGATGATATGATGATAAATTACTCTGATTGGCACACGGAAAGAGCTCCACAAGGTAAGAAGGTAAATTCTGTTGAAGAAACCTCCTCCTTGAGTGATAAGATTGATGTGATTATGTCTATGCTTGTGAATGGTAGATCTAATGTTGATCCAAATAATGTTCCTTTAGTTTCATTGGTTGCTCAAGAAGAAAATGTTGATGTGAATTTCATTAAAAACAATAATTTCAACAACAATGCTTATAGGAACAATTCTGGTAATAACAATAGGCCATATCCTTCTGCTAATGGTAATGGTTATGGTAATTCTTATGGGAATTCTTACAACAATAATAGGAGTGTACCCCCTGGTCTTGAAGCCATGCTTAAGGAATTTATTAGTACACAAACTGCTTTTAACAAATCTGTTGAGGAAAAGCTTGATAAAATTGATATCCTTGCTTCTAGAGTTGATAGACTTGCCTCTGATGTTGATCTTTTAAAATTGGAAGTTATGCCTAATAAGGATATTGAAAATAAAATTGTTACTACAGCAAATGCCATCCAAGTTAGAATTAATGAGAATATAAGATTAATGGCTGAATTGCGTGCTAGGTGGGATAGAGAAGAAAATGAAAAACTAGCTAAAGAGAATAATGTAGCTAAAGTTTGGACTATTACCACCACAAGTAATGTTGATTCCTCTCATGTT
>NC_061508.1:155985321-155995476 GCF_022539505.1 Lolium rigidum
AATAGTATTTACAAATATGTCTTTCTTTAGTTGGAATTGATGTAAATGTTATGATGTAATATTTTGATCTTTTCGATTTTTGAAGGTAGTGTGCTTCACTTTGTATGTTATCTTCATGTTGTCAGTCACCAATTTACATTAATTTATTAATCGCGTGCAGTGATTTTTATTTAAATAATATATATTGCATTTATGGGTTCCTAATTTTTGGTCAATTAGTAAAAAATAAATACATTAATTAGGTTGTGATACTAATATAATATAATATTGATACCCATGGTGTTACAATAGTTACACAAATTTGTTACTATGTTTTGACAACCATCAATTATAGTATTAAAATATTTTGAATATTATGTTACTAATTGTGTTACTGAAGCCAAAACTAAATGTTACCAATTGTGTTACTATATGTGGCAAAATTTGATATCGCTAATGTTTGACATCAGCGAAAACATGTTACTATGTGTTCCTATAGTTCCAAAAACGTGTTACTAGTATATTTTGTAACACGTAGAACACATGTTACTACAACATAATTGTAACACAATATTTAGCATATAGTAGCAATTATTATGTGTGACAGTGGACGTCTGTTAGTAACACGGTCTAATGGAACACATTTAAAGATGTGTTACAACATGGCCTTGTAACACTGATTTGGCCCTGTAGTAACACATGACTGTGTTACCAAAGCTCTGTCCTGTTGTAGTGATACCTTTCTTGAGAGGAAATTGATATTTAATATTACCTTCCTTCATATCAATAGTAGCACCAACGGTTCGGAGAAAAGGTCTTCCCAATATAATGGGGCAAGATGCATTGCATTCAATATCCAAGACAACAAAATCAACGGGGACAAGGTTATTGTTAACCATAATATGAACATTATCAACTTTCCCCAAAGGTTTCTTTTTAGCATTATCAGCGAGATTAACATCCAAATAACAATTCTTCAATGGTGGCAAGTCAAGCATATCATAGACTTTTTAGGCATAACGTAAATACTTGCACCAAGATCACATAAAGCATTACAATCAAAGTCTTTGACTCTCATTTTAATGATGGGCTCCCAACCATCCTCTAGCTTTTCTAGGAATAGAAGTTTCAAGTTTTAGTTTCTCTTCTCTAGCTTTTATGAGAGCATTTGTAATATGTTTTGTGAAAGCCAAATTTATAGCACTAGCATTGGGACTTTTAGCAAGTTTTTGTAAGAACTTTATAACTTCAGAGATATGGAAATCATCAAAATCTAAATCATTACAATCTAAAGCAATGGGATTATCATCCCCAAGGTTGGAAAAAATTTCAGCAGTTTTATCACAAGCGGTTCAGTAGTTTTAGCAGCTTCAGTAATTTTGCGCGCTTTGCACTAGGAGTAGAAGCATTGCTAACACCAATTATTTTACCATTGATAGTAGGAGGTGCAGCAACATATGAATCATTAGCATTGCTAGTGGTGGTAATAGTCCAAACTTTAGCTACATTTTCCTTTTTAGCTAGTTTTTCATTTTCTTCTCTATCCCACCTAGCACGCAGCTTCAGCCATTAATCTTATATTCTCATTAATTCTAACTTGGATGGCATTTGCTGTAGTAACAATTTTATTTTCAATATCCCTATTAGGCATAACTTTCGATTTCAAAAGATCAACATCGGAGGCAAGACTATCAACTCTAGAAACAAGAATATCAATTTTATTGAGCTTTTCCTCAACAGATTTGTTAAAGGCAGTTTGTGTACTAATAAATTCTTTAAGCATGGCTTCAAGTCCAGGGGGTGTATTCCTATTATTGTTGTAAGAATTTCCATAAGAATTAGCATAACCGTTAACATTATTATAAGGATATGGCCTATAGTTATTACTAGAATTGTTCCGATAAGCATTGTTGTTGAAATTATTATTTTTAATGAAGTTTACATCAACATGTTCTTCTTGGGCAACAAATGAAGCTAATGGAACATTATTAGGATCAACATTAGTCCTATCATTCGCAAGCATAGACATAATAGCATCAACCTTATCATTCAAGGAAGAGGATTCTTCAACGAATTTACCTTCTTACCTTGTGGAGCTCTTTCCGTGTGCCATTCGAGTAATTAACCATCATATTATCAAGAAGCTTTGTTGCTTCACCAAGAGTGATGGACATAAAGGTACCTCCAGCAGCTGAATCCAATAAGTTCCGCGAAGAAAATTTAGTCCCGCATAGAAGGTTTGGATGATCATCCAAGTAGTCGATCCATGGGTTGGGCAATTTTTAACCAGAGATTTCATTCTTTCCCAAGCTTGAGCAACATGTTCATTATCTAATTGTTTAAAATTCATTATGCTACTCCTCAAAGATATAATTTTAGCAGGGGGATAATATCTACCAATAAAAGCATCCTTGCATTTAGTCCATGAATCAATACTATTCTTAGGCAGAGATAGCAACCAATCTTTAGCTCTTCCTCTTAATGAGAAAGGGAACAATTTTAATTTTATAATGTCACCATCTACATCTTTATACTTTTGCATTTCACATAGTTCAACAAAATTATTGAGATGGGCAGCGAGCATCATCGAACTAACACTGTAGAAATTGCTCTCGCATAACAAGATTTAGTAAAGCAGGTTTAATTTCAAAGAATTCTACTGTAGTAGCGTGTGGAGCAATAGGTGTGCATAAGAAATCATTATTATTTGTGCTAGTGAAGTCACACAACTTAGTATTTTCAGGGGTAGCCATTTTAGCAGTAGTAAATAAAGCAAACTAGATAAAGTAAATGCAAGTAAACTAATTTTTTTTGTGTTTTTGATATAGCAAACAAGATAGAAAATAAAGTAAAGCTAGCAACTAATTTTTTTTGTGTTTTGATATAATGCAGCAAACAAAGTAGTAAATAAAATAAAGCAAGACAAAAACAAAGTAAAGAGATTGAGAAGTGGAGACTCCCTTGCAGCGTGTCTTGATCTCCCCGGCAACGGCGCTTGAAAAGAGCTTGATGGCGTGTATTTCACACGTTCGTTGGGCAACCCCAAGAGGAAGGTATGATGCGCACAGCAGCAAGTTTTCCCTCGTAAAGAAACCAAGGTTTATCGAACCAGGAGGAGCCAAGAAGCACGTTGAAGGTTGATGGCGGCGGGATGTAGTGCGGCGCAACACCGGAGATTCCGGCGCCAACGTGAACCTGCACAACACAACCAAAGTACTTTGCCTCCAACGAACAGATGAGGTTGTCAATCTCACCGGCTTGCCGTAACAAAGGATTAACCGTATTGTGTGGAAGATGATTGTTTGCAGAGAAAATAGTAAAAACAAGTATTGCAAGCAGATTTGTATTTCAAGTATAAAGAATGGACCGGGGTCCACAGCTCACTAGAGGTGTCTCTCCCATAAGATAAAAGCATGTTGGGTGAACAAATTACAGTCGGGCAATTGACAAATAGAGAGGGCATAACAATGCACATACATGACATGATAAGTATAGTGAGATTTAATTGGGCATTACGACAAAGTACATAGACCGCCATCCAACTGCATCTATGCCTAAAAAGTCCACCTTCAGGTTAGCATCCGAACCCCCTCCAGTATTAAGTTGCTAACAACAGACAATTGCATTAAGTATGGTGCGTAATGTAATCAACAACTACATCCTCGGACATAGCGCCAATGTTTTATCCCTAGTGGCAACAGCACAACACAACCTTAGAACTTTCGTCACTCGTCCCGGTGTCAATGCGGCATGAACCCACTATCGAGCATAAGTACTCCCTCTTGGAGTTAAAAGTAAAAACTTGGCCAGAGCCTCTACTAGTAACGGAGAGCATGCAAGATCATAAACAACACATATGTAATAACTTGATAATTAACATGACATGGTATTCTCTATCCATCGGATCCCGACAAACACAACATATAGAATTACAGATAGATGATGTTGATCATGTTAGGCAGCTCACAAGATCCAACAATGAAGCACAATGAGGAGAAGACAACCATCTAGCTACTGCTATGGACCCATAGTCCAGGGGTGAACTACTCACTCATCACTCCGGAGGCGACCATGGCGGTGTAGAGTCCTCCTGGGAGATGAATCCCTCTCCGGCAGGGTGCCGGAGGAGATCTCCGTAATCCCCCGAGATGGGATCGGCGGCGGCGGCGTCTCGGCAAGGTTTTCCGTATCGTGGTTTTTCGCATCGTGGGTTTCGCGACCGGAGGCTTTAAGTAGGCGGAAGGGCAGAGTCGGGGCCGGACGAGGGGCCACACCATAGGGCGGCGCGGGCCCCCCTGGGCCGCGCCGCCACGTGGTGCCGCCACCTCGTGGCCCCACTTCGAATATTCTCCGGTCTTCTGGAAGCTCCGTGGAAAAATAGGCCCCTGGGTCTTCGTTTCGTCCAATTCCGAGAATATTCCGTTACTAGGATTTCTGAAACCAAAAACAGTAAAACAGGAACCGGCACTTCGGCATCTTGTTAATAGGTTAGTTCCAGAAAATGCACGAATATGACATAAAGTGTGCATAAAACATGTAGGTATCATCAATAATATGGCATAGAACATAAGAAATTATCGATACGTCGGAGACGTATCAAGGATCTAAAGGAAATAGCTTCGAGCACACACACAATGGCAATAGAAAAGTACTTAGTTACTTGGGACCGGAGTATGAGTGCCTTTTACCTTTCTTCCCCGGCAACGGCGCCAGAAAAGTGCTTGATGTCTACGGGTGCTTCTATTCTTGTAGACAGTGTTGGGCCTCCAAGAGCAGAGGTTTGTAGAACAGCAGCAAGTTTCCCTTAAGTGGATCACCCAAGGTTTATCGAACTCGGGGAGGAAGAGGTCAAAGATATCCCTCTCAAGCAACCCCGCGATCACAATGCAAGAAGTCTCTTAGAATCCCCAACACACCTAATACACTTGTCGGATGTATAGGTGCACTAGTTCGGCGAAGAGATAGTGAAATACAAGTGGTATGGATGTATATGAGTGGTAATAGCAATCTGAATAAAATATGGCAGCGAGTAAACATGCAAATGTAAACAGTAAATAAACGGAGTTTCGATGCTGGGAAACAAGGCCTAGGGATCATACTTTCACTAGTGGACACTCTCAACATTGATCACATAATAAAACCACTCTACACTCTCTTGTTGGATGATGAACACCACTAATTGTGTAGGGCTACTGAGAGCACCTCAATGCCGGAGTTAACAAGCTCCACAACATTCAATGTTCATATTTAAATAACCTTAGAGTGCATGATAGATCATTGCAATTACACCAAGTACTAACATAGCATGCACTAATCGTCACCATCACACTATGAAGGAGGAATAGATCACATCAATATTATCATAGCAATAATTAACTTCATAATCTACAAGAGATTACAATCATAACCTACGCCAAGTACTACATGATGCACACACTGTCACCATTACACCATGGAGGAGGAATAGACTACTTTAATAACATCACTAGAGTAACACATAGATGAATAGTGATACAAAACTCATATTAATCTCAATCATGCAGCTCATGAGATCATTGTACAGAAGTACATGGAAGAGAGATTAACCACATAGCTACCGGTACAGCCCTTAGCCTCGATGGAGAACTACTCCCTCCTCATGGGAGATAGCAGCGTTGATGAAGATGGCGGTGGTGTCGATGGAGATGCCTTCCTGGGCACTTCCCTGTCCCGGCGGCGTGCTCGGAACGAGACTCCTGTCCCCCGCATCTTGGCTTCGCGATGGCGGCGGCTCCGGAAGGTTTCTCGTACCGTGGCTTTTTTCGTATCGAGGCTTTAGGTCGTGGACCTTTAAATAGGCGAAGAGGCGGAGTCGGAGGGCCGACGAGGCGACGACACAGCAGGGGGCGCGGCCCACCCCTCGGCCGCGCCAGCCTATCATCCGGGCCCACGAGGGCCCTCCTCTCGGTGGCTCTCGGGTGTTCTCGGAAGCTTCGTGGAATTCTAAGATGCCGAGCGTTGATTTCGTCCGATTCCGAGAATATTTCCTTACTAGGATTTCGAAACCAAAAACCGTGAAAACAAAGAACCGGCCCTTCGGCATCTCGTCAATAGGTTAGTTCCGGAAAACGCATAATAATGACATATAATGTGTATAAAACATGTGAGTATCATCATAAAAGTAGCATGGAACATAAGAAATTATAGATACGTTTGGGACGTATCAGAGCCCGCGCGGCCCTGTCGTGTGGGGCCCCCTGGCCCATCTTCGTCTCCCCTTCGGTGTTCTGGAATCTTCCGGGAAAAATAAGGTTCTGGGCGTTGATTTCGTCCGATTCCGAGAATATTGCCCGAACAGCCTTTCTGGAACCAAAAACAGCAGAAAATAGGAACTGGCACTTCGGCATCTTGTTAATAGGTTAGTTCCGGAAAACGCATAAAAACATTATAAAGTGCAGGCAAAACATGTAAGTATTGTCATAAAACAAGCATGGAACATCAGAAATTATAGGTACGTTGGAGACGTATCAGCCACAGAATTGGTTTTCAGTGCGCCACAGAATTTGCTTGTATTATACACGATTTTGTGCTGCCTGCTATACACATGCAGTTTATAGACAGCAATATACAGGTTATATACAGCAACATTCAGATATAATATAAATATCATGTACATTGCACGGATATAACATAGACATCATCATCACATTACTTAGAGCCCGATCGAGATACATATATAGTGGCAAGTGTCAAATGTTTTGCATACAACTCTTAATTCATACAAAATTCACAATTTCGAGATACAAAGTAGTCTTCATCCGGTTCCTCCTTTGCTCCCTCATCTCTACCCACCAGGCTCGCTTGCATCGGGGTCTTCATCCAGTTCCTACTATGATGAAAATGGAAGAAAGTGAGACCAACAAGTCCGATGCACAAGAGAAATGGAATAAATGCCTCATACATTGTTGGTCAACACAAATATTAACATTCAGGGATGGCGTAAGTGAGACCAAGTCCGATGCACAAGAGATTGATATTTGTGCTTACCAGGCTCACTTACGCCACCCCCGAGTGTACGGTGATCAAACATTTTAATCATCGGCATTTTGAAAATCTCAAAGCAAATGGAATGACAAAATGGAATAAGTACCTCATACATTGTTGGTCAACACAAATACTATGGTCAGAAACCATAGTTGCAGTATACACTGCAGTATACTTTGCAGAAGGGCCCCCTTTCCCCGGCCACCGTTCCGTGAACGGGTGCTTGACGACACAACAACGCCGATCTGCCTCTCCGGCGCAGAACCATGGCAGTCCCTCGCCGTCCAGTGAACGAGTCCTTGATGCAAAGACCGTGCCGACCTACCCAGCATTATGTCGGGCCGTGTTGCCGCGCTTCAGGATGTGTCTCCGTGCCTGCACTGGTTCGCTTCTTGCCGGTGAACCAATAGATCGATCGTTGGAATAAGGAAACCGATGACGGCCGGTCGCAAGATTAAATTGCGATCGGCCGTCATCGGCTTCCTTATTCCAACGATTAGTCTATTCGTTCACCGGGCAAAAAGGCGAAGAGTGCAGGGCGCGTGAGACACGGTTTGAAGCGCGGCAATAGGGGTCGGCACGATGCTAGGGAGGCTGGCACCGTCTTTGCATTAAGGACTCGTTCACGTACTGGACGGCGAGAGAAGAAAAGTGGTGATGCGCCGGAGAGACAGGTCGGCGTTGTTGTCTCGTCAAAGACTCGTTCACGGAACGGCGTGCCGGGAAAGGGGGCCCGTCTACAAAGTATATTGCGGCATATAGGTGACCAAACATTCTAATCATTGGCACTAAAATGGAAGAAAGAGCCAAGTGGTATCTCAACTAGATATCATATGCCTCATACTTTGTTGGTCGAAAGAAATATTAACATTCCGGGATGGGGTCAGTGAGGCCGGGTAGGATGCACAAGAGATTGATATTTGTGCCATCGCACCGTGCTCACCTGGCCCCACCCTGCAGTGTACAAGTGACCAAACAATTTAATCATCGGCACTAAAATGGAAGAAAGGCTAATGCAATTAAGAAGTAGCTAGTATGAACTAAATGGAATGCCTCATACTTTGTTGGTCGAAACAAATATTAACATCCAGGGATGGAGTAAGCGAGGCCAGGTACGATGCACAAAATATTGATACTTGTGCCATCACACCAGGCTCACTTGCTCCACCCCCGAGTGTACGAGTGATCGACCAACCATCTAATCATCGGCAAGTAAAAAAACACCAACAAACCAGCAACCATGGTGATATAAGTCAACATGCTCAAACACACATAGCATGCATGAAGCAGATGCTCCAAAGGGATTATTCATCACTTGATATATAGACCAAGTGATGCTGCCAAAAGAGAGGCCAATCAAGAACCAGTAAATCCAGTAAGTGGTAGATATGCCTAAACAAGCAACAACACATAGCATATCCCAGCTAACCAGATGAGACAAGTCTTGGTAGCCAACTGAATCACCTAGCACCACCTAGCCTTTTAAAACCATCAAAAACAGTCCTTTTTCTTCAAAGGATACCACAGTGGCATTCATTTACATGATACCCTACTGTGGATATCTCTATTTTCATCAAAGCCAACAAGAAATAGAAATTTAGTATACCATCATAAGCATTCCATTTAAATCACACATTTTAGTATCTGTTCTTATCCAAGTTTTTGCCTCAGCCTTTGCATCATTGGCTGAGCCAAGACATCAAGCATCTGGCTAGGGAGCATTCTTTCTTTTTAGGGAACTATATGAACTATATGCACATGATCCAGTAAGCATCCCCACTAATCAGAGCATTATAAGCATAGTAGCATACCATAAGCTCACAAGAAGCCATCAAGTAAATCTTCACAAGGATACCACAGGAGCATAGTAGCATACCATAAGCTCACAAGAATCCATCATTTTCTTCACAAGGATACCACAGTAGCATACCATAGTAGCATTTCATGCATTTAAATGAACCGAGAGCATTAAAACCAACCAAATGTCCAACTAGCAAGCAATACCAAGTGAGCAAGTCTTCATTACCTTGTACAGGTTCAAACATGGATTTATTTCCAACAAAGGATGGAAATCAAATTAACATCATTGAATTAAATTGAATCATTACCATCACATGGTTCATCAATAACAAGTGGCAAGAAACCTCGACAAACAACATGTACATATGATCCAAGAAGCTCACACAGCATAGCAAGTGATATAAGTTGACAATAACCAACACCAATATGTAGTAGCAGATAGAAGTGTCACCGATATAGAACACTCCAATAAGAATCACTAGCTCACCAAGCTTAATGGTAAGCAAGTACGGAGAGGCATAGACAATTTCTATTGCTTAAGACAAGCAACAACAAGGATTAACAAGATAATAATATACTAACCACTAATAATCCAGGCTCCAAATGGAACCTTTGGAGCAGATAGAGCCAATATAGCATGTCATCACGTAGTAGTCGGTGTTCATATGAACACCATCCGAAGCAAACGATGAGGGGCAATGCATCCAGCAGCAACAAGCAGCAATGCATCCGCAGCAACAACAAGAATAAACCTAGCAGCACAAGCAAGAGCACGACTCCTACGTGACCGTCGCTGCCGACATCGACCTCAACCACGCCGACCTGGCCACCAACCGAGCGAGCATTTCGTCGAGCACGTTGTGCTCGCGCGGGGAGGAAGAGGGAGGGGAGGGGAGGGAGCTCACCGACGACGACGGCAGCTTGTGGAGGAGCTCACCGACGACGACGGAGGCGGGTGGAGGTCGCGGGAGGCTCCTCCACCTTGACGCCGTGCCGGCCCTCCTCCTCCACGCCGCAGCGGCTTGTGCTGCTGGTGGCGGGGATGGGTGGAGTGTGGCGGCATGCGGCCCTCACGGAGGAAGGCGGCGGCGGCGACGGCGACGGCAGCGCTCGCCATGGAAGGGGCGGCGCGGGGAGAGGGGAGAGGGGAGAGAGTGGTATACGGGCGAGGGAGGGGTACGGCCATGATATAGGACACGCTGACTTCCGTGGCGCACCGAGGCCGCTGCGCCTACGTAACACGCAGTCTCCGTGGCGCACCGAGCGCCGCTGCGCCACGAATACGTTATTTCTGTGGCGCACCAATTGCAGTGCGCCGTAGAAAAAGGAAAACCAATGATTGGGCGTGATAGG
>NC_061508.1:155995576-156007585 GCF_022539505.1 Lolium rigidum
TTTTGTGTTTTTGATATGGAGAACAAGACAGTAAATAAAGTAAAGCTATCAACTAATTTTTTTGTGTTTTGATATGATGCAGCAAACAAGAAAGTAAATAAAATAAAGCAAGACAAAAACAAAGTAAAGAGATTTGATTGTGGAGACTCCCCTTGCAGCGTGTCTTGATCTCCCCGGCAACGGCGCCAGAAAAAATGCTTGATGGCGTGTAAGCACACGTCCGTTGGGAACCCCAAGAGGAAGGTGTGATGCGTACAGCAGCAAGTTTTCCCTCAGAAAGAAACCAAGGTTTATCGAACCAGGAGGAGCCAAGAAGCACGTTGAAGGTTGATGGCAGCGGGATGTAGTGCGCCGCAACACTAGGGATTCCGGCGCCAACGTGGAACCTGCACAACACAACCAAAGTACTTTGCCCCAACGAAACAGTGAGGTTGTCAATCTCACCGGCTTGTTGTAACAAAGGATTAGATGTATAGTGTGGATGATGATTGTTTGCAGAAAACAGTAGAACAAGTATTGAAGTAGATTGTATTCAATGTAAAAGAATGGACCGGGGTCCACATGCAGTTCACCAGAGGTGTCTCTCCCATAAGATAAATAGCATGTTGGGTGAACAAATTACAGTCGGGAAATTGACAAATAGAGAGGGCATGACCATGCACATACATGATATGATGAGTATTGTGAGATTTAATTGGGCATTACGACAAAGTACATAGACCGCTATCCAGCATGCATCTATGCCTAAAAAGTCCACCTTCAAGGTTATCATCCGAACCCCTTCCGTATTAAGTTGCAAACAACAGACAATTGCATTAAGTATGGTGCGTAATGTAATCAATAACTACATCCTCGGACATAGCATCAATGTTTTATCCCTAGTGGCAACAGCACATCCACAACCTTAGACTTTCTGTCACTGTCCCAGATTTAATGGAGGCGTGAACCCACTATCGAGCATAAATACTCCCTCTTGGAGTTAAGAGTAAAAACTTGGCCAGAGCCTCTACTAATAACGGAGAGCATGCAAGATCATAAACAACACATAGGTAATAGATTGATAATCAACATAACATAGTATTCTCTATCCATCCGATCCCGACAAACACAACATATAGAATTACGAGATAGATGATCTTGATCATGTTAGGCAGCTCACAAGATCCGACAATGAAGCACATGAGGAGAAGACGACCATCTAGCTACTGCTATGGACCCATAGTCCAGGGGTGAACTACTCACTCATCACTCCGAGAGCGACCATGGCGGTGAAGAGTCCTCCGGGAGATGATTCCCCTCTCCGGCAGGGTGCCGGAGGCGATCTCCTGAATCCCCCGAGATGGGATTGGCGGCGGCGGCGTCTCTGGAAGGTTTTCCGTATCGTGGCTCTCGGTACTGGGGGTTTTGCGACGGAGGCTTTAAGTAGGCGGAAGGGCAGCCTCGGGAGGGTCACGAGGGACCCACACAACAGGGCCGCGCGGCCAGCACCTGGGCCGCGCCGCCCTGGCGTGTCGTCGCCTCGTGGCCCCACTTCGTTTACTCCTCGGACTTCTGGAAGCTTCGTGGCAAAATAGGACCCTGGGCGTTGATTTCGTCCAATTCCGAGAATATTTCCTTACTAGGATTTCTGAAACCAAAAACATCAGAAAACAGCAACTGGCTCTTCGGCATCTCGTTAATAGGTTTGTGCCGGAAAATGCATAAATACGACATATAATGTGTATAAAACATGTAGATATCATCAATAATGTGGCATGCAACATAAGAAATTATCGATACATTGGAGACGTATCAGTGGCGGAGTGTAGTGCGGCGCAACACCAGGGATTCCGGCGCCAACGTGGAACCTGCACAACACAATCAAAGTACTTTGACCCAACGTAACAGTGAGGTTGTCAATCTCACCGGCTTGCTGTAAACAAAGGATTAAACGTATTGTGTGGAAGATGATGATTGTTTGCGAAGAACAAGTAAAGAAAAATTGCGTAGATTGTATTTCGGATGTAAAGAATTGGACCGGGTCCACAAGTTCACTAGTGGTGTCTCTCCCATAAGATAAACAGATGTTGGGTGAACAAATTACGGTTGGGCAATTGACAAATAAAGAAGGCATAACAATGCACATACATATATCATGATGAGTACTATGAGATTTAATCAGGGCATTACGACAAAGTACATAGACCGCTATCCAGGCATGCATCTATGCCTAAAAAGTCCACCTTCAGGTTATCATCCGAACCCCCTCCAGTATTAAGTTGCAAACAACATACAATTGCATTAAGTATGGTGCGTAATGTAATCAACACAAATATCCTTAGAGAAAGCATCGATGTTTTATCCCTAGTGGCAACAGCACATCCACAACCTTAGAACTTTCTGTCACTCGTCCCGCGATTCAATGGAGGCATGAACCCACTATCGAGCATAAATACTCCCTCTTGGAGTCACAAGTATCAACTTGGCCAGAGCCTCTACTAGCAACGGAGAGCATGCAAGAACATAAACAACATATATGATAGATTGATAATCAACTTGACATAGTATTCAATATTCATCGGATCCCAACAAACACAATATGTAGGATTACAAATAGATGATCTTGATCATGATAGGCAGCTCACAAGATCTAACATGATAGCACAATGAGGAGAAGACAACCATCTAGCTACTGCTATGGACCCATAGTCCAGGGGTGAACTACTCACACATCGATCCGGAGGTGATCATGGCGATGAAGAGACCTCCGGGAGATGATTCCCCTCTCAGGCAGGGTGCCGGAGGCGATCTCCTGAATCCCCCGAGATGGGATTGGCGGCGGCGGCGTCTCTGTAAGGTTTTCTTTATTGTGGCTCTCGGTACTGGGGTATTCGCGACGAAGGCTTTAAGTAGGCGGACGGGCGGAGTCGGAGGAGTCACGGGGGCCCCACACGCTAGGGCCGCGCGGGCCCCCCTTAGGCCGCGCCGCCCTAGTGTGGCGGCGCCCCGTGGCCCCACTTCGTTTCTCCCTCGGTCTTCTGGAAGCTTCGTGGAAAAATAGACCCCTGGGCATTGATTTCGTCCAATTCCGATAATATTTCCTTACTAGGATTTCTGAAACCAAAAACAGCAGAAAACAGCAACTAGCTCTTCGGCATCTCGTCAATAGGTTAGTGCCGGAAAATGCATAATAATGACATATAATGTGTATAAAACATGTGAGTATCATCAATAAAGTAGCATGGAACATAAGAAATTATAGATACGTTTGAGACGTATCAAGCATCCCCAAGCTTAGTTCCTACCCGCCCTCGAGTAGGTAAACGATAACAAGGATAATTTCTGAAGTGACATGCTACTATGATAATCTTGATCAATACTATTGTAAAGCATATGAGATGAATGAAGTGATTGAAAGCAATGGTAAAGATAATGACTAAACAACTGAATCATATAGCAAAGACTTTTCATGAATAGTACTTTCAAGACAAGCATCAATAAGTCTTGCATAAGAGTTAACTCATAAAGCAATAGATTCAAAGTAAAGGCATTGAAGCAACACAAAGAAAGATATAAGTTTCAGCAGTTGCTTTCAACTTCAACATATTTATCTCATGGATAATTGTCAACACAAAGTAACATAACAAGTGCAATAGGTATACATGTAAGAATCAATGCACACAGTTTACACAAGTGTTTGCTTCTGAGATAGAAAGAATAGGTAAACTGACTCAACAATAAAGTAAAAGATAGGCCCTTCGCAGAGGGAAGCATGGATTACTATATTTGTGCTAGAGCTTTTCATTTTGAAAACATAGAAACAATTTTGTCAACGGTAGTAATAAAGCATATGTGTTATGTATAAGACATCCTATAAGTTGCAAGCCTCATGCATAGTATACCAATAGTGCTCGCACCTTGTCCTAATTAGCTTGGATTAACATGGATTATCATTGCATAGCATATGTTTCAACCAAGTGTCACAAAGGGGTACCTCTATGCCGCCTGTACAAAGGTCTAAGGAGAAAGTTCGCATTGGATTTCTCGCTTTTGATTATTCTCAACTTAGACATCCATACCGGGACAACATAGACAACAGATAATGGACTCCTCTTTAATGCATAAGCATTCAACAACGGATAAAATTCTCATAAGAGATTGAGGATTAATTGTCCAAACTGAAACTTCCACCATGGATCATGGCTTTAGTTAGCGGCCCAATGTTCTTCTCTAACAATATGCATACTCAACCATATGATCATGAAAATCGCCCTTACTTCAGACAAGACGAACATGCATAGCAACTCACATGATATTCAACAAAGGTGTATTAGTTGATGGCGTCCCCAGAAACATGGTTACCGCTCAACAAGCAACTTATTAAGAAATAAGACACATAAGTACATATTCTTCACCACAATAGTTTTTAAGGCTATTTTCCCATGAGCTATATATTGCAAAGACAAATGATAGAATTTTAAAGGTAGCACTCAAGTAATGTACTTTGGAATGGCGGAGAAATACCATGTAGTAGGTAGGTATGGTGGACACAAATGGCATGGTTATTGGCTCAAGGATTTGGATGCACGAGAAGAATTCCTCTCAATACAAGGCTAGGCTAGCAAGGTTGTTTGAAGCAAACTCAAGTATGAAACGGTGCAGCAAGACTCACATATGAACATATTGTAAGCATTATAAGACTTTATATCGTCTCCTTGTTGTTCGAACACCTTAACCAGAAAATATCTAGACTCTAGAGATCAATCATGCAAACCAAATTTTAACAAGCTCTATGTAGTTCTTCATTAATAGGTGCAAAGCACATGATGCAAGAGCTTAAACATGATCTATATGAGCACAAAAATTGCCAAGTATCAAATTATTCAAGACATTATACCATTTACCACATGCGGCATTTTCCGTTTCCAACCATATAACAATGAATGAAATAGTTCAACTTTCGCAATGAACATTAAGAATAAAGCTAAGAACATATGTGTTCATACGAAACAACGGAGCGTGTCTCTCTCCCAAACAAAGAATGCTAGGATCCGATTTTATTCAAACAAAAACAAAAATAAAAACAAACAGATGCTCCAAGTAAAGCACATAAGATGTGACGGAATAAAAATATAGTTTCACTAGAGGTGACCTGATAAGTTGTCGATGAAGAAGGGATGCCTTGGGCATCCCCAAGCTTAGATGCTTGTGTATTCTTAAAATATGCAGGGATGAACCACGGGGGCATCCCCAAGCTTAGACTTTTCACTCTTCTTGATCATATTGTATCATCCTCCTCTCTTGACCCTTGAAAACTTCCTCCACACCAAACTCAAAACAATCTCATTAGAGGGTTAGTGCATAATTGAAAATTTATATATTCAGAGGTGACATAATCATTCTTAACACTTCTGGACATTGCACAAAGCTACTGAAAGTTAATGGAACAAAGAAATCCATCAAACATAGCAAAACAGGCAATGCGAAATAAAAGGCAGAATCTGTCAAAACAGAACAGTCCGTAAAGACGAATTTTTTAGAGGCACCAGACTTGCTCAGATGAAAATGCCCAAATTGAATGAAAGTTGCGTACATATCCGAGGATCACGCACGTAAATTGGCAGATTTTTATGAGTTACGTACGGAGAATCCTACTCAAATTCGTGACAGCAAGAAATCTGTTCTGCGCGAGTAATCCAAATCTAGTATTGACTTTACTATCAAAGACTTTACTTGGCACAACAATGCAATAAAATAAAGATAAGGAGAGGTTGCTACAGTAGTAACAACTTCCAAGACTCAAATATAAAATAAAGTGCAGAAGTAAAATAATGGGTTGTCTCCCATAAGCGCTTTTCTTTAACGCCTTTCAGCTAGGCGCAGAAAGTGTGTATCAAGTATTATCAAGAGACAAAGCATCAATAGAGGGGTTTGGAGTTTTCTCGACTATGCATTTTATCTTATCTATGTAAGTTTCAGAGGCTCCTTTTTCATTATTCTTAGGCTTGCTATCCTCATCAAACAAATTTTCAGGAACAAGCCAACCATAGTTATTTTCTAGAGCTTCATGCATTCCTATGAGCTTACAAGGTATTGACGTCTTAATCTCCCCTCCATTATTAACACTATTAGTGTACCTTAATCTATCTTTTTCCATTTTTTCAAGGGTACTAGCAAAGTTGGTATAAGAGCCAAGCATCTTATATTTAATAAAGACCTTTCTAGCCTCTCTTGCTACACCACCAAATTCTTTAAGAAGGGTTTCTAAGATAAAATCTTTCTTTTCTCCTTCCTCCATATCACAGAGTGTAAGAAACATGTGTTGAATTATAGGATTGAGATTAACAAATTTAGTTTCCAACATGTGTACTAAAGAAGCAAGCAGCAATTTCATAAGTAGGAGCAAGTTCTACCAAGTGTCTATCTTCAAAATCTTCAGCTGTACTAACATGAGTGAAAAAATCTTCTATATTATCTCTTCCAATTATAGACCCTCGTCCTACCGGTATGTCTTTCAGAGTGAACTTAGGAGGAAACATGATGAAATAAACAAAAGGTAAATAAAGTAAATGCGAGTAACTAATTTTTTTGTGTTTTTAATATGGAGAACAAGACAGTAAATAAAGCTAGCAACTAATTTTTTTGTGTTTTTGATATAAAGAGCAAACAAAGCAGTAATAAAGTAAAGTAAAGCAAGACAAAAACAAAGTAAAGAGATTGGATGTGGGAGACTCCCCTTGCAGCGTGTCTTGATCTCCCCGGCAACGGCGCCAGAAAAAGAGCTGCTGGCGTGCAGTTGACGTGGGAGTTGAAAATCTTTGTGATGTAACTTTTCTTCGTTCCCCGGTAACGGCGCCAGAAAAGGTGTGATGCGCACAGCAGCAAGTTTTCCCTCAGTAAGAAACCAAGGTTATCGAACCAGTAGGAGTCAAGGAAGCACGTGAAGGTTGTTGGTGGCGGAGTGTAGTGCGGCGCAACACCAGGGATTCCGGCGCCAACGTGAAACCTGCACAACACAATCAAAGTACTTTGCCCCAACGTAACAGTGAGGTTGTCAATCTCACCGGCTTGCTGTAAACAAAGGATTAAACGTATTGTGTGGAAGATGATGATTGTTTGCGAAGAACAAGTAAAGAAAAATTGCGATAGATTGTATTTCGGATGTAAAGAATTGGACCGGGGTCCACAGTTCACTAGTGGTGTCTCTCCAATAAGATAAACAGATGTTGGGTGAACAAATTACGGTTGGGCAATTGACAAATAAAGAAGGCATAACAATGCACATACATATATCATGATGAGTACTATGAGATTTAATCGAGCATTACGACAAAGTACATAGACCGCTATCCAGACATGCATCTATGCCTAAAAAGTCCACCTTCGAGGTTATCATCCGAACCCCCTCCAAGTATTAAGTTGCAAACAACGGACAATTGCATTAAGTATGGTGCGTAATGTAATCAACACAAATATCCTTAGACAAAGCATCGATGTTTTATCCCTAGTGGCAACGAGCACATCCACAACCTTAGAACTTTTTGTCACTGTCCCAGATTCAATGGAGGCATGAACCCACTATCGAGCATAAATACTCCCTCTTGGAGTCACAAGTATCAACTTCGCCAGAGCCTCTACTAGCAACGGAGAGCATGCAAGAACATAAAAAACATATATGATAGATTGATAATCAACTTGACATAGTATTCAATATTCATCGGATCCCAACAAACACAACATGTAGGATTACAAATAGATGATCTTGATCATGATAGGCAGCTCACAAGATCTAACATGATAGCACAATGAGGAGAAGACAACCATCTAGCTACTGCTATGGACCCATAGTCCAGGGGTGAACTACTCACACATCGATCCGGAGGCGATCATGGCGATGAAGAGACCTCCGGGAGATGATTCCCCTCTCCGATAGGGTGCCGGAGGCGATCTCCTGAATCCCCCGAGATGGGATTGGCGGCGGCGGCGTCTCTGTAAGGTTTTCCGTATTGTGGCTCTCGGTACCGGGGTATTCGCGACGAAGGCTTTAAGTAGGCGGAAGGGAGGAGTCGGAGGAGTCACGGGGGCCCCACACGCTAGGGCCGCGCGGGCCCCCCTTAGGCCGCGCCGCCCTAGTGTGGCGGCGCCCCGTGGCCCCACTTCGTTTCTCCCTCGGTCTTCTGGAAGCTTCGTGGAAAAATAGACCCATGGGCGTTGATTTCGTCCAATTCCGAGAATATTTCCTTACTAGGATTTCTGAAACCAAAAACAGCAAAAAACAACAACTGGCTCTTCGGCATCTCGTCAATAGGTTAGTGCCGGAAAATGCATAATAATGACATATAATGTGTATAAAACATGTGAGTATCATCAGTAAAGTAGCATGGAACATAAGAAATTATAGATACGTTTGAGACGTATCACTCCACAACGTCTTCCAGAAGTAGCTCATAAACTTCACGTCACGATCAGAAACAATAGTCCTCGGGACTCCATGTAGTCGTACAACCTCCCTGAAAAACAGGCTAGCAATATGCGACGCATCGTCGCTTTTGTGGCAGGCAATAAAGTGTGACATCTTAGAAAATCTGTCCACTACCACAAATATAGAATCATGGCCTCTCTTAGTACGCGGCAAACCCAACACAAAATCCATACTAATATCCTCGCAAGGTGTAGTAGGTGCCGGTAAAGGAGTATACAAACCGTGAGGCTTCAGCTTGGACTTGGACTTGTTGCAAGTAATGCATCTCTTCACATACCTGTCCACATCCTGCCTCATATTTGGCCAATAAAAGTGGTTAGCTAGCATGAGTAGCGTCTTCTCACGCCCAAAGTGACCCATCAAACCTCCAGCATGTGATTCCTGCAATAAGAGCAAACACACAGACGATTGTGGAACACATAGTTTATTAGCTCTAAACAAGAACCCATCATGTATGTGATATTTTTCCCATGCATTACCAATAGCACACAAGCGATATGGTTCAGCAAAATCATGATCAGTAGCATACAAATCACATAGTACTACTAATCCAGGAATTTTAACATCAAGTTGAGTTAATAGCATATTCTTCCTAGATAGAGCATCAACAACAATATTATCTTTTCCCTTCTTATGCTTAATAATGTATGGAAAAGACTCAATGAACTCAACCCACTTAGCAAGACGCTTATGCAAAGTAGACTGAGCTTTCAGGTATTTTAAAGCTCATGATCAGAATGTATGATAAATTCTTTTGGCCACAAGTAATGTTGCCAAACCTCAAGAACTCTAATTAAAGCATACAATTCTTTATCATAGATAGGATAGTTCAACTTAGCACCATAAATTTTCTCAGAAAAATATGCAATTGGACGATGTCGTCGTGGTGAACGAGCAGATGCCATAGGATGGCTTAAGTTGGGGCCGAATGGACGTATGAGGATTCGGGGGAGGGTTTGCGATTAGATGGGAAGAACTTCCGGATGCTTTCCTCAAGAACACAACCAAAGGCCGGTATGCAAGAAGAGAGACAAGAGGAAGAACTCTTTACTAGATCGCTAGCTTCATTGATCTCAACATGGTTACAAGTTTCTCGAGTACACGGATCTATCTCTATGGTCTTGCTACGTGTGACTTGCTACCCGCCCGTGAAGAAGGGCTGCCCCCTCTCCTTATATAGGGGAGAGGGTGGCTTACACTCGGAAGAAACCCTAATGGCATCTTTGACTAGACAAACTACTTTACAAAGCTACTTTAATCATAGATGACACCGGAGTCCTCTTTAATCGGGGCGCCGACGTCCTCCGGCTTCTTTGACCGTCACCCTTCTCTTTATCGTCAGCCCTTCGTCAAAAGCCACTTTGCTTAGCTCATCTTGTCTTCTAGCTCGGAGAGAATCTTTGACCAGTCCCCGCCGACGAGCTCTCCTTTCCGGTATCTTCTTTACCGGATTCCGGTATACCCCTCTTGGGGAATCCGGCTTGGCTCCACTTAGCTAAACTCTTAACCTCGAGCTCTGGTATAAACATTAAACCGGTATTCTGATGGCACAAGCCATCCGGTTTGGCATGCCTTTGGCATACCGGGGTCATCCCCCAACATTAGTCCCCGAAGCTGGTATAGCCTGGAGGATTCTATCCTACGGTGCCATGCCGAGTTCTCATTTTCCTCGGATACCGGTTTAAGTATTCATGTCCCGAGCCTAGTTCCGGCACCTTTACCCTTGTTCTTTTTCTTTTCTTTGCAAAGCTTGTTCCGGCATCTCTATTGTCCGGTATCATGTGTCTTTATTGCTTCCTCGGCGAAGTCGAGAATATTTTGGGCCTCGCGCCTGACAGAGACATGCGCATCGTGGACCGACGCGCCGGTGTCGGGGGTCACTTCCCTTCGACTCTCGCGCGCTCATTTAATGCACCGTAGCTGATCCCACTACCCGTTCGCAGTCCCGTGTGCGCCTCCGTGTGGCTCCGCGCTTCTTCGCGTGTACTCCTCGCCACGTGGCGGCCCAAGGCGCGAACCGTCGTGGGCCGCGAGGCGAACCGCCGCGGCCCGGCGGTTCCCTGCCCACTTTCTTTCTCTTATATAAACGCAACTCGCCCGTTCCTCTTCATCTTCTTCGCATTCTCCTCCCTTGCGCACGAGCCCCAAGCCTTTGCGCCACCGCCGCTTTCCGTTCGCCGTCGCCCGTTCAAGCTTAGGCGCCCGGCGAGCTCACGCCGCTCCCCGTTGGATTTCGTCGTGCGGAGATCTTCTCGCACCAGCCTTGTCGTGCCCGCCGCATTCGCATTTCTTTGCGAGCTTCTCCGCCTCGCCGTCGACGGTGGTCTCCGGCGGTCACAGGTCCACCTCGCCGCCAGCAAACGACTCCTTCAGCGACTCCGCCGCTTAAGGTAGGTACCAATCTTGCTTCACTTGTCCTCTGGTTGCCTTCCAGATCTTGGGCGTTTGTTGTTCTTATTTCCTCTTTTTCCTTGATTTTCTTCTTACTCGTAGATCTTCACGCGGGGTCCAAGTCTGGGATTCGTGTTTTTCGCTTCTCTTCGCAATGTCCGGCGAGGAGTCCACCTCTGCATCTTCTTCTTCCCTTTCTCTCAAGCGCCGTAGACCCTCTTCCGGCGAATCCACGGCCTCTGACCCGATGGAAACCAATTCCGGCAACCAGCAGGAATCCGGTAGCCACCAAGAGTCCGGTGGCCCCCTAGAATCCGGTAGCTTC
Source organism: Lolium rigidum (assembly GCF_022539505.1). NCBI lineage: Eukaryota > Viridiplantae > Streptophyta > Magnoliopsida > Poales > Poaceae > Lolium > Lolium rigidum. The sequence continues at coordinate 156,006,754 of NC_061508.1, forward strand.
AGCCAAGCTTCCGGTAGCGCAACCTCCAGCAGCTCCAGCCAATCTTCCGGTGAGGAGCCTTCCCCAATTACCCGCGGAGCCTGGATGGGTTCCAGTGTCACCCAATTCGAAATTGACTGGTTATACCGGTCTCGACGGATTCCGGAAGGAGTTTCTTGCCGGATTCCGGATGACGAAATCGAACCGGATCCTGAAGATGACGAATATGTTGTCTTTCTAGCTCACTTTGAGCGTGGCTTCGGCCTTCCTGCCTCTCCCTTCTTCCGCTCCTTTTTAGATTTTTACAAACTCCAACCTCACCACCTTCCCGGCAACGCCATTTTCTACCTCTCTTGCTACGCCACCTTCATGGAGGCCTATATCGGCATTCGTCCCATTCGTGAGACGTTTGCTCGCTTCTTTGCTCTTCGGATTAACTCCGTTCAGGGCACGAGATATTCCTAAACCCAAGCCCCCGTTCGGTGCGGGTCTTGCATTGTCGGCTCCCGTCAAGGGAGCCCCTTTTTAAGTTTTCCGGCCTCGAATCTTGCCGGCTGTGGCAAGGGACTTTCTTCTACGTGAAGAATACCGGCCGCGCCGATCTCATCGATCTCCCTCCCTACGAAGCCGGGCCCCCAGCAGGACCAAGCTGGAGCTACAACCCGAAGTCCGGTCATGCTCGAAACCAGCCGGGTGGTACGCTTCTTGGCCTCTTTGAGGAAGGAGACCAAGATCTGCTCGGATGACATCATCCGCACCTTCATTTCGCGCCGGGTGCTTCCTCTACAGCGCCGCGCTCATAGGATGAGCGAGATGTACTGCCAGTCCCCGAGTTTCGGGTTAAGAACTTTGT
>NC_061508.1:156307685-156521362 GCF_022539505.1 Lolium rigidum
CAATTGTGTCCACCATACCTACCTACTATGTGGTATTTCCTGCCATTCCAAAGTAAATTGCTTGAGTGCTACCTTTAAACAATTCAAAATTTATTACCTCTGATTTGTGTCAATGTTTTATAGCTCATGAGGAAGTATGTGGTGTTTAGCTTTCAACCTTGTCATTTACTTTTGACGGACTCTCGTATGGACTAGTGGCACATCCGCTTATCCAATAATTTTGCAAAAAGAGCTGGCAATGGGATTCCCAGTCCCAAACTAATCAACCAAAATAGACACTCCTCCATGGTATGTGATTGTTGGACGGCACCCGAAGGATTCGGTTAGCCATGGCTTGTGTAAGCAAAGGTTGGGAGGAGTGTCATCATAATAAAACTAAAATAAAAAGGCACTCCTTCATGGTATGAGATTGTTGGCGGGCACCCGAGGATTCGGTTAGCCATGGTTTGTGAAAGAAAGGTTGGAAGGAGTGCCACCCAAAAATAAAAATAATTCATGGGAGCCGCTCTTTGAAGGTTTGTTTGGCAAGGGGGTTAGTGTACCCATTACCATTCGTTGACAACAACAAACACCTCTCAAAATTTTACTTTTTATGCTCTCTTTATGTTTTCAAAACCAAAGCTCTAGCACAAATATAGCAATCGATGCTTTCCTCTTTGAAGGACCATTCTTTTACTTTTATGTTGAGTCGATTACCTACATCCTCCCACCTTAGAAGCAAACACTTGTGTTAACTCGTGCATTGATTCTTACATACTTGCATATTTGCATTCATCATATTACTTTGTGTTGACAATATCCATGAGATATGCATGTTGAAAGTTGAAAGCATCCGCTGAAACTTATATCTTCCTTTGTGTTGCTTCGATGCCTTTACTTTGAATCTATTGCTTTATGAGTTAACTCTTATGCAAGAATTTTGATGCTTGTCTTGAAAGTACTCTTCATGAAAAGTTTTGCTATATGTTATCTACTTGTTAGCAACTATAGATCATTGCCTTGAGTCACTTCATTCATTTCATATGCTTTGTAATAGTATGATCAAGGTTATGTAAGTAGCATGTCACTACAGAAATTATTCTTTTTATCGTTTACCTGCTCGGGACGAGCCGGAACTAAGCTTGGGGATGCTGATACGTCCCCGACGTATCCATAATTTCTGTCGTTCCATGCTTGTTTTATGACAATACTTACATGTTTTGCTTGCACTTTATAATGTTTTTATGCGTTTTCCGGAACTAACCTATTAACAAGATGCCACGATGCCGGTTCCTCGTTTTCTGCTGTTTTTGGTTCCGAAAAGGCTGTTCGGGCAATATTCTCGGAATTGGACGAAATCAACGCCAAACCTCCTATTTTCTCCGGAAGGCTCCGAACACCGAAGAAGAGTCGGAGAGGGGCCAGGGGGCCACCACACCACATGGCGGCGCGGGCCGGGCCTAGGCCGCGCCGGCCTAGGGTGTGGCGCCCCGAGTGCCCCCTGCGCCGCCTCTTCGCCTATAAAAGCCCTTTCGACCTAAAAACGCAGTACCAATTGACGAAACTCCGGAAAGACTCCGTGGGCGCCGCCACCGTCGCGAAACTCCAATTTGGGGGACGGAACTCTGTCCCGGCACCTCGCCGGGACGGGGAAGTGCCCCGGAAGCCATCTCCATCAACGCCACCGCCTCCGCCATGCTCCGTGAGTAGTTCCCCCATGGACTACGGGTTCTAGCAGATAGCTATGTCGGTATACTCTCCCCCATGTACTTCAATACAATGGTCTCATGAGCTGCCTTACATGATTGAGATTCATCCGATGTAATCGGTGTTGTGTTTGTTGGGATCCGATGGATGATACATTATGATTAGTCTATCTATAAAGTTTGTGAAGTTATTGTTGCTTGCAATCCTGTTATGCTTAATGCTTGTCACTAGGGCCCGAGTGCCATGATCTTAGATTTGAGCTCTATACTTATTGCTTAGATTGTATCTACAAGTTGTATGCACATGTCACTGTCCGGAACCAATGGCCCCGAAGTGACGGAAATCGGGACAACCGGAGGGGATGGTAGTGATGTGAGGATCACATGTTTTCACGGTGTGTTAATGCTTTGCTCCGGTGCTCTATTAAAAGGAGTACCTTAATATCCAAGTAGTTTCCCTTGAGGCCCGGCTGCCACCGGCTGGTAGGACAAAAGATGTTGTGCAAGTTTCTCATTGCGAGCACGTACGACTATATACGGAAAACATGCCTACATGATTAATGAATTGATGTTCTTTCTTAATGCTTTATCAATCCTATCAATTGCCCAACCGTAATTTGTTCACCCAACACTTGTTATTGGAGAGTTACCACTAGTGTAGATCGCTGGGAACCCCGGTCCATCTCTCATCATAATATACTTGTTCTACATGTCATTGGAAGTAGTATCAACTATCTTCTCGTGCCATCGCTCTCATATTGCTATTACTGCTGCTGTGTTACTCGTTACTACTGCTCTCATATTACTGCTACTTTCACATCACCCTCGTTGCTAGTGCTTTTCCAGGTGCAGCTGAATTGACAACTCAGTTGTTAAGGCTTATAAGTATTCTTTACCTCCCCTTGTGTCGAATCAATAAATTTGGGTTATACTACCCTCGAAGACTGTTGCGATCCCCTATACTTGTGGGTCATCACCCCACTTCGTTTCCCTTTCGGACTTCTGGAAGCTTCGTGGAAAAAATAAGCCCCTGGGCGTTGATTTCGTCCAATTCCGAGAATATTTCCTTACTAGGATTTCTGAAACCAAAAACAGCAGAAAACAGCAACTGGCTCTTCGGCATCTCGTCAATAGGTTAGTGCTTGGAAAATGCGTAATAATGACATATAATGTGTATAAAACATGTGAGTATCATCATAAAAGTAGCATGGAACATAAGAAATTATAGATACGTTTGGGACGTATCAAGCATCCCCAAGCTTAGTTCCTACTCGCCCTCGAGTAGGTAAACGATAACAAAGATAATTTCTGAAGTGACATGCTATCATAATCTTGATCAATACTATTGTAAAGCACATGAGATGAATGCAGCGATTCGAAGCAATGATGAAGATAATGAGTAAACAACTAAATCATATAGCAAAGACTTTTCATGAATAGTACTTTCAAGACAACCATCAATAAGTCTTGCATAAGAGTTAACTCATAAGCAATAAATTCTTAGTAGAAAGCTTTGAAACAACACAAAGGAAGATATAAGTTTCAGCGGTTGCTTTCAACTTCAACATGTATATCTCATGGATAATTGATAACACAAAGTAATATAACAAGTGCAATAGGTAAACATGTAAGAATCAATGCACACAGTTGATACAAGTGTTTGCTTCTGAGATAGAAGGAATAGGTAAACTGACTCAACAATAAAGTAAAAGATAGGGCCCTTCGCGAGAGGAAGCATGGATTACTATATTTGTGCTAGAGCTTTTCATTTTGAAAACAAGAAACAATTTTGTCAACGGTAGTAATAAAGCATATGTGTTATGTATAAGATATCATATAAGTTGCAAGCCTCATGCATAGTATACTAATAGTGCTCGCACCTTGTCCTAATTAGCTTGGATTAACACGGATTATCATTGCATAGCACATATTTCAACCAAGTGTCACAAAGGGGTACCTCTATGCCGCCTGTACAAGGGTCTAAGGAGAAGGTGTTCGCATTGGATTTCTCGCTTTTGATCATTCTCAACTTAGACACCCATACCGGGACAACATAGACAACAGATAATGGACTCCTCTTTTAATGCTTAAGCATTCAACAACATGTAATATTCTCATAAGAGATTGAGGTTTTATGTCCAAACTGAAACTTCCACCATGATTCATGGCTTTAGTTAGCGGCCCAATGTTCTTCTCTAACAGTATGCATACTCAAACCATTTGATCATGAAAATCGCCCTTACTTCAGACAAGACGAACATGCATAGCAACTCACATGATATTCAACAAAGGTAAAAGTTGATGGCGTCCCCAGAAACATGGTTACCGCTCAACAAGCAACTTATTAAGAAATAAGACACATAAGTACATATTCTTCACCACAATAGTTTTTAAGGCTATTTTCCCATGAGCTATGTATTGTAAAGGCAAAGAATGGAATTTTAAAGGTAGCACTCAAGTAATGTACTTTGGAATGGCGGAGAAATACCATGTGGTAGGTAGGTATGGTGGACACAAATGGTATAGTTTTTGGCTCAAGGATTTGGATGCACGAGAAGAATCCCTCTCAATACAAGGCTAGGCTAGCAAGGTTGTTTGAAGCAAACTCAAGTATAAAATGGTGCAGCAAGACTCACATATAAACATATTGTAAGCATTATAAGACTTTACATCGTCTCCTTGTTGTTCAAACACCTCAACCGAGAAAATATCTAGACTTAGAGAGACCAATCATGCAAACCAAATTTTAACAAGCTCTATGTAGTTCTTCATTAATAGGTGCAAAGTACATGATGCAAGAGCTTAAACATGATCTATATGAGCACAACAATTGCCAAGTATCACATTATTGAAGACATTATACCATTTACCACATGCGGCATTTTCCGTTTCCAACCATATAGCAATGAACGAAATAGTCCAACTTTCGCAATGAACATTAGAGATAAAGCTAAGAACATATGTGTTCATACGAAACAGCGGAGCGTGTCTCTCTCCCAAACAAAGAATGCTAGGATCCGATTTTATTCAAACAAAAACAAAAATAAACAGACGCTCCAAGTAAAGCACATAAGATGTGACTGAATAAAAATATAGTTTCACTAGAGGAACCTGATAATGTTGTCGATGAAGAAGGGGATGCCTTGGGCATCCCCAAGCTTAGATGCTTGAGTCTTCTTGAAATATGCAGGGATGAACCACGGGGGCATCCCCAAGCTTAGACTTTTCACTCTTCTTGATCATATTGTATCATCCTCCTCTCTTGACCCTTGAAAACTTCCTCCACACCAAACTCAAAATAAACTCATTAGAGGGTTAGTGCATAATTGAAAATTCATATATTCAGAGGTGACATGATCATTCTTAACACTTCGGACATTGCACAAAGCTACTGAAAGTTAATGGAACAAAGAAATCCATCAAACATAGCAAAACAGGCAATGTGAAATAAAAGGCAGAATCTGTCAAAACGAACAGTCCGTAAAGACGAATTTTACAGGGGCACCGAACTTGCTCGAGATGAAAATGCTCAAATTGAATGAAAGTTGCGTACATATCTGAGGATCACGCACGTAAATTGGCAGATTTTTCTGAGTTACCTACGAGAGAACCCTGCCCAGATTCGTGACAGCAAGAAATTTGTTTCTGCGCAGTAATCCAAATCTAGTATTGACTTTAATATCAAAGACTTTACTTGGCACAACAATGCAATAAAATAAAGATAAAGAGAGGTTGCTACAGTAGTAACAACTTCCAAGACTCAAATATAAAACAAAAGTGTTGTAGTAAACATAAGCGCTTTTCTTTAACGCCTTTCAGCTAGGCGCAGAAAGTGTGAATCAAGTGTTATCAAGAGATGAAGCATCGACAGAGGAGTTTGGAGTTTTCTCAACTATACATGTTATCTTATCTATGTAAGTTTCAGAGGCTCCTTTTTCATTACTCTTAGGCTTGCTATTCTCATCAAACAAATTTTCAGGAACAAGCCAACCATAGTTATTTTCTAGAGCTTCATGCATTCCTAGGAGCTTACTAGGTATCGATACTTTAATTTCCCCTCCATCATTAACATTATTAGTGTACTTTATTCTATCAATGTCCATCTTTTCAAGGGTACGAGCAAAGTTGGTGTAAGAACCAAGCATCTTATATTTAATAAAGACTTTTCTAGCCTCTCTTGCTACACCACCAAATTTTTTAAGAAGGGTTTCTAAGATAAAATCTTTCTTTTCTCCTTCCTCCATATCAGAGAGTGTAAGAAACATATGTTGAATTATAGGATTGAGATTAACAAATTTAGTCTCCAACATGTGTACTAAAGAGGCAGCAGCAATTTCATAAGTAGGAGCAAGTTCTACCAAGTGTCTATCTTCAAAATCTTCAGCTATACTAACATGAGTGAAAAAATCTTCTATATTATCTCTTCCAATTATAGACCCTCGGCCTACCGGTATGTCTTTTAGAGTGTACTTAGGAGGAAACATGATGAAATAAACAAAAGGTAAATAAAGTAAATGCAAGTAACTAATTTTTTGTGTGTTTTTGATATAGAGAACAAGACAGTAAATAAAGTAAAGCTAACAACTAATTTTTTTGTGTTTTGTTTTAGTGCAGCAAACAAAGTAGTAAATAAAATAAAGCAAGACAAAAACAAAGTAAAGAGATTGGAAGTGGAGACTCCCCTTGCAGCGTGTCTTGATCTCCCCGGCAACGGCGCCAGAAAATATGCTGTTGCCGTGGGAGTTGGCAATTTTCGTGGTGTAGCTTTTCTTCAGTTCCCCGGCAACGGCGCCAGAAAATATGCTTGATGCGTGCAATTAACACACGTCCGTTGGGAACCCCAAGAGGAAGGTGTGATGCAGACAGTAGCAAGTTTTCCCTCAGAAAGAAACCAAGGTTTATCGAACCAGGAGGAGCCAAGAAGCACGTTGAAGGTTGATGGAGGCGAAGTGTAGTGCGACGCAACACCAGGGATTCCGGCGCCAACGTGGAACCTGCACAACACAACCAAAGTACTTTGCCCCAACGTAACAGTGAGGTTGTCAATCTCACCGGCTTGTTGTGAACAAAGGATTAACCGTATTGTGTGGAAGATGATGATTGTTTGCGGAGAACAGTAAAGAACAATTACAGTAGATTGTATTTCAGATGTGTAAAGAATAGGACCGGGGTCCAAAGTTCACTAGTGGTGTCTCTCCCATAAGATAAACAGATGTTGGGTGAACAAATTACAGTTGGGCAATTGACAAATAAAGAAGGCATAACAATGCACATACATATATCATGATGAGTACTATGAGATTTAATCAGGGCATTACGACAAAGTACATAGACCGCCATCCAGCATGCATCTATGCCTAAAAAGTCCACTTTCAGGTTATCATCCGAACCCCTTCCGGTATTAAGTTGCAAGCAACGAGACAATTGCATTAAGTATGGTGCGTAATGTAATCAACACAAATATCCTTAGACAAAGCATCGATGTTTTATCCCTAGTGGCAACAAGCACATCCACAACCTTAGAACTTTCCGTCACCGTCCCGGATTTAATGGAGGCATGAACCCACTATCGAGCATAAATACTCCCTCTTGGAGTCACAAGTATCAACTTGGCCGAGCCTCTACTAGCAACGGAGAGCATGCAAGAACATAAACAACTCATATATGATAGATTGATAATCAACTTGACATAGTATTCAATATCCATCGGATCCCAACAAACACAACATGTAGGATTACAAATAAACGATCTTGATCATGATAGGCAGCTCACAAGATCGAACATGATAGCACAATGAGGAGAAGCCGACCATCTAGCTACTGCTATGGACCCATGGTCCAGGGGTGAACTACTCACACACATCGATCCGGAGGCGATCATGGCGATGAAGAGACCTCCGGGAGATGATTCCCCTCTCCGGCAGGGTGCCGGAGGCGATCTCCTGAATCCCCCGAGATGGGATTGGCGGCGGCTGCGTCTCTAGAAGGTTTTCCGTATCGTGGCTCTCGCATGTGGGGGTTTCGCGACGAAGACTTTAAGTAGGCGAAGAGGTAGGTCAGGGGGCGTCACGAGGGGCCCACACAACAGGCCGGCGCGGCCAGGGGCTGGGCCGCGCCGCCCTAGTGTGGCGTCGCCTCGTGGCCCCACTTCGTTTCCCTTTCGGACTTCTGGAAGCTTCGTGGAAAAATAAGCCCCTGGGCGTTGATTTCGTCCAATTCCGAGAATATTTCCTTACTAGGATTTCTGAAACCAAAAATAGCAGAAAACAGAATCGGCTCTTCGGCATCTCGTCAATAGGTTAGTGCCGAAAAATGCATAATAATGACATATAATGTGTATAAAACATGTGAGTATCATCATAAAAGTAGCATGGAACATAAGAAATTATAGATACGTTTGGGACGTATCAAAGCTCCTTGGAGAATCCCAAGGAGAGAATCTTGAATTGCCTCTAGGCCTTGAACATCTTGTCTTGTTGCCGTCCCAAAAGTTCTTGGCGGCGAGTGCCATGTACTCATGGTAGTTGGATTGGAGATCATCCGGGCACCATTCGACGGGCTCCTCATCACTTTCACTTTCTTCATGGTTCTTGACCCTCAAGGGGAGACTTGGCTTGCGAGAGTTGTGTGCTCATGCCACGAGGTCATCCGCATTCTTCTTTGAGATATCCAAAGCGATAATCTCGCTAAGGACCTCATTTAATGTCATGGAGCGGAAGTGGGCATTTTGGCGGATGGCGGTCAACTTGACTTCTTCATAAGGTAGGAGAGCGTTGTAGAATTTCCTCTTGAGCCAATTGTCATCCACAAAAGTGGCTCCAAGATCACACATTTCTTCGGCGGATTCTCCATCAATCATGACGAAGTTGTCAGTCAAGTTATTCACTTCATCGAAACGGTAGCTTTGAATTCTCTCATTTCCAAGGAAGATCTTGTCGAGTTTATCCCATGCTTCCTTGGTGGTCTTGAGAGAGCGAATGTGAGTTTGGTCCTTGGGAGACACTGCCATGTGGATCATGTGAAGGGCGGTGGCGTTGAGCTGGTTATCAACCACCTCTCTCCTCGTGAGGTTGTGCGGATCATGTGGCTTGTACCCTTCCTCGATGATGCACCAAAGTTTGGTCGAGGAGCTGCGCACATGAGAATTCATTAAGAATTGCCAATTCTCGAAGCTTGTGGAGTCAAGTAAAGGTGGTGGCCCATGTGAAACTATATGTGGCATAGGAATTGGAACATTTACGGCATAATCACTTGGTTGTGGTACCGCATGATTACCCCCTAGATGTTCCGCGCCTTTTGGTTCATCCTTCCCTTTTGATGATGAGGTACCGAAGTCCCCATCCTTCTCCTCTACTCTAGCTTTATCCTTTTCAGGGACAAACTTCAATAGAGGGAAAGGATTAGCTTGTGGAGCGGGAATTTTGGTACCCACATTAGGATCAACATTAGGGTTTGGTTTTTAAGAAAGCAAATCCGCCATCATGGCTTTCATTTGGCTAAGGATGGATGACTCCAATTTCTTGAGGTCATCCAACGTAGACGTAGTGTTAGCTATTGGTGGTGGAGGAATTATTTGCTCCACGGGAAGGGTCACATCCCCAACACCCTCTTTGTCGGACATCTCTTAGGTGGTAAAGCCCGAGCAAGAGAACCTTGCTCTGATACCAATTGAATGTATCGTAGCGACAAGAGGGGGTGAATGGCACTACACAGTTTTTAGTTCTTTTTCAGTTTTTAGCAAGGCGGAAGTAAAGGTGGTAACTTGATAGTAGAGGTGACCCTAAGATGATGCGATGCAATACAACAAATAACACAAGTAGCAATACAAGAAGATGAACAAGTATGAGGGAACGGGACAACCGAGCCGGAGCGAAGAGACGAGGGTTTATTTCACCGCAGTTCCTCCCACAAGAGGGAGTACGCGTCTGCGTTGAGGAGGTGTGGACCACGAAGGTCCAACGGCCACACAAGCCTCACCTTATTCCTCAAGGAAACCCCACAAAGGAGTTCCCTGTTCTCCACTAACGAGGCCGATCGAGGCGGCTATTCCTTCACACAAGGTTGGGGCGAGCTCCACGACAACGGAGGCTCCCAACACCAAGGGGAAGTACTCCTTCAAGGTCTCTTCTTGCATAGCGTTGATCTCCAAGAGCTTGGCCTTGTTCCTCTTCAAGGCGGCAATCTCTTCTTCATGATCGCAACAAGTGACATTCTCCTTGCCCAAGCAGAAGTAATCCATTAAGAACTCATCTTGCATGTCGTTGATATTCAAGAGCTTGGCCTTGGTCTTCTATAGAGAAACAATCTCTTCCTCATGGTTGCAACAAGGTACCTCTCCTTTCTCAAACGGTAGTACTCATCCAAGGCTTCTTCTTGGAGGGAGTTAACCTCCAAGAGCATTGTCTTTTGTCTTCTCAAGGTGGCAAGCTCGTCGACATGCTCATCTACATGCTCACAACAAGGATTAGACACTTCTACTTCTTTATCCTTAGGATCTTCCCCTTGAGGTGGATCACTTGACTTAGAGAGAGTTGCAAACTTACTCTCCAAGGATTTGTGATCCTTGTTGAGGGTTTCCAACTCCTCAAGTACCTTGGTGTGGTCAACCTCAAGAGAAAGCTTCTCTTTTTTAAGAACACCCACAAAGGCGAGAGCATGATCTCGATCCTTGGTGGGTTGGGAGATGATAGCATTGTTAGAGACTTCAAGATTCAAAACACTTGCTTCAAGAGAAATGCGTAAATTATGCTCCTCCTCATGTGCTTGAGTGAGAGAGGCAATCTCACCGGCTGCCTCTATCTCAAGCCTCTCCTTCTCTTCAATGAGGTCTTGAGATGCTCCAAGTTGAGCCATGAAGGCCCCAAAGTGTATCTTGGTGTCCCCTTGCATGTTAGGGAGAAAAGCATCCAAACCCACAACCTCACGCTTCATGGTAAGGCTTGTGACATCATCAATACAAAGAAGCATTAGATGAGGATGTTGGTTTGGGAGGGGAAGATACCTCCGAAGATACCTTTTCCATGAGGCAATGGGAGTAGTTGGTGACGAGGTTCTCATTTGGAGAGTCGAAGAGGGACTTTGAGGGAGTGGGAATGACGATGGCGTCCACTCCCTCATCCTCCTTGTTCGAGCCCTTGTCATCATTGCCGCAACCGTCATCGAAGGAGTACTCCCCACGAATGATGAAGGCTCGAGTCTTCTTGTTAAAGGATACCTTGTTGTCACCGGGCTTGGAGGAGAACCATGAGATCCCTTTGGAGAAGGTTTTGGACTTGTCCTTGCGGACAAGCCTCCCACCGTTGTCTTCTCTTCTCTCAAAAGGACAATTCGCGACGAAGTGGCTCTTGTTGCCGCAATTGTAGCAAGTCCTTGACCTTTTCCCGTCCTTAGGGCTCTTGGAGAAGCTCCTTGGAGAACCCCGAGGAGAGAATCTTGAATTGCCTCTAGGCCTTGAACTTCTTGTCTTGTTGCTGCCCCAAAAGTTCTTGGCGGCGAGTGCCATGTACTCATGGTAGTTGGATTGGAGATCATCGAGGCACCATTCGACGGGCTCATCATCACTTTCACTTTCTTCATGGTTCTTGACCCTCCAGGCGAGACTTGGCTTGCGAGAGTTGTGTACGTGCTCGTGCCACAATGTCATCCGCATTCTTGTTTGAGATATCCAAAGCGATAATCTCGCTAAGACCTCATTTGATGTCATGGAGCGAAAGTGGGAATTTTGGCGGATGGCAGTCAACTTGACTTCCTCATAAGGGAGGAGAGCATTGTAGAATTTCCTCTTGATCCAATTTTCATCCACAAAAGTGGCTCCAAGATCACACATTTGCACTGAGGGAGCAATAAGGCGCCAGTACATTTCTTCGGCGGATTCTCCATCGTTCATGACGAAGTTGTCGGCCAAGTTGTTCACTTCATCGAAACGGGAGCTTTGAATGCTCAAGTGCCTCCCGCCGCTGCTGACGATGTCCACGCCAGAGCTGCATCCCTCGCCGCCGCCGCTCTTCCCGGGCGGCGGCGTCGATGTCGAGCTGCGAATCCGGTGGTGGAGGTGGAGGAGACGGCGGTGGAGGGAACTGGCCATCGCCGGGGCGGTTCGTCATTGCGCACTGGTGGTGGACGAGACGGCGGTGGAGCGACGAGGGCTGTGCTTGTGGCGGAGAAAGGGGTGCCGGCGGCTGTGGTGGCTACCATTGAGCCGGGAGGGCCTTTTATAGACGCCGGTGTTGGGAAGAAAGCGCGGGAAGAGGCAAGAAGAGGCGGGAAGAAAGCGCGGGAACGGGCGGTGGCGTGCGAACGCCGGTGACGCGTGGAGGCTGCGCAGCACCGACGAGATGTCTCGCCTGCCCCTCCGTCGCCATTAAGGCAAAGATGCCGTCGTGTGTCACTGCGCGCGAATAACTTCCGCCGCGAGGTAGGCGACGGTTAGGTCCAAACTTGAATGAGTCGCTGACGGGTATGGCCCGGGGCTCCTCGCCTCTCATTTCGTTGTGTCCGGCGTACCCGCTGCGTCCCCTGTGGGGCGGGGACAGGCTCGGGGCGCCGGACACCGTATCGGGCCGTGCCGGATAAAATACGGCTTTAAGGGACGCGGCTGAAAACGTTTTTTTATCCGACGCGCCCAAATCGCTTTGATGGACGGTTTGGGGGACGCGACTGGAGATCCTCTAAGCCTAGGCTCCTAGCCGCATCCCACCCCGAGCCGTGGTTGGGGAGGCTGGCCACCGGCACTCTTCGGCTAAGGCAGCGCCACCCGCAGGGTGGCATCAAGTGTATGCATTTTTTCTAGGACCCGTTCATGAAAAACAACGATGTCTCGCTTCTGTTTTCATGGACATGACGTTCTATTGTTTCGATTTGGTATTCCCTCCATCTCTACAAAAATTGCTCAATTTTTTCTATATACACATATATACTACACACTAAAAGATGCCTAGACAAACGACAAACGTGAGCAGCTGGATGGAGGATTAGTAAATTTGAGCTTACACTATTTGTCTTAAATTAATGTGTTTGCAGCAGCCCTCTTTTTTTAGATAAAAGGCACTCAAGTGCCCAACTTTGAATTAACAAAGCCACCAACGACGAGAACGATACAAAGTGCTAAACCCAGCTTACAGAACGACACCACACACCCACACGAACTACCGAAGAAGCTACAACCGGAAGCGCGACCAACAGGTTCAACCAAAACGCCTACGAGGACTCGGAGAAGAACTGGAGTCCACAGTGTCGGGCCGGAGCTCACTCGAGAGCGAGCCATTTTGCACGCGCGCCTCAACAAAACTCCTCCGTCGCAGAGACGCCACCGGAAGCTGACCACCACCGGGGACCGACCCACATTGCTCGCAAACCGAAGAGCAGCGCCAAGGAAGCTCGACTAGGGAAGGGTACGGAGCAAGCCTTGCCGAAGATCGCCGAAGAATCACCTCCGTCACAACCTTCGGTGAGCCTCGCGCTGTGGGCTCCAAGATGGTGTCTTCAAGAAGAGCACGACACCGGAGTGCCGCCACCGCCCGATCCGAGGATCTTGGGTTTTCACCCGGACGAAGTAGAGGGACGGAGGTTGGCCTCACGGCGCCTTCAACAAGGGAACGCCGTCCGCGGACGCCGCCGCCGTGGCCCGAGGGGCAATTTTTTACACACCACTCGACTCGCCGATTACCACGTCGCCCCCACGACCATGGCACCGACCAGCACCAGAGCTACTGGCTCGCCCGCCAACCAAATAGCTCCCCTTCCAGGCTGCCGCCCCGGCATCCCAACCCTGCCCGCTGCAGCACCGAGGGAAACAAGAAACACCGCCGCGAGGTTCGACCTACAGACCCCAAAGAAGGCCAGAGAGGCAACCGCCGGCCACCATGGCCGCCGGGTACCAGATCTGGGGGCGAACTGGGCCTGGCAGGGCCCGGGACCCCTGCCCCAACCCGCACGCAGGGCGGCCAGGGAGGCCACCCAGCTCACGCCTCGCCCTGCTCCATCCCTGAAGGCCTCGCCACCGCCGGCCCGCCCGGCCGTGGCCGCCGAAGCTCGCGCCGCCGTGCTCGACGCCCTGATCCCGCCGCCGGCCGAGCTCGCGCCGCCCTGAGTGCGCCCAGCACACAGAGCCACCACGCCGCCGCAGGTGCAGCCGCGCCGCCACGCCCCCTGCCAGCGTCGCGCCCCTTCGCGACGAGACCGCCCGCGCCGGCGACACCGCGAGGAGGGGAGAGGTGCCCCGCCGCCGCCGGCGCCCCCGAGCTTCGCCCGGCGGCGCCCTCCTGGCGGCGGCGAAGCGGGGGAGGGGGAGAAAAGCTCTGGCGGCGGCAGCGATTTAGGGTTTCGCCCTGGAACTTGCAGCAGCCCTGTTAGCAGCCGGTTCCGTTTAGCGCATGATTCAACTTCCCATTAGTGCTGGCCTCCCCATCAGTGCAACATTTTCTCTCCTCTCGATTTCCCCTCTCCTTCCCAAGTCGTTTTCCTCTGGCCATGTCAATCAGCCGTCATAGTCTAGCTCCGTGTAAAGGGCCAAGAAAGACAAGGCCATCGGCAAAGGAGGCGGACGGCGAATACACTGATTAGACAATTATTTATCTGAACCTCCATGCGCACAAGTTACTCCACCGCCTCGACTTTTTTTTGGACAATCTCCACTGCCTCAACTTGAATCTGTATATATACCCAGCATAAGACAAATAGCATAAGGCTGTCTTGCATGCAATGCTGCCTACTTGTACTTCTTTGCAGCGCATCTATCTTAGCCTTGAGCTGGGATAGCTACTTTCCTGTCGCCGTTAAGAGAGCAACATCAACTACTCACGCCACCAAAGACACCAACTATTTAGGGTATCTCAAACGGGCAACGCATTTTGGATGTCTAAGAACATCTCCGCCCGCGTTCCCCAAAGCGGCTTCCAAAGGAATTTAGGGCGCCGGACAAAATTTCGTTCCTAGCCGCATGCCCCAAAGGCCCTTTCCGTCCGGCGCGGTCCAATACGGTGTCCGGTGCGGCCCAATACGGTGTCCGGTGCCCCGAGCCCGTCCCCGCTACACAGGGGACGCTCCGGGCACGCCGGACACAAGGGAAAGCGAGGCGAGGAGATGCGGCCCC
This sequence comes from Lolium rigidum, assembly GCF_022539505.1. Classification (NCBI taxonomy): domain Eukaryota; kingdom Viridiplantae; phylum Streptophyta; class Magnoliopsida; order Poales; family Poaceae; genus Lolium; species Lolium rigidum. The sequence continues at coordinate 156,322,461 of NC_061508.1, forward strand.
ACACGTCAGCGACACTGAAGCCTAAAACCCCGTCACCTACCTCTGGTCAAGCGACGTTAATGGCTCCCAGCTTTCCCAGGCGACGCAGGGACGCGTCGTCGTGCATGGCCGCGTGGCTATCCGCGCTAGCGTTTATTACAACACCCCGCTGCGGCTTCGCCTAGCGCCGCTGCATAATAAGAGCGCCTCTCCTTCCGTCCCCATCCAATCTCTCGCCGCTCCAACCTCTCGCCGCTCCCAAATCTCCTCCTCCCTCGCCGTTCCCAACCTCCTCCTCCTCCAATGTCGTCGTCCCGCAAGATCGCCGCGGCGAACAACTTCGGCCGCGGCAGCCTCACCATGACGGAGGCGTGGGCGCTGTACCGCGCGGGATATCCCGTCCCGCCGGACATGCGCCTGCCAAGCAGCGGCGGATGGAAGATGGCTGTCAACGGCGTCGGAGTCCCGCCACCACCGCGGGAGGGCACAGAGCGCTGGAGGGACGCGATCAGGGCCCAGCGGACTCGCCTCACCGCCGAGGAGCGGGCTGATCTACCCTGGTGCGTTCCGGGGCGCACCCTGGAGCACGTCGTCGATGACATCCAGAACAGCGCGCCCAGGTTGGAGATGTCATCATCGCCGCCACCATCCCCTACGTCCGCAGCGCGCTGGCAGCCGAGGAGACGCGATCGGCGCCTTCTTCGTCGCACCGCGCCGCGCCCTACACTTTGCCTAAGCGTGAGGTGAAGGAGGAGCCGGAGTTCGCGATGCCTGATACGTCTCCAACGTATCGATAATTTCTTGTGTTCCATGCCACATTATTGATGTTATCTACATGTTATATGCACACTTTATGTCATATTCGTGCATTTTCTGGAACTAACCTATTAACAAGATGCCGAAGTGCCGCTTCCGTTTTCTGCTGTTTTTGGTTTCAGAAATCCTAGTAACGAAATATTCTCGGAATCGGACGAAATCAACGCCCGTGTTCCTATTTTACCCGGAAGCATCCGGAACACACGAGAACCGCCGAGAGAAGGGGGCAGGGCCACCACACCACACCCCGGCGCGGCCATGGGGGCGCCCCCTAGGGTGTGGGCCCCCCGTAAGCCCTCCCGCGCCGCCTCTCCGCCTATATAAAGCCCCCGACCTAAAAACCTCGGGGCGTTCGACGAAAACCACGAAACCTTCCGGAGCCGCCGCCATCGCGAAGCCAAGATCCGGGGACAGGAGTCTCTGTTCCGGCACCCTGCCGGAGCGGGGAAGTGCCCCGGAAGGCTTCTCCATCGACACCGCTGCCATCTCCACCGCCATCTTCATCACCGCTGCTGCTCCCATGAGGAGGGAGTAGTTCTCCATCGAGGCTCGGGGCTGTACCGGTAGCTATGTGGTTCATCTCTCTCCTATGTGCTTCAATACAATAATCTCATGAGCTGCCTTACATGATTGAGATTCATATGATGATGCTTGTAATCTAGATGTCATTATGCTAGTCAAGTGAGTTTTACTTATGTGATCTCCGGAGACTCCTCGTCCCACGTGTGTAAAGGTGACAGTGTGTGCACCGTGTGGGTCTCTTAGGCTAGATTTCACAGAATACTTATTCACTATTGAATGGCATAGTGAGGCGCTTATTTATATCTCTTTATGATTGCAATATGTTTTGTATCACAATTTATCTATGTGCTACTCTAGTGATGTGTTATTAAAGTAGTTCTATTCCTCCTGCACGTGTGCAAAGGTGACAAGTGTGTGCACCGTGTTAGTACTTGGTTTATGCTATGATTATGATCTCTTGTAGATTATGAAGTTAACTATTGCTATGATAATATTGATGTGATCTATTCCTCCTACATATGCATGAAGGTGACAAAGTGTGCATGCTATGCTAGTACTTGGTTTAGTCTCGTTGATCTATCTTACACTAAAGGTTACTAAAATATGAGCATTATTGTGGAGCTTGTTAACTCCGGCATTGAGGGTTCGTGTAATCCTACGCAATGTGTTCATCATCCAACAAAAGTGTAGAGTATGCATTTATCTATTCTGTTATGTGATCAATGTTGAGAGTGTCCACTAGTGAAAGTGTAATCCCTAGGCCTTGTTCCTAAATACTGCTGAGTTACTACTGCTTGTTTACTCGTTTTATCGCGTTACTACTGCTGCAATACCACCACCATCAACTACGCGCCAAGCACTTTTCTGGCACCGTTGCTACTGCTCATATATATTCATACCACCTGTATTTCACTATCTCTTCGTCGAACTAGTGCACCTATTAGGTGTGTTGGGGACACAAGAGACTTCTTGCTTTGTGGTTGCAGGGTTGCATGAGAGGGATATCTTTGACCTCTTCCTCCCTGAGTTCGATAAACCTTGGGTAATCCACTTAAGGGAAACTTGCTCGTTGTTCTACAAACCTCTCGCTCTTGGAGGCCCAACACTGTCTACAAGAATAGAAGCTCCCGTAGACATCAAGCACTTTTCCGGCGCCGTTGCCGGGGAGGAAAGGTAAAAGGCTCTCATACTACGGTCTCGGGTAAAGTATTTTTCTCGGCGCCGTCGTGTGTGTGCTCAAAGCTATTTCCTTTAGATCCCGCAATTGCATCTTGTTGTTTCTTGTTTACACTAGTTTGGCATAATGTACAAGAGTGAGCTTCTTATTCTATTTCCCGATTTAAAACATGGATTGTTTGATGCGAAAATTAAAAAACCTATGAAATCTTATTTGCATGCTCGGTAGTAATATTAGTATGAACGCTTTGAACACCATTGTTGATAATGATATAGAAAGTTCTAAGCTTGGGGAAGCTGGTTTTCATGATATTTTTAGTCCCCCAAGCATTGAGGAGAAAATTTTCTTTGATGATACTTTGCCTCTTATTTATGATGATAATGATAGTGGTCTTTTTGTGCCACCTACTATGGAGAGTGAATTTTATTGTGATTATACTATGCCTCCTACACTTGATGAGAATAATAATGATAGCTACTTTGTTGAATTTGCTCCCACTACAACTAATAAAATTGATTATGCTTATGTGGAGAGTAATAATTTTATGCATGAGACTCATGATAAGAATGCTTTATGTGATAGTTATATTGTTGAGTTTGCTCATGTTGCTACTGAAAGTTATTATGAGAGAGGAAAATATGGTTGTAGAAATTTTCATGTTACTAAAACACCTCTCTATGTGCTGAAATTTTTCAAGCTACACTTGTTTTATCTTCCTATGCTTGTTACTTTGCTCTTCATGAACTTGTTTATTTACAAGATTCCCTTGCATAGGAAGCATGTTAGACTTAAATTTGTTTCAAATTTGCCTCTTGATGCTCTCTTTTGCTTCAAATACTATTTCTTGCGAGTGCATCATTAAAACTGCTGAGCCCATCTTAATGGCTAAAAAGAAAGAACTTCTTGGGAGATAACCCATGTGTTATTTTGCTACAGTACTTTGTTTTATATTTGTGTCTTGGAAGTTGTTTACTACTGTAGCAACCTCTCCTTATCTTAGTTTTGTGTTTTGTTGTGCCAAGTAAAGTCTTTGATAGTAAAGTAAGTACTAGATTTGGATTACTGCGCAGAAACAGATTTCTTTGCTGTCATGAATCTGGGTCTAATTCTCTGTAGGTAACTCAGAAAATTATGCCAATTTACGTGAGTGATCCTCAGATATGTACGCAACTTTCATTCAATTTGAGCATTTTCATTTGAGCAAGTCTGGTGGCCTAATAAAATCCATCTTTACGGACTGTTCTGTTTTGACAGATTCTGCCTTTTATTTCGCATTGCCTCTTTTGCTATGTTGGATGAATTTCTTTGATCCATTAATGTCCAGTAGCTTTATGCAATGTCCAGAAGTGTTAAGAATGATTGTGTCACCTCTGAACATGTTAATTTTTATTGTCCACTAACCCTCTAATGAGTTGTTTCGAGTTTGGTGTGGAGGAAGTTTTCAAGGGTCAAGAGAGGAGGATGATATACTACGATCAAGGAGAGTGAAAGCTCTAAGCTTGGGGATGCACCCGGTGGTTCACCCCTGCATATATCAATAAGACTCAAGCGTCTAAGCTTGGGGATGCCCAAGGCATCCCCTTCTTTATCAACAACATTATCAGGTTCCTCCCCTGAAACTATATTTTTATTCCATCACATCTTATGTGCTTTTTCTTGAAGCGTCTGTGTGCTTTTGTTTTTGTTTTTGTTTTTGTTTGAATAAATTGGATTACATCATGCTTGTGTGGGAGAGAGACACGCTTCGCTGGTTCATATGAACACATGTGTTCTTAGCTCATAATATTCATGGCGAAGTTTCCTCTTCGTTAAATTGTTATATGGTTGGAATTGGAAAATGATACATGTAGTAATTGCTATAATGTCTTGGGTAATGTGATACTTGGCAATTGTTGTGCTCATGTTTAAGCTCTTGCATCATATACTTTGCACCTATTAGTGAAGAATACATAGAGCATGCTAAAATTTGGTTTGCATAATTGGTCTCTCTAAGGTCTAGATAATTTATAGTATTGAGTTTGAACAACAAGGAAGACGGTGTAGAGTCTTATAATGTTTTCAATATGTCTTTTATGTGAGTTTTGCTGTACTAGTTCATACTTGTGTTGCTTCAAACAACCTTGCTAGCCTAAACCTTGTATCGAGAGGGAATACTTCTCATGCATCCAAAATACTTGAGCCAACCACTATGCCATTTGTGTCCACCATACCTACCTACTACATGGTATTTCTCCGCCATTCCAAAGTAAATTGCTTGAGTGCTACCTTTAAACAATTCAAAATTTATTACCTCTGATTTGTGTCAATGTTTTATAGCTCATGAGGAAGTATGTGGTGTTTATCTTTCATTCTTGTTGGGCAACTTTCACCAATGGACTAGTGGCTTCATCCGCTTATCCAATAATTTTGCAAAAAGAGCTGGCAATGGGATTCCCAGTCCCAAATTAATTAACAAAAATAGACACTCCTCCATGGTATGTGATTGTTGGACGGCACCCGAAGGATTCGGTTAGCCATGGCTTGTGTAAGCAAAGGTTGGGAGGAGTGTCATCATAATAAAACTAAAATAAAAAGGCACTCCTTCATGGTATGAGATTGTTAGCAGGCACCCGAGGATTCGGTTAGCCATGGTTTGTGAAAGAAAGGTTGGAAGGAGTGCCACCCAAAAATAAAATAAAATGGGAGCCGCTCTTTGAAGGTTTGTCTAGCAAGGGGGTTAGAGTACCCGCTACCATTCGTTGACAACAACATACACCTCTCAAAACTTTATTATTATGCTCTCTTTATGTTTTCAAAATCAAAGCTCTAGCACAAATATAGCAATCGATGCTTTTCCTCTTTGAAGGACCATTCTTTTACTTTCAATGTTGAGTCAGTTCACCTATTTCTCTCCACCTCAAGAAGCAAACATTTGTGTGAACTGTGCATTGATTCTTACATACTTGCTTATTGCATTTGTTATATTGCTTTGCATTGACAACTATCCATGAGATATACATGTTACAAGTTGAAAGCAACCGCTGAAACTTAATCTTCCATTGTGTTGCTTCAATGCCTTTACTTTGAATTATTGCTTTATGAGTTAACTCTTATGCAAGACTTATTGATGCTTGTCTTGAAGTGCTATTCATGAAAAGTCTTTGCTTTATGATTCACTTGTTTACTCATGTCATACATATTGTTTTGATCGCTGCATTCACTACATATGCTTTACAAATAGTATGATCAAGATTATGATGGCATGTCACTCCAGAAATTATCTTTGTTATCGTTTTACCCGCTCGGGACGAGCAGAACTAAGCTTGGGGATGCTGATACGTCTCCAACGTATCGATAATTTCTTGTGTTCCATGCCACATTATTGATGTTATCTACATGTTATATGCACACTTTATGTCATATTCGTGCATTTTCCGGAACTAACCTATTAACAAGATGCCGAAGTGCCGGTTCTCGTTTTCTGCTGTTTTTGGTTTCAGAAATCCTAGTAACGAAATATTCTCGAATCGGACGAAATCAACGCCCGGGTTCCTATTTTACCCGGAAGCATCCAAAACACACGAGAACCGCCGGAGAAGGGGGCAGGGCCACCACACCACACCCCGGCGCGGCCAAGGGGGGCGCGCCCCCTAGGGTGTGGGCCCCCGAAGCCCTCCTGCGCCGCCTCTCCGCCTATATAAAGCCCCCGACCTAAAAACCTCGGGGCGTTCGACGAAAACCACGTAAACCTTCCGGAGCCGCCGCCATCGCGAAGCCAAGATCCGGGGGACAGGAGTCTCTGTTCCGGCACCTGCCGGAGCGGGGAAGTGCCCCGGAAGGCTTCTCCATCGACACCGCTGCCATCTCCACCGCCATCTTCATCACCGCTGCTGCTCCCATGAGGAGGGAGTAGTTCTCCATCGAGGCTCGGGGCTGTACGGTAGCTATGTGGTTCATCTCTCTCCTATGTGCTTCAATACAATAATCTCATGAGCTGCCTTACATGATTGAGATTCATATGATGATGCTTGTAATCTAGATGTCATTATGCTAGTCAAGTGAGTTTTACTTATGTGATCTCCGGAGACTCCTCGTCCCACGTGTGTAAAGGTGACAAGGTGTGTGCACCGTGTGGGTCTCTTAGGCTAGATTTCACGGAATACTTATTCACCGTTGAATGGCATAGTGAGGCGCTTATTTATATCTCTTTATGATTGCAATATGTTTTGTATCACAATTTATCTATGTGCTACTCTAGTGATGTGTTATTAAAGTAGTTCTATTCCTCCTGCACGTGTGCAAAGGTGACAGTGTGTGCACCGTGTTAGTACTTGGTTTATGCTATGATTATGATCTCTTGTAGATTATGAAGTTAACTATTGCTATGATAATATTGATGTGATCTATTCCTCCTACATATGCATGAAGGTGACAGTTGTGCATGCTATGCTAGTACTTGGTTTAGTCTCGTTGATCTATCTTACACTAAAGGTTACTAAAATATAAGCATTATTGTGGAGCTTGTTAACTCCGGCATTGAGGGTTCGTGTAATCCTACGCAATGTGTTCATCATCCAACAAAAGTGTAGAGTATGCATTTATCTATGCCGTTATGTGATCAATGTTGAGAGTGTCCACTAGTGAAAGTGTAATCCCTAGGCCTTGTTCCTAAATACTGCTGAGTTACTACCGCTTGTTTACTTGTTTTATCTTGCGTTACTACTGCTGCAATACCACCACCATCAACTACGCGCCAAGCACTTTTCTCGCACCGTTGCTACTGCTCATATATATTCATACCACCTGTATTTCACTATCTCTTCGCCGAACTAGTGCACCTATTAGGTGTGTTGGGGACACAAGAGACTTATTGCTTTGTGGTTGCAGGGTTGCATGAGAGGGATATCTTTGACCTCTTCCTCCCTGAGTTCGATAAACCTTGGGTAATCCACTTAAGGGAAACTTGCTGTTGTTCTACAAACCTCTGCTCTTGGAGGCCCAACACTGTCTACAAGAATAGAAGCTCCCGTAGACATCAATGCCGCCCGTCAATCCGAGGCGCGGCAGCAACAGCGTTTGCCGGTAGCAGCACAGGCGCAACGGCGGTGCCCTCCTCATCCCGAAGCCGGAGGTGAAGGAGGAGCAGGACGACGAGGCAGCTGGGAAGGCGGCACTGTTGGCGGAGTACGAGTGGCAGCAGCGTCTCAACGCCAGCATCGATGACCCCGAGGACTGCCCTGGCTTGCGAGTGGCGTGATTGGCGTCGTTGAACGACAAGGACACCTGGAGGGGCGACCTCAACGCGGCGATCACCATGTTGATCCGCGACTCTGGGAAGCCGCTCGTGGACCTCACCGACGACGATGAGACTGGGACAAGCGGAGCGGTGAAGGACGAGCCCGTCGACGAGCCCGACGAGCGCGGCAAGTAGGACGTCGTCATCGACGACATGTACAACTTCCACCAGTGCTACGATGCCTCTGGCCACCGCAAGTACTACTAGATTAGGGTTTCGTTTAAATTTCATCGAATTTCATTCGAATCTATGTAATATATAGCAAGTTTGAATGAATTCGCTTAAGTTTTAAATATCTAAAATTTTGTTTCGGGGACGCGGCTGGGGAGCGACGCCCCCCAAATGCGGCATGAAGGAAACACGTCCCCCAAACGATAAATCCGGTGCCGTTTGGGGGACGCTTTGGAGGACACCGGTGGTGGAGGTGGAGCCGCCAACGGGTTGTACGACGGAGGTGGAGGCGGTGGTTGCACCGGTTGCGGGGCCAAGTCCTTGAGCGCCCGTCGTAGGGCCTCTTCCTCTGTGTGGCCCGGCGGCATGATGCCGGTGGCGTATCGGGGCAGTGGCGGCTGCACCGGTCGGTTCACCTCCGCCATGGCCAACTACCATTCCTGGAAAATGCAGGCAACGTAGTGTTCGCTGCCGTCCTTGGCTTCCTCGTTGTGGTAGGTCAGCGCGCCGTTGTACTCATCGTCGTCGTCCTGTGGAAGCGCCAACGGCTGCCGTGTTCGATGACGAGGCGGCGTGGGATGGTCAAAAGGGAAGCCCCTGTCGCCGAGGAAGCTTGCCTGCCTCCTTGGATCCTTCTCGGTCTTGCGCCAAACGTGCCAGGTGTTGGAGTCGATGGCGTAGGCGGGATCAGCGTGGAGGTCCGGCGGCAATTACGGCCGCCTGCGCCGGATCTCGGCACTCCTGTCTGGCTCATGCGGAGGCACGGGCGGGACATGCACCCGCAGGTGGCTGAGCCGCCAGCCGCCGCCAGTCGCCGCCAGGCAGGTGCACGTCCCGCCAGCAGGCGCACGGCGTCCAGTTCCTGTGCATGAGCCGCGCCTCATCGACGGGCAGTGGCACCATGTGCGTCTGCTCCACCTTCTTGGTGCCGCTGCTAGATGCCTCCGAGTCATGCTTCTTCTCTCCCATGGTTATGCGGTGGTGCTCGGCGGTGAGGGTTGTGAGTGGAGGTTTCGCTGGTGTGGGCAATGGCAGGGACGATGCCGGTCGATTTTAAGGCTGGGAGCGGTCCAAATTTTGCTCTGTGCACCAGGTAAACACAATAGCAGTGCACCATGGCTCACCGTTTAAAACTCAATCACTGCCCAAACAAGCAAGCAAACCCTCCCATTTGAGCTTGCTTGTTGCTGTTGTGCACCAAACAATATTTTTCCTAGCTCCGCCCCTGGCCGGGAGCGCGTGGGACATGATGCCATTGATGGTGGCGCAGAAGTCCAGCCGTCGCCCGCTAGTGTGCGTGTAGAAGAGGCAGCCGCAACATTGATGGCGAAGGTTGCGGCGCAGACACTGAAGCGATGACCGCCGAAGCGATACGCTCGATACAACCCTATGGCTCGCTGCCAGGCAGGCCCGGTGGAAAAGCGAGCGGTCACTTGGCCGTCCGCCGCATCCAAACCCAAATATGCGCCGTTTTTGCCATGGACGATCCGATGAATATGCGTCAGGCCGCTAAACCTAGTTCCTGACGTATTTTTAACCCACACGAACGCAAACGGTCACTCAGCGTCTGTTTGCGTCGCCCCGCTGGATGTCCTCAATGCATGTTTGCATCTCTCACGCGCCCATAGCTAGCCTGCTGATGCGCAGAGCTGTGCCTGCAGTAAACAGCAAGAGTTGGTGAGTGAGTGGGCTAGCTGGTTTACTGCAAAACGAAGATGCTCCTTTTCGGGTTACTAGTTTCCGACAAGACTTCTTCGGGTTAGCAAACCCCGATTAGTGCAAAGGACCAAGCTAGCCACAGGAATTGGCAGAAATTGGGCTATACTATCACGATAGGGACTAATCTGGTTGTCCTACCCCGATTCCTTTCAATCGGGTTTCTTTACCTGGATGGTGTATTATTTCTGCAAATTATCGAAAACGAGTATTATCTCTGGAAATAAATAAAAACATGTATTATTAAAAAAAATTCGTCAGCAAATGTCGCATGTTTTTTTTTTCTTTCAGTTGCGGCGTTTTCCACGTCTTATTTCAGCTGAACTGAAGTGCCTTCCATCTGCGAGGCCGACCTTCTCCTGACATGTGTTGTAGCTGGTAAGATGAATGGTTAGTCTCGATATATATTTGTTGCACTCTTTCTTCAAACTTTGCTTCTCACTAGTACTGTCTTTTGTGTTTTTGCAACCACTGGTTTGGCTGCAGGTAATGTCAGCTATGGGTTGCAGGCAGGAGAGCATAACATGTCTGTCTTGTTAAATGTACAGACGAAACTAATGTCTGTCCGGCCAACTGCTCCATCAACAAGCCATTTTCGCTTTGATCACGCACCTGGCCAACTGTTCTGCTAGCAAAAATTGAGATGACACGCCGCATGAAAAATCGAGCTGCGTTTTTCTTAACCAGAATTTCATCATATGCTCAACAGTAACAGTTGCATCGCCAACTCCGAATACCATGGTGTGTGACACACATGTCTAACAATGACGATACAAGGGTGCCCCAGTGGCGTTATCTAATTGCCAGAACTGAATGTACCAAGCAATTTCCAAACTGAATCGCTCTTACAATGTATGCTGACGTTGATACACGTCTGAAGTTCCTGTCTGTTGATGGGATTGTCGAAGATGCTACTATCCATGTCTGGTCAAACCAGCGGCATGGACAAGACATTACATACACTGAATTTTCTCAGGGATAGCTTACAGGAATCTACAGAGCATAAATTTCCCCTTGTGTGTGTGTGTCATCATGTGAGGCCAAATAAAGATTATGCTTCCTCGTCGCTGTCATTTCTGAAGACCGAAGGAACTTTCGTGGCGATCTTTGGTTTCTTGCTGATGTTGCCAACAGGAGCCTATAAATTCATAGAAAGGAGGGCACACTTTAAGAGATAGTTTGGTCTACAGAATTGGCAATTAAACGGTGCACTGAAAATAATTAGCCATTTGGTGCTAGCATGATACATATAGTGAGTTTAACTGAAGACAACATGTGAACAGGAAGTAAGAGTACAATAAATTCAGTGAAGATCAAATCACAAATGTCTGAATGCAAGCAGAAACCACTTTTTTATTCATTAGACCATCTGCTCTCTTTAGATCGAGAAAAAACATGTATTTGTAGTTGCCAAATAATTCCAAAACAAATATTCATGTTAAAAAAGAGTAATTAGTGTGTCTGCAAAAAGAAGACAAGGAAAACAGGCTAAAAGGGTGACTATTTGAGCAATAGATTTCTTTTTTCTTTTTTGTACAGCAAAAAAATGTATATATTTGCATGCAATTTTCAAGAGTATACTCATATTTCGTGATTTTTCGCATTATGAAAAATGTTGTTTCTGAAGCAGGAGCAGACATGTTCAAGCTCAGCTTAGAGTTATCAGAATGCAAGCACAATTATCTTTACTTCCATAAAGCGTCATATCTGTTGAAAAAAAAAATGCTGAGTTGATTTAAGGCACCTTCGAAGGGGCCATTTTGGAGAAGCCAAACTTCAATGTTCGACGCTGATCCTGATTGCCAGCAGCAGGCTTTGACGTGACTTTCTCTCCCGAGATCTCTGGCTGTTCTTGCTTCTGTTGCTGCTGCTTCCTATGAGCATCTGCCCTGGAGTTTAATCAAGAAAAATATTACCAATTTTGATAAACATTCAATGCATTCCTAAGAAAAACTAGCACCATCACCATGTTCTTTTTTATAAAGATGAAGTATAGAGTAGTTACAGCTGGGTAAATTTGGCCATTTCCTTCTCTTCTCGCTGTTGCTCACGTTTCTGCCTGTCATCACGGTTGCTGTTGCTGCTGCTTTGCATTTCTTTCATTTCCTTAAATCTCTGCACAACCAGAATGATACAAACTGTAAAGAGGGAAAATGATACATAAGGATGAGAGGCAGCGATTTAGATGCACATACAGCATAAAAATCAAAAGAATCACAAGCTAAAGGTCAGCTAAAGATAGATTCAATGGACCTACTGTATACAATACATTACCTTCCGATGATTATGGTCATATGAGCTCAGATGACTCTCAAATTCATATGCCAGCTTGTACTGCTTATTACAGAGGCTGCAAAAGAAGGTCTTCTGTATCTCCTTAACCTCACTGCGGATTTTCTGCTCACGTTCTGCTGTGACCTGGATTGTCATGATTTGCACCAAGCAGGAAAAAAGAAACCACCAAATAAAAAGTGCACAGGATGCTCAAAATTCATAAGGGTTGATGCTAGGAACTCCATATCCAAATGGCACACAAGCTTAGATGCTATGTAGCACCAATCGGTTTTCACGGCTGAAGCACCAACCCATAAGATTCTCGAATATAAAATACAGAAATCAGCACTCAATGTATGATTGCGCACCTCACGCTTCTTAACATGTTCTTCAGTCTCCTCAAGTTCAACATTTAACCTCTTTCTCTGAACATTGTCCTCCGACGTGAAGAAGTCATCCTGCTCTTGCTTCCCCACTCCTAATTTTGCATCCCTGATACCAGCTTTTATTGGCTCCAGTATACCTGCATCAGAGCAATGAAATGTATCATTAATGTGTAGGAACTAGAATGTAATGCTAAATAGTGAACCTTCTATGGTATGGTAGGTCATGGAGAATGAACAAAATATCATCTGAGATGAAACTATAGCTCAAAGTTTAGAAACAAAAGATGAGGCAGACATAAAAGAAAACACTCAATATTACAATCATATTAAATACACTCTGGTTACCTGAGTTGATGAGCAAGCTACTGTGATTAGTCCTCTTTGGATTACTTTAGAATAGAATAAAGCTATAGTGTGTGCTGCGATGGTGGTACTTATATCCCTCAGATAATTAAAAGAGTCACAGGCTAAAATTATAACTGGAACTTGTTGCTTTACATTAAGGTTATTTTCATTTGTCAACAGCACTCATATTCAGTCCAGGCAGCTCTCGAACAGGGAAACTGACATCTACGGCAGCAGTGTGGGCAATTGCGTCGACAAACAATAACCTCTTTCCCCAAACCCAATACTATTGATGCTTAACATGCCTAAATGTGTCCTACCCAAGCTTAAAATTCATCAAAACCACAACTAAGAAAACTAGTGAGCTAAGTAACTGGAGCAATCGTTATTACGATGTAGGTCCTGTAGCTGCGGTAGCAGTATAAACAACAGCCTCTGCTATCTCTCCAGTTACCGATCCTACTAATTATGGCATTTTGACTACTAATAAACTGATGAGGAGCTAAACACTATTACAACACGTTACTAGGAAACAACGGCCATTGACCAGCACAACACCAGAGGTTCTTCTTCCATCACTAGAGCAATTTTGATCTAGAAGAGAGAGAGAGAGAGAGTTGGAGCAGCAAACCTTGCTCGTTCTTGCCGAGCCCCTTGCCCTTCCACCCCATCTTCTGCATGAGCTTGAAGCCGACGTTGGAGGAGCTGAGCTGCGTGTCGACGGACGCCTGCTCCAGCCCCTCCGTGTCCAGGTTCTCCATCGGGCGGTGGCTCCTCGGCAGCCGGAACTCCTCCTCGTCATCGTCCAGACCGTACGCTTCCCTCCTGCCGCCCTGGTCGCGCTTCTCCTGAGTACAAAGCACCGCACGCGCGTCAGGTGGATCCGGAGCACCAATCCAGCCAAGCGAAGCAAGCATCTAGGAAGGGCGTAGTCTACTAACCATGGCTGCGGAGCGAGGGGAGCGCTAGGGTTTCGCCGGAGCCGGAGCCGGAGCCGGAGCCGGAGCCGACGGCGACCAGGTGAGGAATCGGAGATTTGGTTTGGCTTCTCTTGCTCTCTCTCCTCACCTGGATGGGCTTGGTTTACTGGTACCGCTGATGGGCCGAGGCCCAGCGTTGTATCTGAAACCGGCCCATACCTGAGTCGAATTGTTTTAGGCAACCGGCCCGCACCTTAAACCCCGCCCGTCTGCTTCCGTCCGTCTCGCCCTCGCCCTCCCAAACTCCAATGGCGCCGCCGCCGCCGGTGATACCGCGGGAGGCGTGGGAGGGCTGCAGCGTCCTCCTCGACATCAACGACGGCGACCGCCTCGCCTTCTTCCGCCTCACCCCCGGCGCGTACGTCCTCTTACCTTTTCGCTCCAAAACCCTAGCTGCCGCTACCGCGCTAACGTCTTTCCGTTGTGTGGCGGCGCAGGACGGTGAAGATAGGGGACAAGAGCTGCTCGCTGCAGCCGCTCGTGGGCCGCCCCTTCGGCTCCCTCTTCCGCGTCGGGCCCTCGGGCCTCGTCCCCTGCGCGCCCTCTCAAGGCAAGGATGCTTTGTTCCTTCTTCCAGTTCATGCGTGTACTCGCCAAGATATGTTCCGGCACTTGAATTTAGAATAACAATGCCTCGCATTGGTGTAGATGATGGCGCTCATGTCCAAGCTCAGGCTGAGACCAGGGACAATAGATCCCTGGTCGATAATAATACAGCTCAGACGTTGTCGAGCGAGGACATTGAGGCGATGAAGAGGTGACGACTCGACAGTCTTTCCATTGTTCTTTCGCGTAGGTGGTGTCCCTCTGTTTTTTTAATTACTAAGATGCAATGTTACTTGATTTGAATAGGGAGGGTGCAAGCGGCGACGCGATTGTGGAAGCGTTGATAGCAAACAGTTCGACATTTGGGAACAAGACGGTGTTTTCACAAGTTAGTATAACTTATTGTCTAGTTGGTTCCGCGCTGTTTTCGAGGACACCGATTGCTGATTTAGTTCAATCGCTTTGACTGCAGGAGAAATACAAACTGAAGAAACAGAAGAAATACGCACCTAAAGTGCTTTTGCGGCGCCCCTCTACCCGAAGGTATCGCATGCCACTTCAGTAGCAGTAGCAAAATAAAGAGACATATCATTTGAAAGCGTATACCATCAAATTTTGTGGTACTGTATGAGTATGGCTACCGCATATGCAACAATATGTACTTGTACAAAGATATATCTTCTGATTGGTCCTTTGTAGTGAATGTCTGGTCCAAAGTAGTGAACCAGTATCTCATGAACTGAAGTTTGAAAACTCCCCTAGAGTATGAATGTTGTAGGACCAGTAGGAAAGCAATCATAGCTTTATTTATAACTTGGCTTCAACAATTGACGAAGGCTGTTGCTTTCTATTTCCACACAATACCACCATCTCTCTATGTTGGCAGTCTAGTTTGTTGCGCCTAAACTTTCATAGCCCAACTTACCTTAGGTCACACCAACTTTGGATTCTACCGGATAGTGTGCTAGAACTTACAAATTCAACATGTTTTAATACACGCATACTCTATGTATCCTCAATAGAGGCAGCGACAGAAGGATTATATATGCTATCATCATTCATCAATACAACCAGTTGCATGTATTTTAAATCTGAAGGTGGCACGAAACATGATGAATCAACTCAATCAAGATATAAAGTGGGCAGAGAGAGAAAACAATGAGAATAAAGTGAAATATTTTTAAACTTAAGGCCCACTGCTGTTTCCTTAAATATTCGTGTGCCCCCTATTTATTCAACTAGTGTTTAAGCTTGGCACCCCTATTGATTTCATCCTAGATTCTCCACTGAGTAACGGTATAGGTTGGTTAACATGAAATAATTTGTGGCAGCATAAAAGGTCGCATTGCAAATTAACTTGTTAGGTTGGTCATGTGGCGCGGAGAGTTGAAATTTTTGTAATTATGTCATTCCGACTAACAATTAAATGATGAGTTTGAATACGATGACAACACAGTTTGAAACAATGATGATCGACCAGCAGAAAACCAGATGTTCTTTTCCATCACTGATTTTTCGCTGAACAGAACATATCACTTTTCCAGCATTTGGTTTGAAAGCTTACCAAGTGAACTGGATTTAACTTATTCAGAAAGCTGGCATAATTTTAAAATAATTCTTTTGTAACATGTATTTGCGAAGTTTGTGACGCTTGAAAAAACTATTGCCCTTTTCTATGAAGGTCATTATAAATAGCATGTATTATCTGGAAGGTGTGTAAAAGTATCTAATATTTTTATTCCTTTTATACTGCAGCATTTGTGAGACATATTTCAAGAAGTACCCTGCTCGGATAGGGTAAACTATTTTCCTTTCATTACTAGCTAGTGCCAAATGATTTTTTTCCTTGTATACAAGCATATTTGACATATTTCTGGATTTTGTTGCATTATATACAATGCCAAGTGCATAGCTTAGCACTTTACTTTATGCTGTCTTTTCTGTGTTCCCCAGATTTATGCGAGTTGATACACTCTCTCTTATGTTGTCGATGGCCAATGTTGGTGCATATTCAGATGTGCTTGTGGTTGACATGGTTGGAGGTTTAGTTGCTGGAGCTGTAGCCGAACGCTTAGGAGGTATGTTCTGCTTTTCTTTTGTGTTACTGGTGAATATTTTGTACTCCAAAAAGGAGTATTAAATTAAGCTATCCAGTTGAATGTAATTTAGTTGTATGCAGAATGTGCTCCATTTATCTTTTTCAAAATACACTATTTCAACCTAGCTGTTAACAAACTATGCTGCGGGAAGTAGATATTTCTCATTTTTTTTACTTGGCATGTGCAATAGAAATATTGTTGCATGTAAATACTATCACAAGTTAGCACATCCACTGAATACGAAAGCTATAGGGACCTGCCTCTGCCAAATTGATGTGTTCATTAATAAATATCTGTAAATCTTAAAGTTAGAGCTGATTTTCGTGTGTATTTTGCATCACAATTTAATGCATGTGTTAGTTACAATCATTAATGATTTTCTCTGTTATCTATTATAGGTACAGGATATGTTTGTAGCACATATCTTGGATCAGCGTCCAGCTCCATAGACATTATAAGAATGTATAATTTGAGCGGCGACATGACCAGCAGGTAAATCCCTTTTTAGCACTATGTTGTTTAACATTTAAGGAGGTAATTCGTTAGAGAACCTTTAGAATATAAGCATTAATGTGAAAGACTGCATTTTACTATGTAAACTGTAAAATAAGATATTTTACCAAATGTAGTTTGTGCACAAATTCTATTACTAATAGAATTGTTGGGAAAATACATTATTTAGAATTTTAGAAATTATGCAGTTAGCTCTTATCTTTTTTGTATTCTCTCAATTGAAATTCGAGCATGGTTCAATTTGCTTTTGTCACTGTACAAATAGAATGAGAATGAAGCGGTTGACATCACAACTGAAGTAGAAAATATCTGGCACTTGCTATATATTTCATGTTATGCTCAAGAGTTGAGTTTATAATTATCATAAACATGCCATTCAGGATTTTCCAAGCACGACTTAGCGACCTCTGCTCCTTGCAAAATTCTGGTGATGCCTCTTCTGTTATTAGTGATAGTATTCAAGGTGAGGTGGTCGAACCTGGTACAGTACAAGATGGGAGTACTATAGCACAACCAGTTGATACAGCACTGTCTGATGAGAACATGCAGTCAACGGCAGCACAGCCAGTTGATATAGAGGTCGCTGAACCTGCAATGGATGAGCATCTTAGTCAAGGTGACAATTCCTTGTTGGGTACGCAATTGATCAAGCTAATACTAAGAACTTCTAGAAATAATACAATATCCAATCTCTTCATGCTATGTTGATCTGTAGATTGCAAAGGAAGTAATGGCACTTCAATAGCTCCCAAATCACTTAGAGCAGGAAAAGCACCATCACCAGAGATGATGAAATATTGGAAAGAACATGGGTTTAGCAGGTACGTAAGATGTAGAAGACAACTACAGTAGGCAATTAGTTATTCCATTAACGTATGGGGTTTTATGTTAATGCAGTTTGATTGTTGCTGCTCCTGGGCATGAGGTAGAAAGTTTGGTTGCTGATTTGCTTCCACTGTTGTCTTATTCGGCTCCTTTTGCTATCTACCACCAACATCTTCAGGTAAATCATTCTTTACACTGACACAGAAGCATGCAAGTTCTTCCTTTCATTTAAGACAGCCAAATTTTTGTAATTTTACATTAGAAGAGAAATGATAAGAAGGCACCAAAATTTACAAAAACTAAGAACAGCACCAAACAAAACACAGAGCTAGCCTAAACAACGAAAACCGAACTAACCTACAAAGCTGAAACAAACAAAGAAGCATAAGCTAGAAGTTTTGATTGCTGCTGCAGCCTCTTCAAAGCCTTGGACCAGGAGTTACGATGTCATTTCAGAGATTCTGGCAGTTTTGCTGCATCACATCGAACACACAGATTCTGGTAGTTTTGGTGCATCACATCAAACACGCAGGAGTTGTGATGCTGCCAAGTATGCCAATGTGAGGGTGATGAATGAGTGAAACACTTTGGCCTTGGCTCCCACGTGCTCAGCACCTGTGTCCAGCCACCAGAGTAGCTTGTCATCGGCCTGGGAGATGATTGACTGTGCACCATACTCGCTACTCAGGCAGGACCTGAAACCAAACCTGACGGGTCAAGACACATGCTGGTCGCAGAGAGGGAAATCCAGCAGGTGCTGCAGACCTCAGGCGCCAACCTATGTGCCATCCAGCAACGATTTGCCAAGGCCAGCAAAGAAAAGGTTTTTTCACTTCAAAAGTGCCGCTGTCCAAGTTCTGTCCCAATCTCGTATGCTATACCGTTCCAGCAAAGAACTTCTCGTATGCTGATCGTGCCATGTACTTCCAAGAATAAGTCCTGCGCCACACGAACGTTCCCTCAGTCAATTGGATTTGATTGATGATATCTGCCCAGTTGAGAATCTCCAAGATACCTTGGATATTCAGGGTAGTGGTGATGCGGTGGTTCCAGTGACCCTGCTCCACCACAGCGCGTTCAGCAAGACTGTCGTGCATGTCGCAACCACTGCTAGAACTGTCGGCATCAACTCTGGCATTGAGTGCCCATCAATCCATCTGGCCATACAGACATTGGTGGCCTGCCACCAACGATGAGCACCTTTGAGTAATCGTGGAGCATCGTCCAGATGACACCGATGATCTGTGCCCATGGCTTGGATGGCTTGAGTCAACTGCAAGGCCATAGTATCAAGGGATACCTAGTGTTCTGCAGATATCTAAGCCTAGACCACAAAACTTAACAGGTCCACAAGCATACAGTTGCTACCATTCACTTTCTCGCTCGACTTCCAGAAGCAAACCATTGCGAACCGTATAATCGATCATGGGGGACAGAAGGGGTGGGGGTGGTGGGGCGCTGCCCCAAACCTTGGTACAGCCTTTTGCTGCCATATTCACGGTTCTCCTCGTACGCCAACTCTCAGTTGAGCGCTCAGCCATATAAACACTCACCCAGATGGCCACCCTGGCCCACGCGAATACACTTCCCCTCGTATGCCAAGTACACTTTCTTTTAAGTTACACACCTAGTCGTCGCCTCCACCGATGACACGCCCAGGGCAGAACCCAGTGTGACACTCCTCCCAGAATGACCTTTAGTGCGAACATAACTAGCCAGGCAATACCTAGGAAATTGAAGGCTAATCCATATTCCTGGTCTTCTGAACTTTCAAACAGGAAGAGATATTAACTTTACGTTTCTGTTCCACCAAAAGTTGCCAGTTATTAAATGTTGCTCCTGAATTTATTAGCTTATTTGGTAATTTGACATCGTGCTTATTTCATCCTTATTTCTGTTTGCTCCTCTGTCAAATGTGGTTAATTTTCCTGTTACTTATCTTGGTATCTGCATGCAGCCCCTCGCGACATGCATGCACACCTTGCAAGTATCGAAAATGGCTATTGGGTTACAGATTATGGAACCCTGGCTTCGAGAATACCAGGTCAGTACATTAGTAACGGGAATAATTCCAACTTTGAGTTTTGACTGGATTTTTGCAAGTAAAACATCTACAACATTGGGATGAATAGCCTGTAATTTCCTTTTACATCCATTGTCTTGATGCAGGTCCTTCCATCGCGCACCCACCCACACATGCAGATGAATGCATTCGGTGGGTATATTTTGAGTGGCATCCGGATACATAGCCCTGACCCAGGCAATGGGGAGTAAGCGGCGGGTGCCGATCAATAAAAAGGCGCGCTCCTGTCCAATAGGGAAAACGAGCGCCCTATCGAGATGATATTGTGGACGAGAGAAGTCCACGGGCATGGTGAATCTAATTGATCTGATCGCGGAGAATAACAGAAGTGCGAGAAGGACCACGTGAGCAATTGCTGGTTGGTGGATACATAAGGAAATGTTTCAGTTGTATCGTTTTATGCTGTAATATGTAACGAACCAAAGTAAGTTAGTTTGCCTTTTGATCTGCGCAGTTGTAGGGAAATATCTCCATAGTTGTGTCAGTATGGTCTGCTTGCGGAATGTGGGTTTCGGTGTGTACTTTATAACATGTTCAGAAACCATGGGACCCATCTGACATTGGATGGGTCAAGCTAAATGTGGATTGTTCTTTGTTCATTCTGTCAAATGGAATGACTGGTACTGGGAATCTGGGATGGTGTTGTGCAAGCACGGGTGAAATCATTTTGTTTGTGTGCCGATCACTGCAATGCTGAGGGAGTACACTGCAGCCTGGCGTTCTGCTTGCGCTGCAATTGTCTGGTCGTCTCATTATTTTGGAATCAGATTGCGCTGAAGCTTTACAGAATTACACTGGCATTATGAGCAGATATAGTGTTGTTCTCTATGCAGCGTTGTCGTAAAAAAGTGCCAGCCATCTTTACGGGAGATTGGGAGGTTATGTGTGTGAAGCTGTGCTATGTCATTATGGGTTGGGGTCCAAGACGCTAGAACAAGTTCTAGTATGACAAGATTTTCCTGGTGTCAATGTGGGGAGGGGTGATGATGGCGGTGCGCCTTTAGAGCTAAGTGGACAAGAGGTCCATGAACATGTTTGTGAATCTCTACTAATAAGTTATGGATCGGTGGTGTTGGTAGGTTAAAAAAAAATCGGAATAAATTTTCGTCGGTAAAAAAAAACAGAAACTCCCGGTGCCTCCTCCATTTTAATGAGGCGGCCTGTTGTCCTTTAATATATTTTGTTTCAAAAAAAAAAACACGAACTGTGCTCGACCACGGCTCCCACACGAAGTGCCCTTGACCACGCGGGGGTGCCGGTAAAAAAAGAAGTCGACTCCCTCGATCGAAACCCCACCTGGACATTGCATCGCCGGACAGACAAAACTAGGTTGACATTGTTGTCGTCTCCCTGATTTCGCCGGATTTCCCCGTCTATTAACATACAGGAAGGCTAGCGAAACAATCCATAACCAGGCGCACGTCGAGCTCTACCGAGAGCAAATTCCGTCCACGCGAAACAAGAGATTCAACGAAAAGAAATTCAGAGGTGATCGCCATGGTCGTGGTCCTCGTCAGATCGGATCGAAGCAGCACGGGGAGCGGCCATACACGAACTCGCCAATGGCCATGAGTCCATGATGCCGAGCCGGAGCCGGTGATTAAGCCTACGAGCCAAAGGCATCAGTCTGTCGATGGAACCACTGCGCCCTGCGGAACAGAAGACCTCGATGGTGCTCGGGCTCTTGACGCTGCCGTGCCCAACATGGAGAACATCCAGCTCGGGCGAAGCGGAATCCGTACGTAGGCTTGGAGAATAAGCGATTTCAGCCAGTTGGGAAAGGATTGAATGGGATGAGGGGATCCAACAGCGATGTCGGAAGCGGCCGATCCAGAAGAAGAATCGCTCGGCATGCAGGTCCCGGCACAGGCCGGACATGGCGCAGAACACGTAGTAGAAGGCGGTGGTGCACCGACACCGAGAATACGGAGCTACATCTCCGATGTCGCCGGTGTGCGCCACGCATCTCGCCCATGTGCGCGCTTCTACTCGTCCACCCAGCGCCCGTACTCAATCTCGAACGTGGCCAACGCAGGGTCTATCGGCGCTGTGAACCTCGGACGGGTCGCCATGCAAGTTCCCTGATTCAGACTACCTCGCCCTGCATGCATTATGCAGCAGAGCAGCACAACAGATAGCAAAGTGCTTGTGAGTTTTTTGGTACCATACTCAGGCCTGACGGCAAGGCGAAGCTGATCGGATACTCTTCTCATGTTATGGGAGTTTTGCACCTAGCCTACTGTTACTAGAGCCTCGATGGCTTCATTGCCAACTATATAGGTATAGCTGCAAATTTTCATGAATTTAATGCAATCTAAGTCATTTATGTTGAGCTGGTTTGAGCTTTGCTCTTGATTCGTACCATGTTGGCTTTTACAATCATTATATTAATTTTCTACCCCATTTTTTTGAAATAGGATACCGATAATTTTTAGTCAAGGTCATAATTATTAAACTGCCACCAATTATTTAGAAATTTTATAATCACAAATCTATATTTTTAGAACCAACATTAAATATATTTGTGTATCTTGTGCATTTTATACTGTAAATATTTATATATTTTTCTATATAATTAGTCAGATATTACAAAAACTGGCTTCAACCATATGCATCTTAATTTAAAAAGGAGGGTATTCAAATGTGCACTTTATTTAGAGCACAATCATTTTTAATTGACGATATTTGTGCACGTTATCCGTAACAACGCACAGGTTTTGTGCTAGTTTTATTACTTTTGAAATTCCTCCCGAGGATTATGAATATATCAATGTACTTTTCACACACACACACACACAAAAAGTGTGTGAAACTCTGATGTCATTATGAGTTGAGGCACAGAAGACTACAAGCGGTCCGGGTTGAGCTTTAAGTTGTCCGAATGACAGATTTTAACTCTTCACATGGTAAGGCCAGTGGACACCTAACATGCAAACCATATATAAAACAAATAGATATAACTTAAATAAAAGCAAAAGATAGCTCAAAATCCAAATTTAGTGCAACAAGATCGTTTAACATTGGCCTTGCTATAGCGTACACAAAGTCTATGGCGTATCTGGTATATGGCGTATCTGGTATGTGCGTAATGAGATTACTCACAAATAACACGTACTAGCGGTCGAAGGGTCTAGGCGATTCCTGATAAGCTACCTGGAGTCACTAGTACTCGTCAAGCAACACCCTAAGAAGAATTCAGAGAAAGGGAAGATGGTCGTCTCCCATGAGGCGGGGTTCAAGGAGATAAGCTGGCATCTGATGGCTGCCAGAAAATCCGTAAGAAGTGTGGATATGCAGGGTGAGGTTAAGTAAAATGTTGATGGATCCTAGTCCTCACACGGTACGACTAGGGCAGGAATGGTGGTCAGGGATCACGCAAGTGAAGTTCTGGTGTCTGCTTGTGATACGTCTCCGACGTATCGATAATTTCTTATGTTCCATGCCACATTATTGATGTTATCTACATGTTTTATGCACACTTTATGTCATATTCGTGCATTTTCTGGAACTAACCTATTAACAAGATGCCGAAGTGCCAGTTGCTGTTTTCTGCTGTTTTTGGTTTCAGAAATCTTAGTAACGAAATATTCTCGGAATTGAGCGAAATCAACGCCCAGGGTCCTATTTTGCCACGAAGCTTCCAGAAGACCGAAGAGTCAACGAAGTGGGGCCACGAGGTGCCCAAACCCTAGGGCTGCGCGGCCCCCCCCCCCCTTGGCCGCGCGGCCCTGTGGTGTGGGGCCCTCGTGCCCCCTCCTGACTTGCCCTTCCGCCTACTTAAAGCCTCCGCCGCGAAACCCCCCGTACCGAGAGCCACGATACGGAAAACCTTACTGAGACGCCGCCGCCGCCGATCCCATCTCGGGGGATCCAGGAGATCGCCCCCGGCACCCCGCCGGAGAGGGGATTCATCTCCCGGAGGACTCTACGCCGCCATGGTCGCCTCCGGAGTGATGTGTGAGTAGTCTACCCCCGGACTATGGGTCCATAGCAGTAGCTAGATGGTTGTCTTCTCCCCATTGTGCTTCATTGTCGGATCTTGTGAGCTGCCTAACATGATCAAGATCATCTATCCGTAATTCTATATGTTGCGTTTGTTGGGATCCGATGAATAGAGAATACTTGTTATGTTGATTATCAAAGTTATGTCTATGTGTTGTTTATGATCTTGCATGCTCTCCGTTACTAGTAGATGCTCTGGCCAAGTAGATGCTTGTAACTCCAAGAGGGAGTATTTATGCTCGATAGTGGGTTCATGCCTCCATTGATATCTGGGACAGTGACAGAAAGTTCTAAGGTTGTGGATGTGCTGTTGCCACTAGGGATAAAACATTAGTGCTATGTTCAAGGATGTAGTTACTAATTACATTACGCGCAATACTTAATGCAATTGTCTCGTTGTTAGCAACTTAATACCGGAGGGGTTCGGATGATAACCTCGAAGGTGGACTTTTTAGGCATAGATGCATGCTTGGATGGCGGTCTATGTACTTTGTCGTAATGCCCAATTAAATCTCACTATACTCATCATAATATGTATGTGCATGGTCATGCCCTCTTTATTTGTCAATTGCCCAACTGTAATTTGTTCACCCAACATGCTCGTTTATCTTATGGGAGAGACACCTCTAGTGAACTGTGGACCCCGGTCCAATTCTCTATACTTGAAATACAATCTACCGCAATACTTGTTCTACTGTTTTCTGCAAACAATCATCTTCCACACAATACGGTTAATCCTTTGTTACAGCAAGCCGGTGAGATTGACAACCTCACCGTTTCGTTGGGGCAAAGTACTTTGGTTGTGTTGTGCAGGTTCCACGTTGGCGCCGGAATCTCTCGGTGTTGCGCCGCACTACATCCCGCCGCCATCAACCTTCAACGTGCTTCTTGACTCCTACTGGTTCGATTAAACCTTGGTTTCTTACTGAGGGAAACTTGCCGCTGTGCGCATCACACCTTCCTCTTGGGGTTCCCAACGGACGTGTCAACCACACGCATCAGCTTGTAGGCAACTTCATGCGTGCTAGGATGCTTCTGAGGCAGAACTATCGGCGATGGAGGAAGGCATGAAGCTCGCTCTACTTTGGACGAGCTTGCCGATCATTGTCGAAACCGACTATGCTTTAGGGCTGGAGCTAATAAAGGGAAGTGCACCGAATATATGTGTGTACGCCTTCCAAGTGTTGAGGATTAGAGATTTGTTTAGGGATAGAGAGCGCAAGTGTGCGAAAATGGGCCGAACAACAAATAGTGTTAGTCATGATCTAACGCACATAGGTGGATAGCGTGCAAGAACCGTAAGTTTGGCTTAGGCAAACCTCTACAGATCTTGCTGAAGTGGTAACCCTTGATTGTAATTCTACCCCCATTTAATAAAGCTCTCTTTTCATCGCAAGAGAAACAAAAGAAGAAGCAGTGTGTTTTACTTGAGGACGATTTTGTGGATGGCCCAACTAGTCCTAATAAGGGCAGCCAGCCCGGCCCTGGATGGCCTAGGATCGATTGTGATCGCCCAAGCCCGTACGGTATATACGCGTCCCTCCAGCAACATCCAAATGCCTGCCTCCCAAACCACACCCACTCCACTCTAGTCTCCCCAAACCTAGAGGATGACCGACGAAGCTACCGCCGCCGCCACCATCGGAGACGAGGCCGAGCTCGCTGCCGTTGTCGCAGAGGAGGTCCCGGCCGTTTCGGTGGTCGCACAACCTCGGCGGGAAGCTCCGACTCCTTGGTGACCCGTCTTATCCTCGCAAGAAAAACAAAAGAAGAGGACAATTCTGTGGAGCTAGCGACGGGCCAGCTCAGCCCAGGCATGCAGTCCAGCCCAGGTCAGCCCAGTCCGGCCCTGGATGGCCCAGGATCTAGTTCCAAACGGACGGCTGTGATCGGCCGAGCGCTTACGGTACAAATGCATCCTTCGAGCGAGCTAGGGTTAGGGTTTTGTAGTAACGTGTAGGATTATCCCGAAACATCCAAATGGCCGCCCGTCGCGCCGCCGCCTCCCTCTTCGCCGCCGATAGGCGCGCCGCCGCCTCCCTCCTCGCCGCCGACCAGCGCGCCGCCGCCTCCCTCCTCCTTCCCGCCCACCGCAGCGCCGCCACCTCCCTTCCCCTCGCCACCGACCTCGAGGAGGCCAGCTCCCTCCTCCCCGCCGCCGCCTCCCTCCTCCTTGCCGCCCACCGCCGCGCCTCCACCTCCCTTCTCCTCGCCGCCGACCGCGAGGAGGCCAGCTCCCTCCTCCGCGCCGCCGCCTCCATGTTCGGCCCCGCCGCCGCCTCCATGTTCGGCCCCGTCCCCCCATCCACCGTCGGCCCCCAGCTCCTCCTCACCGACGGCCGCACCTCCATCCTCGCCCAGCGCGCCGCCCTCTGCGACTCACTGTCCTCTCAGGCACTGATCTGCTCCGCCGACACTACCACCCCCCTCACCGGCTGCACCTCCACCATCCAGATAGCAGCCGATTCGTACACCTCCCGCCCCACCGCCACCAGCCTCGGCCGCCGCGCCCTCTTCTCTGCACCGTCGCTTCCCCGCGCTACCACCCGCAACCCTCTCTCCGCCCTGCCTTCTGCTGCTGGCTCCATGCTCTCCAGGAGGGGTATGGCCACGGAGGCCAAGGAGGGCCTCACTCCGGGGGTGCAGCAGGCGGTGGATGCCAAGGAGGGCCTGACTCCGGAGGTGCAGAAGGCTCTGGAGCTGATGGATGCAGCCGATGCAGCCCGTCATAAAGAGCATATGAAGGCGCTGATGGAGTTTGAGGCAGACATGATGAAGAAGTATTCAGCTGGAAGCCTTTCATCTGCCGAGACCGCACTCACTTCAGGTATGGTCGCCCGGCGGGTGAGCACTGCTGTGCTCGCCTTCGGGGTGGTCACCCTGCTCACTGTCTTGCTGACAGTACAGAATGGATGGAAATCAGATTTCCAGAGTGACATCCAGATCTTGCTTCAGCAGATCATGGATGAACTCAAGTTGGATCTGCTGACAGGTCTCCGCGAGGTGGTCCAAAATGAGCTAAAGAAGATCGACGCGGAGAAGGATGCCCCGAAGAAGCCGTAGCTTTTGGGAAGTTGTTGTGAAGAAGATCCAGTGAGTCGTTGGCTTAGTGTGACTTTGTGATAACTTAATGCATGTATGTTTCATGTGAAAGCATATCTATGCAAGTTCCCTAGCTAGTCGTTTCTCTGTGTATTGTGTCGTACATTGTTCCTGTGTGCCTTCCCCTGTCATGTAAAACCCTTTTCTGGTGGCTATCAAGTAGAACTATGAAGATGATTTCTGGCATGCACAATTTCGAGGATAAGATATATGTTCTTATTTATGCTTGTTTTTGCATGTTTCTACTGTTGTCTTCTTTGCTGTTACATTCTCCGTTTTGAAATTACTCGTAACATTCTCTCGAAGTTCCTTTTTGAAATCCAGCTGAAGAAAAAATCCGCCCATGGGCCGCCTCGAGCTCCTCCTCACCCTCAATGTCACTTACTCCGCTGTCGAGCTCTTCAGCAGGCCTGCCAGCCTTGCGTCGGACACGTTCCATCTGACCTTTGGCTGCGGGTTACTCATCTTCTCCCTGTTCGCCATGATGTCCTCCCGGACCAGGCCAGATTCTACCTACTACACCTAGGCTATATTCTCTCTGTAGAGTGTATTCCAATTCAGTTCATACTCCTGCCTGACGAGTTATATTCCTTCGTTTGCGCTTCCTTAATTTTGTATCCTTTGAGAATGTTTTCTATCACTGGGGTACAAAATCAAGCTATGCTGAACATGTGGGTGTTGTATTTCGTGCTTCTACTCTTCAGGGTTGTGAATGCAAAGGTGTTGTGCCTCTGTTGGCAATATCCTGCTTGTTCTGCCAAAGCTACTGGCAATATCCTGCTGCACTGGAAACTTAGCATCTTCAGCCCTCATCAAGTGCGGCATACAGGTAAACAGCGCTTTAGTAGCGATTCCAGTATGGTTTACTGGTATTTACTGATTCTCTTTTGACTAACCATGTCCTATCCAGACCATTGGTCATGCCTGAATTTCTCTGCGTTAGCAACTTACTCTCAGATTAACACTGAACCAATTTGATATGCATCTCCTCGTGTCTTGTTAGTTCTTGCTAAATATTTTTTTAAAGCAGGCTATTGTTCAAATTGGGTTTTCCATCCTTCCCCTAGGAACATATGTTTTGCTGATATATAGTTGGCAGTTACATAATATGATGAGCATACTCAGATATTAGTATCACTTTCATGCACAATGGGTATCAGCTGCTAGAGTGCCAGTATTGTTGTTGTGTGTGTGCTACACTCTTCTATCGTATGCTGCGTAGAATTTAAGATGTTGAACTGTTCCACAAACCTTATCCTATGGTCTGCTGGTTCTCTTTTCATTATGACCCACTAAGAGTTTGAGATGATTGGTTGTGCTTGAATTTCTATAAGTTTGCAACAGACGTTCAGACCGGCACTAAATCATTCATGTCTATGCATAGAACATGAAGCTATTTTTTCTCTGTTAAAGAAAATTTCAGAGCAGCAAAGACACTTGTTCCTCACCAGTCAGTCTCTGTGCATTTGCTCACGAAACTCTGGGAAGGAGAAGTATATTGGTCTGATTAAGAGTAACTTGATGTGCCTTTTGTATCTATCAGTGTTGGATATGCACTTCCTGTGGCCTTTTAATTCTTGTACAGATACTTTCTGGAAGTACGCTCATGTTGAAATACGTGGTTTCCCCTCATCCCCGGCATAATACATATTTTCTTATTGAATATCAAATCGAAACATAGGCTGATAGCATATCTCTGTCTACTAATATCAGTTTACAGGAAAGTAGAGGATATGCATCATCACTCCCATCTGTTTGCGTGTTCTGGCAAATTCACATATATGCACAACTGGGTGTGATGCAAATCCTGCTACAGATTGCGAGTGCTGCTGAAGTGTGGAGCTATTGGCAATATCCTTGTGCAGATTGAATTTTTGGCCTTCATCAAGTGCGGCAGACAGGTAAACGGTGCTTTAGTAGCCATTCAATTTAGCAATTCTGGAACCATGGGCATTGTTGTGACACAGCTGGCGTGGTTATTGTTCTCCATATTACTGCATATGAGGTTGTCTCCGAGGTCTGCCAGGGTTTGATTTTGGGAACATAATGGTCATGCCGTTTGTTGCCTCTCAGTTTGGGTAAACTAAAGAACCATAGATGGAGATGCATTTCCTTGTCTAGTGCACACTCGTGTACGTGCTACAATAGACCAGGAGAATTTGGAGCTGCCTTTTTTACTTATAATGTGCTACTCTTGGACCAACTGAATCCTACTCCGATTCTCCATGGATAATCAGTAGCTTGGCAATATCTGTGCAGCCTGTTTGTCATGGCAAACCTTGCTGAAGTGTTAACACAATGCATTGCACGGTATATACGATGATCACAAGTCCATTACAACTTAGGAAAATGCAGCCAGGAATTAATTTGATATATATTTGTTTATGCAAGATATTTCTCTTGGGAAATTAGCGCAACATGGACACAAATTCAATGAAAAGTATAGGGGCAGATGATCTGTGAGTTTCTGCAAATGCAGAAGAAGCAGGTGCAGGACTGAAATTTTACATCCAGCTGAGTTTTTCTTGTGTTCACAAGGTTGCGGTCTTCTTCTACCACTGTAAGTTTCTTCCAGTTCAACAATCCTAGACTACTACATGCACTGTAGGTCTCACCTGGAATATGGAAAAAGGTTATTTGTTGACCAATATATCTGTTAAACTGATAATTCCTTTCTGTGAATTGACAGGTTCCTGTCGGCAACATCAGCAAGAAATCAAATATGACCAGGAAAGTTCCTTTGGTATTGGAAATGACAGTGACGAGTAGGCCTAATCTTTCCTTGCCTCACATGATGACACACACACATAATGGGAAAGGTCATCCCCGTAGGTTCCGGTATGCTATCCCCGAGAACTTGTCATGTATGGTACGCGTTAGCCCGCTGCTGGTTTGACCAGTTGCGGATAATGGCATCTTCGACTATCCCATCAACAGACAGGAACTCAGTTTGTACTTTAATGCCTGAGTGTGGAAATTGCCTAGTACACTCAGTCCTGGCAATTAGACAAGGCGCTTTGGGCACCTTTGTATCATCCTTGTAACACTGGTATTCAGAGTTGGCAATGCATCTGGTACTGCTGAGCAGCATCATGTGATAAAATTCCGGCTGCGAGAACCGCTGCTCAACTTTTCTTCCGCTGTGTTCAGTTTTAGTGTGGTGTTATCTGAATTTTCAGGACAATCAGAAGAAAGGTGGCCAGGCCAGGTGGGTGATCAAAGTGCGAATTGGCTTGTTGGAGTTCCTGGGAAGGAGCAGTTGGCTGGTGGTGGTCCATGGTGAAGAACATGCATGGGTGCATGCATTTACATGTAATAATCTTCAGTGATCAGAACAACTCACGAACATGTGGATCACCTGCATATATACCTTTTTACTGTGACACATCTCATGAACTTATCGTGCAGATCCGCATTCCGCGACGCCATTCGCCGAGCAGGTGAGTGCGTGCAACGCAAGAGTGTCAGATATACTGACCCCACGATCATCCACACACACACACTAACTTCATCAGCACAACCCCTTGTTGAAACCAACAGTTCAATTATTGGTTTTGTTCCCGTTCTCCTCTGGAAAGTACACAGGTCCTCAGCCCAATTGCACTTGTGGTTAGCAGCAGATGGATCAGATCAGATGATCCCTTCCATGCATGTTTCACTTTCTTCCTTCCCTGTGTGTTTTGATCTCTTTTGAGGGGCATGGTCCAGCATTGTGGTTGGGTTTTGTTGCGAGGATGTGTTGTTTGTGTTGGAAGTTGGAACCATGCAGGCCAGCTGCTAGCTCGCCCCTGGAGATGCCTCGCACCTAACATGCGTGATGCATGTATTCCTCTTCACTGCTCTCCATGAAACCCAAATAATAATGCATGAGCACACACACATGGTGGATGGCGCCATGCATGCATAGTTGGTCAGAAGAAACCCAATTCTCATGTGGCTCACTAGCTCCGGTTTCATGTTCTACTAGCATGGTCACACCTTCAGCACTAGTACATGTCTAGCGTTCCTCTCGTTTTTTTGCATTTGTTGACTAGTTAGAGGTGAGGTTAGTACTTGTGGTTGTAGCCTTGTAGGTCAACTGGTGATGCTATAGGTTGTTTCGGTTTGTTGCATTTTGTTGTCTGAATTTTCTATCATCAATTGTGACATTTTGCAAATACAGATGGTATATGATGTCCATGTCGGTATCAGTACTACGCACCTGTCTGCCTCCATGTGCCCTGCTAACAACCCAATCCAAGTTATTGGCAAGAAACCAAAATCCCTTTTTGACAGAGAAAATCGTTATTTTTAAATCAACAGATAAGGCAATGCAACACATCGATGAATCTGATGTTAATATTAAGTAATCAAGAGAAAGGGACAAGGATGAAGTGGGATCTAGGGCAGTTAAGCTACTAGTGTGGAGGCAGGTAAGCAACTGAGATTAGCATAGTTTAAAGTACAGTGCTATCTACTTTGCAACCCTGGCTCTGATGTTGTTCTCTGGCGGGAAATTAGCTCAACTCCTCCTCTCAAGGGACTGATCAACATGCCAACATGAGATGAAATTTTCCTAGTTCCATCCATTCTACTCCGTACTCCGTATTATATTACGTACTAGCTACTCCACAATACACCTAGGACACCTTGCCCCACGTCAAGACTCCAGCTACTAGCAAACCTAGCTACCTCGATCTCACACTTTCACTAGTTTTGGATCAGTACGTCTTGGGGAAACACTGATATTGATCTTGGATGCATGAACTGAACATGCTAATTTCTTTGACTGATTCATCCCCTGTATGTGATGTAGATATCTCGATGACCATTGAAGATTTTGCCGAACTCTGGGAGGATGGCTTTGCCGAACTGGATGGAGTAAATTGCTAATTTATCATACATTAGGAAAATGATACCGACTGTATCGGGAGGGAAAATGTTACGTACCTTAATTTAGGGCATCTTTGATTTCTAAGATTCTCAAAACGCAGGTTTAGGAAAAAAAAACAGATGACTAGAGTAGCATGTACTCTTGATTCTTATAGGAATATAGGATTAAAAACTACAATGGTTTGACTCAAAAAGTATTTCCCAGTAAACGAAAAACAAAGGTAATTTTCAAAAGAGATTTGAATCGATGGATTATTTTTTCCTCCAAAACAGAGTGTAAAGGAATCCGTACGAATATTCGTAAAGAATATTGTACAATATTGCGAATCAAAGGGTCATATTCAGGAAAAATGTCCAAGGACCAAAAGCATCCATAAAAATCATGTGAAATACATTTCAACAAAACAAGCCTTTATTGTTAGCTAAGATTGATATACTGATGTCTAATGTGCTAATTTAGTTACCCGCATCAGGGCATCTCCAGCGGTGCGACGTATTTCGGACGTCCAAACGGACGCGTCGTGTCCGTTTGCGTCGGGCCAAATGGTCGAAAGTGTCCGGGTGTCCGTTTGCGTCGGGGGGTGGCTCCAGCGGCACGACGCATACATTTTTTTTCTCATTCATACGCCATAATTTACATGATAATAAAAAGGACATAAAAAGCCAGAAAGGGGTGCTAAAATAGGCGCTGTCTATCGGTCGTCGTCGCTGACGAGGTCAATCAGCTGCGGCGTCGGCCATGGAAGCTCGTACGCCGGCGGTGGAGGAGGTACCGCCGCACGGGCAGGAGGCTGTGGCCAGGGATCCCACGCTGGAGCAGCAGGCAGCGCGCGGACGTTGGAACGCGTCGGCGTGGCTGGAGTAGTCGCCGGCCTCCCCTGCGCGAGCGCTTACTCGCGGAGCTGGATTGCGAGCCCGTCCCATAAAGCGAGCTCGTTGAGCTCGTCCTGCTCGCTGTTGGCCAGTGCCATGGCAATGGCCTCCTCCTCTGAAATGTCCGGCGGCTGGTTCTCCGGATCCCACGCCGGTCCGCCGTCGCCGTGGTCGTCATCGCGGCATGGTCACGTCGCCGTCCTCGTCCTCGTCGACGTCCTCGTCCGCGTCCTCGTGGTCGTTCTCTTCTTCTTCGGCGGCGATCTCGCGCTCGAAGTAGTCTACGTCGGCGAGGTAGGCAGCGCGCCGCCGCGCGTCGAACTCCCTCGCCCCGAAGGAAATCCAGTTGTAGGAGTTTAGCGCGTACGCCGGATCCTCCCGCAGATCCGGCGGCAAGACCGCGCGGCGGCGCCGCACCTCGTCCCGCCGCTCTCGGCCCGAGCGCGGCCCGGGGGGGGACCGGCACGCGCCGCGAGTTCAGGTACAAGCCCCCTCCCGGCAAGTTCGTGTTCGGCCATGGTACCGGCCGGTTTTCCTCCCATAGCTGCCGAGCGAGGTCAACGCGGACGTACCGGCCGACCCGTGCTTTCTTGCCGGAACGCGAGCCGCTAGCCTCTGGTCGTTCTTCGTCTTCCGAGCGGCCAGCATTTCTTCCCCATGACGTCCGTGTGGTGGCTAGTGTGGGATTTTGCCAATGGTTTTGGTCGGGGAAATGGGCGCCGGCAGCGTCCCTTTAAGGCTCCGACGCCATCTCGCCTTCGATGGCCTGCCAGTGCAACGCCTACTAGCTGCGCACGCTCGCGGAAGCCGAGGCACGCCATTAACGCGGCCCCTGTAAAGGGCTGCGGCGCGCCGCCCCGAAGTAATACCGCGAAAGACAGACGAGTTAGTGCCGCTGCCAGGCGGACCCGCGCGAGGACCGAGCGGACACTTTGCGCGTCCGCCGAGCGTCCGCGGAGACGCAAACCTGGCGCATATTTGGACCAGGTTTGCGTCTCCGCGGACGGTCCGGTCACTTTGCGTCACCCCGCTGGAACAGGTCCCAGACGCATTTCCGGTCACGGCGAACACAAACGGAGGCGTCCGTTTGCGTCGCGCCGCTGGAGATGCTCTCGTGTTAGCATACATTTCACTCTACACTTGGTTTTTTTTTTTTGAAACTCACTCTACACTTGGTTAAATAGAGGGGGGACATGCATTCTGATATTTCAGGCTACGGTGCAGGCTGCATGGTCCCGTGCTCCAGCTATCAATCGCAGTTAATGCATACCCCATATACCCCATACTTGCCGTGGGCCTCAGGTTGCATTTGGCAATGCCCTCCTCTCCATTTGCAGATCCAAGTCCTCTAGAAGAACACTCCTCCGTGCAAGAAACGTGATATTTCGAAATTGGTTTGGGATTGGAATTTAGATCTCAAGTGATCATTTAAATTTCTCGCATGATCAAGGAGTTTTCGGTCAAGTACATTCAAGCTTTGCGGGAGTGCGTTCATGTGTGTTTCGTGTATTTGTAAATTTGCGCCTACGTTTTGTAGTTGGTGTTTTCTAACAAACATGATCAGCAGCATGAACTCTTCTAAAGCTTAATATGCGGGTGTTATAGTTAATCTAGCATTATCTTTCCCTATAATTAAGTCCTCCGCCCTATCTCTTTTGATCTTGATCCCCCTCTCTTTTGGTGATATAACCATCGTCGCTACACTTTGTGTGTCATATTCCACCAGTGGTTGCATCCATCCATCAATTACGATCAACCCCGCCGCATGTTTGTCTTGGCCATGATAGCTTCGTCACGCCCGCCGTAGATCTGAAGCTTGGTGCCTCCGCATCTCCTCGGCTCAACCAAGCCAATCCAACGGAGGTGTTCAATACATTTGGGCGTAGGACATCTCCGGCCTCAATCCTAACATGTGTACCGGTGCTCCCATTTTCAAATCCATGTGTGGCGGTCTTCAGAGTATTTGTTGGGTTCTCGAGATGGAGTGCGGCGTTCCGGGCGAAAGCTCGACGATGTCTCCTCGAGGCATCAAAATCCTCCTTAGAGACTTCCCGAAGGAATATCTCCTCTCGTCGATATTGTGCTTTGCTCCATGGGAGTGCCGGTGCCGCTTGAGTTCTAGCTTGCAGCTAGGTGTGAATTGGGTTTGGGTGAAATATTTGTCATGACCTGCATGTGCATTGTTTTATCCTTGGACACTTTGATTTTGAACCCACATATCTCTGTTTCACCTGGCATAGGTGCCACTTATAAGCTCTAGTCTCCATGCAATACTCTACGACTAAATGCCTACCCTGATGGTTGACCTCCTTGCAGAGATATTCATGTTGGCGTTGAGGTGTCAGTTGATCGAGGCCATTCGACAGCGTATGTGGTGTCTCGTTATTTTTCTTATTGTTCGAGGTTGCTCATTTGGTGGTAAGTGTTGATCTGAATGCCGACAAGAGGTGCAATGGTTGTCTTCGTGGAACATTGCCTTCCAGTTGTGTTACCGGTTATCGATGTAGCGATGTAACCTCGGTGGTTGGATAAGTGGGTGACGTTTCTTTTTGTTGTCTCGGCAATGAGATGCCCTTTCGACTGAACCAACATCACTCATTCCTGATATTTTTGGTATGTTCCAGTGGTGCTAGGTGCTTCTTATTTTGGCTTAGTGTTTTTTTCCTTCTAATTAGTAGCTCATTCCCCTAGTTTTTCTTCCTCGATTTGCTTCGTTCATTCTTGTATACGTGTTGCTACAGTACATATGTATCTGTTATGTATATCTTATAGTTCTGTTCACTTAAGTTCAAATGGTGTCTCCATATTATTTCTTGTGTAAGTGATGTGTGCTACCTACGGTTTGTATCCATTGTGTATGTATCATGGTTCCATTCATTTAATTAAAATGTGTTAATTTGTATCCACTGTGTATGTATTGTGGTTCCATTCATTTAATTAAAATGGTTCAGGCTAGCTAAAGACAAATGTATAGTTGACTTGATGTGTCTACCATGATTTATTTGGTTCCGTTTGATATTAAGTTGTGCTAAGTACAGATGTATCCATATATCTGTGACGCACCAGTGGGTATGCTTGTGATCTTGCTTGTGTAAGAAGGAACACTAGTAAAATGACAAATCGCAATCAAGAGTACATTATAGCATTGGCTATGTTACATACTATCTCCATCTTAAAGCTTAAGGCTTATATTTTTTGAAAAGTCAAATCAAGTAATATTTAGAAGAATCTATCAACGAATATGATACTTTGTAGATACCATATAAAAATATATTTTATTATCTATCCAATGATATTGATTATGTATTTTGGATGTTAATGATTTTTGGTAAGACATAGTTTAACTTTCTAAAAATAATATAAACCTTAAAATTTAGGAT
Organism: Lolium rigidum; assembly: GCF_022539505.1. Taxonomy (NCBI): domain Eukaryota; kingdom Viridiplantae; phylum Streptophyta; class Magnoliopsida; order Poales; family Poaceae; genus Lolium; species Lolium rigidum. The sequence continues at coordinate 156,358,397 of NC_061508.1, forward strand.
GGAGGTAGTATATAGTAAGACAAAAAAACTGTCATATCCTGAAAGAACCTCTTCAATAGATTTATTAGCTTGTACATTTCATTGCAGGATTTCAATTAATGCCTCACTAATATGCACATTATTCTTACCTTGAAGAGGTCAATGTAACACGTTTCTTGATTTGTTTCTCATCTACCGGATCTAAATAAGGAGGACCTTAATATTGTGTAGGGTGACCCAGTGAAAAAATATCATCTGCCATCCACCGCCGCTTAAAAATCGGAGGACTGGCAACTCGCCGTGTTAGCAGACCAAAATCCTCATGTTCATTCTTTATAATATGTTATCTAGTTGGAGCATATACAAACTTTATCTTACACATTAAAATATGGGAAATCTTCTAATATATACTCCCTCATTCCATAAGAAGATGTTGGAGATTTGTCTAAATTTTGATATATCTATACACTAAAGAGAGTGTCTAGATACATCTGAATTTAGATAAACTTGCGATATTCTTTTATAAACTGAGGTAGTACATGTTTTTGGTTTGATATCTATGCTTTTTGAGTTATCTTTAGAAAAATATAAGATTATGTCATGAAAAAGATTTTTTTAATATTTGCGTGTTTCATTTAGACTTTATTTTTTTGAAAGCTCAGTTATCTCTACTATGTAATGTTTGGTACTATAAATATATATGGTATTGTTTTTTGAAAAAAGAAACTTTATTTGAAAAACTATATTGGTACTTTACTTCTTAATGCATGCATGATTTCCACTCGCGATAATATCCTTATGTTGTGCTAAAAATCAATAAAAGGTTCGTTATATTTATCCTTCATTTTAATATCTTGTGGTTTTAGGATGCGCCCAAGGGGAGGTAGAGCAGAGGCTTGCAAAGATATTCATGTTGGCACCAATGTGTCAGTTGATCGAGGTCCTTTGATGGCATATGTGGTGCCTCATTATATTTTGGGGTTGCTCATTTCGTGATAAGTGTTGAGATCAATGTCAAGAAGAGGTGGATGCAATGGTCGTCTTGGTGGAACATTGCCTTCTAGTCGTGTTGCTGGCTATCGGTGTCGCGATGTAACCTCGGCGGTTGGATAAGCCTATGACATTATGCTCCTATTTGTGCAAGGTGTACATAAAGAGATCAACGGGTAAGCGAGTGATGTTTCATTTCACTCTCTTGGCAATGAGTTGCACTTTCGACCAAACCAACAACACTCATTCCTGATCATTTTGGTATACTCCAGCGGTGCTAGGTGCTTCTTGTTTTCTCTTAGTGAATTTTTTTCTAATTCCTAGCTCATTCCCCCTTTTTTTTTCTTCCTCGGTTTTCCTGGTTCATTCTTGTGTGCTTGCTTTATTCTAATGTACACATGTATCTGTTGTGTATGTCTCATGGTTCTATTCACTTAAGTTTAAATGGTCCAGTCTCCATATTATTTCTTGTGTAAGCGATGTGTGCTACCTATGGTTTGTATACATTGTATACCATGCATGATTCCATTCATTTAATTGAAATGTGTTAATTTGTATCCATTGTGTATGTATTATGGTTCCATTCATTTATTTAAAATGGTTCAGGCTGACTAAAGATAAATATATGTGTGTCGTGATGTGTCTACCATGATTATTTGGTTCCGTTTGATGGCAAGTTGTGCTGATTATATATGTCCATATGTGTGTGGAGTGGGGTGCCTGGGTGTGCTTGTGATCTTGCTTGTGTAAGAAGGAATACTAATAAAATGGCAAATCGTAATCAAGAGTACGCTTATAACATTGATTATGTTACATATATATATGAGGACAAAAATCTGTGAAGAACATCTTCAATTGCTTTATTGGCTTCTACATTTAATCGTACGATTTTAACTAATATCTCAATAATATGCATATACTTCTTACCTTGGAGAGGTCAAGGTAACACCTTTCTTGATTTGTTTCTCATCCGTTGGATCTAAATTAATAAGGAGGATCCTAGTAATGCATCGCAAATACTGAACGACCCGGTAAGAAATTTTCAGGTGACAACATGTCAACTACCATCGGCCGTCGCCGAAGAAATCAGAGGCGTGTCAACTCATCGTTTTTGCAGACCAAAATCTTCATGTTCAGTCTTTGCAATTTATTATCTAGTTGCGGCACACAAACTTTATCATATTATAAACTAAAATTATGGGAGAATCTTCTTCTTTGATATGTATAGACTTGTGGTTTGATATCTATGTTAGGACTGCTTTCAAAAAAAATCCAAGATTGTGTCATGGAAGGAAAACTATTTTGAAGACTTCGAAGATGTGCTCTTTTCTTAGACTTTACTTTTGGAGACAACTCATTTATCTCTACCATTATTTTGGTACTATAAAAATATATATATATATATATATATATATAGAGACGCGCTATTTGACTCCCAGGGAGCAGAATATTATTCTGCACCCGGGTCGAAAGTCACCGGCCAAGGCATCCGCGTCCCGAACCTGATCCCGCGTGTTGCAAAGAAAACTACACCGCTGTAAGAAAATTACGTCCAAAGCCCGTGTGGCCGAACTGCCCCACGCGGCCACGACGTGCAGCCAAATCCTGTGGCGTGAGAAAACTGCATGCGGCGTAAGAAAATTACGTCTTCATGCCAAAAGCTGCAACGCTACCCTTTGTAATGTGCACATCAGCTAAAGGAAAGTACGTCCGACTTAATGCAATAATTAAGGCCAGCTCCATGAGCCATCACCATATTAAAATACTGTCAATCTGTGCAAAACGACATTAGGAAGTTGTAATTCCGTGAACGTAAGAGAACTTAACTTATTTGTAGAAATAATCTATGGCTTTTTTCAATCAACCTTTAGCTCTACAAAAAAAAACTTTTGATCTGCTAGCAAGATCGAGGTCTTCTAAAATTGGCCGACATAAGAATTATGAGAACCAAGACTTGTACATCGGTTCCTTCTTCCAAAGATATTATGATGTCACACAAACGTCCAGCCACATCAAACATGGTAGACAGTTGGACAAAATAAAGGCAGTACAACAATTTAGGATACGTTTTGACGGACGACGCAAATACAAGGATCAGATCATGACCAAGTGTACATTGCAGGGGCGGGGACACATGAATATTCAGCTATATACAGAAGTGGCACTTAAGGCCAGAGAGATCTACTACGAAAAGAATACACAGGATATGGGTGTATATCCAGTAATTACATGTGAAGCTACTAGTGTATACGCAATTCAAGTCAGAGATAACTATAGCTCACGCATAAGTCATGTTAACCTGACAAAAGAACTGCAGCTTCATATCACTTTGCTTACCACCGTCTTCCTTCACATCAGTAGATGCACAAAATGGAAATTCATTTGACACTCGATGGAGGGGGACATACGCAGCAGTAGGTGGGTCAAATCCAATTGTAAATATACCCTGTTTCTTCCATTGCCCAACAACGCTCAAAGATAACCGAAGTGGGGTCATCCAGATCAGTAACATGCTTTCCCAAAACATGCCAATGACTAGCTGCACAAGGAAACGAAAAACACATAATGTACCTAAGGTATTTTATTAGAGAAATTTCATAAAATTTTGCTGCGCCACATGTACCTTGTTCATTACATAAAAGGTCAAAACTTACAATGATACAAATAATTGCTATATATTTTTATTAACAGAGGTTGCTTTCATACACCAAGACAAGGCAATTAACAATACATAACTCCAATTAAAAGACGCAGAGTTTAAACATCTACATTAGTTTAAACCAGCACACCTCAAAAGGTGTAAAATATGCTAGTGTTGCCAAAATATTTAAATACACCGGTACATGGGACCTAGCTACTGCTGAACTACAAAATTCAGAATATAATCTTCCAATACAGATAAATAGATTGAGTTCTACAGGAACTGTCATACGATTCCGTACTTTATTACCCAAGCAATCTATAGACTGATGCACGTGAAGACATGACATCCAGATTCAGAATTTAGTTAATTGATAAGCTTCTAGTCTAAAATAAATGCATTGATAAGCTAAACATAAATTAGAAAATGAAAAATAATAACATAACCTTAGCTCAAAAAAGGCACGATGGATCAAAATGTTACATCTCACACAACAAGAAAAACAGCTAATGGGAAAAAACAGATGCAATGGATGAACAGCCCAAAAACCCTTTCCCCACGAATACTTATCCCAGCATGCATATGAATCCTGCACAGTATCAAACACAAATTCCGACTCTGTCTCATAGTGTTGTAATTACTAGGCATACACAAATATTGGTACTTTAACATAGAACCTAGCTGAGCATGCCCACTAGCACTAGATTGGAGATAACGTTGCAGACAAGAATTTAAAAAGATGCAGAATAACTTATCCCAGAATTCATCTCTTGTAGCAACAATTATTACGTCGAGTAAAACTTAACAATTATGAAGCAATATGATGCAAAACTGGGGAAAGAACCATCACTTACTCATCCAAATTGCTAGAGATGGGGTGGTACTGAAGAGTACCAGGGGCGAAGAAAGAAGCAAGCGCTGTACCCTGGTTGCAGTCCGATTATATCGGTAAAGAAGAACATGATAGAAAAAGATTACACCCTCCAAGCAGCCTCCCACCAGTGTTGAGATGATTTAAATCACTAACAATACAGGGCAGTGCTTGTGCCGCGGAATAACGAAATATACAATAAACTCTGTATATTTGAGAGTGGATACACCAGGCAATTGCAAAATATACTTATTTAAGATGGCTTAGTCGAAAGCTAGCTCAACTCAGATAAAGATGGTGTGACAATGCAGTACATAAACAATGATTTTTTTCAAGCATAGATCAAGAGTAAAAGATAATTAAGCTTACTAGGGTTGCAAAATATTCTTTCAGACATATTATATAGTTTTGATTATAAACATAGACCAAACAAGATAAACGCTTCAAGTGAAACAAGGTATCAGAAAACTGAAACTTCAAGCAGAAAAAACTATGTATGAGCTTCGTTTAATTAATAATTCGTAACCACAATGCATTTCAGAATGCCATTAAACAACCAGTAAAAATTGCTTTCAATTTCGTACTTTCACATAGAACCTAGCTAATCGTGCACACTAGCACTAGACTGGAGCCAAAAAAAATAAAAATTACGCAGAAATACTTATCTCAAATTCACTTTTTACAGCAACAAAATTACGTCAAGTAAAACTGATCAATTACGAAGCGAAAAAAGGATGCACAATGGAAGAGAAAACCCGTTATAAGTAAACTTACTGCTGAACACAAACCGTCCAACCAAAATGCGCAAACGGGTCTCTATGGAAAGCTTGAAACATATTTGCAATTTGTTTTTTTAAGAGCATATTTGCAATTTGCACTTAGGGACTAACAATTAACTCACCATCAGGCTGTCATGAGTAGAGTTCTGACATGTTTAGTATATCCTCATTGAAGAATAGTCCTCTAAAACTACCAGACCATAAGCAGCCTGCTGAATCAAAACAAAGTCCAAATCTCACCCTAAACCATAAGCTACCATATGGATAGACGATGTGTTTCATCATCACAAATCACAAAGGAGGAATTAAGCTTTGTTTTATCATGATAAGCTGGGTTAAAACAAGGTTCCGCAGAGCTTGTAGTATAAGTTATGTCAATGCAAGAATTCTCAGTGCCGACATAAAATAACTTGTGTCCATGTAGTTCTTGCTGGCAAAGAGACATAAGAACCACCCATGCAAAAATAAGAACTAGCGTCATGGTTTGATGCATGACTGAATGGCCCCATATACAGCTACATAATTCATGGCCTCATGCCCATAAAATAAAAACATTAAAACAAAATAAAATGCCATCTATGGTCAATGGCCAGAAATTGGAATATTATCTGTAGTAATTTGCCCAGATTTAAAATACATTTGGCATACTGAATGTCTGAACCTATATTTGTCCGTAAGGCCAAATCTACTAAGGCTGGGAGCATGATCAAAGTTCGAAGCAAAGAAACTAACAGGTCAAACCAACTTCCATGCATTTTTCACTGACACTACCATCAATTTTCATGCAAACGAAAAGGTATAACTGAGAATCTGAGGTCAGGGACCATGGCTGCAGCCGGAGAGCAAGGTCGGGGGTGGCGGCGATGAAGCCACAGATGAGGTCACCCACAGCACAGCACATCACCCACCATGCGACAAAGGTAAGCAAAACAAACGCATCCATATAAGAGCAGATATATCACAAGCACATGGTAGAAATATCATAGAATCTAGTTACCTTGATGCACTCGCACCAGCAAGTAGATCGCTCTGGTGCATCTTCTGAATTGTTTGAACATGCCTCTAGTCCATCTCTGTGGCAACACAGAACCAATGTGAATCTGCCAATAACACATGATACCTGCAGTGTAAAATAACAAAGCTTCAGCCTAAAACAGGTTCATACACGAACGGATAATCCTTGCTAGTTCTGAATAAAGAAACGACCAGAAACGGACAAGCGCTCATTGTACCTTCCGTCGTGCCCCGCCGCCGTGAAACGACCAAGACCAAGGTTGAGGCCGCTCGCCGTTCGTCCCGATGCAGATGCCACCGGCAGCGCCGCCCGCCCCTCGACATGAAGCCGGTGCCGCTCGCAGCCGCGAACCCCTGTGCTGTCGGACCACGACGCCGATGCCACCGCATCCAGGACCCGTCTTGCTGCCTGACCAGTATGCTGATGCCGCCAGCATCATCGCTGCAGCCACACGCCGCCCGCCGTGTCGAGATTGACGCTGATTCGGCCAGCCAACGACGACACTGCCGAGCAGACAGTCGACGGATGCTCGCTGGTGCTCACCCCCTGGACGAAGGACGCGCAACCGCTCGCCGCCGCGTCTAGATTCGATTTCCGAACCGCTCGCCGCCGGATACACCCAGCCACGGGGAAGAAGCAGATGCGTCTGGCTAGTGGGCTAGCTCCCAAATGAGGCCACGACCGTGATATTGGAAAAACCGTCGGGTAAAAAAAAGAAACAAAACTACAAAGCGGTAGGGTGTAACGCGTCGCGTCCAGTAGGTTCGATCCAAACCGGATGGGGCGAACGGCTCCTAGATCGACCCGGGAGCAGAATACTTATTCTATACCCAGGGTATCTAATAGAGTTTCTATATATATATATATATATATATATAGGTAAATTAACTGGTGCTCCTAGGTGCCCGGGCACCATACGTAGATACGCGTATTTTTGCTTTGTAGTACACATACCTGAGGGTATACATACCTAAGTTACACATACCTAAGGTATACATACCTAAGATATGCATACTCAAGTGATACATACCTAATATATTGCATACCTAAGGTGTACGTACACCGATACGTGTATATATATGTTAGGTATGTGTAACTTGCATGTGTGTATGTTAGGTATGTAAATGTTAGGTATGTGTAACTTGTATGTGTATATATTAGGTATGTAAACCTTAGGTATGTGTAATTTAGACACGTACACTCCAGGTATGTACGCAATACACGTTTGGTGCCCATGCTCCTAGGTGCCCCAATTGAGCTTATATATATATAGGTAAATTAACTGGTGCTCCTAGGTGCCCGGGCACCATACGTAGATACCTAACATACACACATGCAAGTTACACATACCTAACATATATATACACGTATCAGTGTACGTACACCTTAGGTATGCAATATATATATATATGTGGTATTGGTTGTTAAAAAGGAAACTTTATTTAAAAAATAATATTGACACTTTACTTCTTAATTCCTGCACGATTTCCACTGGGCATAATATCCAAATGTGGTGCTAAAAATAAGTAAAAAAGTTGGTTATTCTTTTTTCCTTCATTTCAATATCTTGTGTTTTAGGATGGGCCCAATGGGAGGTAGAGCCCTAGAGCGGGGAAGAGCCTTGATATAAACCAGGTCAGCTCTCGCCTTGTTAAATCGCGAACGCTACGGACGGGGAGCGCCTACTTGCTAGCAATAGCTTCATTTCATTAATGGCGCTCTCCAGCCTCCTGCTGCCTTCCTCCTCGACCGCCACCGCCACCGACACTCCGGACCGCCGGCGACAGCAGCAGCACCATGGCAAGCGCAAGAAGAAGCCGCCGCCATCGCCGCTGCCCCCCTCGCTCTCGCCGGCGCCGAGGACGCCAAGCCGTCGCGCCGCGTCCAGGAAGAGCCCCGTCGCGGCCAAGAACGACCGTCCCCGTCGCCAGCACTCCAAGAAGTCCGCGCCCGCCAAGCCGGCGCCGGCGCCGTCCTCATGGGAGCAGCTGAAGAGCCTGCTGAGCTGCCGGAGCGCGACGGCGGCGTCGCGCGTGCACGACCCCGCCGCGCTGACGAGGACGGGCGGCGGGGGCGGCGCGTGGGCGACCTCGCTCTGTTCCATGCGCGACGTGGCCGTCGACGGCGCGTCCTCCGCCGCGTCGGTCGACCACCGCGACACCGCCCCGCTCAACCGCTCGTCCCGCCGCACTAACCGCGCTGCCGCCGCGTCGTCGTCGTCCACGGGCGGCGGCCATCCTTCTTCTCTGAGGGGCCTCTCCGGCTGCTACGAGTGCCGCGCCATCAACGTCGAGCCCGTGTCAAGGTCAGCTTAATCCCTCTCATTAGTTAGCTCGCTTGTCAGTTACTAATACACGCCATTAGTGAGTGATAATCGCTGATAATTAATCGGTGATGATGATGATCAGGAGGTACCCGAGGCCGAGGGAGCTGTGCCCTTGCTCGCAGTGCGGCGAGGTGTTCACCAAGGCCGAGAGCTTGGAGCAGCACCAGGCCATTCGCCATGCCGGTACGTGCTCAATCATGTTTTCTGCGTAATTTTTAATCCATGGGAGAATCGAACTGCTTCCTTTGTTTATATTTTTGCGTGATTATAAGTTGTGAAAAAGGTCGTATGCAGTATATATTTGATTTCCATCAACCGTGAAGATCAAAACTACGCATGCGTTGAAGATTTTCTTGTGATAGAGTAGTAGCTAGCTTTACAATGAGGTCTAGAGATCTGTATCTTTGCAGTAATTATTAATTATTGATTGGTCAATATGATGGGCTAATCATGATTAAATGATGGCACCCATTGGATCCACGTAGTATCAAAATGGACACTGATTTTGTATTACATTACACAAATCAAGTGCTTTAGTGGGTGGATTAGTTTAGCAATTTTTCCACACACCCTTGTTTGCCATGTGTGTGTGTGCGTGAGAGTGATAGGAGACAGGAAGAAGGGGTAGGGGAGGAAGATGCTGCCTGCTCACCAAAGCTAAACCCCATCCCTTTTTCTTCTCTTTTTTCCTTGTCTTTTGTGGGTTACAAGGAAGCTACTGTCTTGCGCACAAACCTATACCACTGACTAATACAATATTGGGTTGATAATACTAACAAATTAAAGGGTATCTACACGTACATGTTGCTTGCACTTGGTAAAGGGCAGTAGTAGTAGGTTAAAATTGCTTACTGATTAATCAATGATGGTATCTTTTGGGTGGCCAGTGTTGGCATGCACGCAGGAGTAGGATACTGCACATGACTAATAAACAATCACACTTGACACCACACACAGACACATTAAGCAGCTAATCACACTGTTGTTGCAGAAGAAAATCTGCACAATTAATGGGGTCCCAAGAACTAAGCCATGCTGTGGCACAGTAGTAGCTGAAATTTATAGTGGTTGGTGGCACATTGGACCTTCATCCATCTGCTACCAATTATCCTCGAGAGAAAAAAAATTGGAAAAAGGAGGAAAAATACTTGGGTTCCATGTACCAGTTGAAAGGGAAACATGAACATACACGTACAATACATTGGGACCATCCTCAATCCATGCTCCTCTCGTGAACAAGATCAATGTGTCGATCAACTGGCGCTGTTGCAGCTGACTCATGTGTTGAATGTTGGGTGCACTGGTACTGTACCTTTTTGTTAATGATCTGTGTACTAGTACTGGTATAGTGTACATACTTTTCGTCTGTTTATAGGTCAATCAAAGTGTCCTGGGTCACAGGACAGAGGCACATCGCCTTAACACGGTGGCTTAAGTAGGTGTCGACGACGCTTTGTTCCAAGATCGATCTCGGTGCTTTGATTGCACTGTCGGTGTTAGATCGATCATGCCTGCCACATGCATGCACATGATTTCTCCACTAGTGGTTGGGGCGCCCCTTGGGGCGCCTCCTCACCGGAGGAGTGTGTCCCAATTCCAATACAATGGCAGCTATAGTGGTGTACTAAACTTGTTTTTCTTTTCTTTTCTTTACAATCGGTGGTTTCTATTGCTATTCTTCCACCGTGTCATCTTGATTTTGCAACACCACTATGTCACTGTGATCTAATCGGTATGCCACCTCCGTGAGCAAGGCGATATGCTCGGACCGGTGCAAGGGGCCATCTCCTCATTCTCCTCAAGTCCTTGATGGGCCTCTTCCCCGCAGCTAGAATGTTGAGCTGTTAAGGCCACCAAAATACTGCAAATCCAGATTTCATTATATCAAGTTAGTTTATAATTGATCCAAACCCATGCAGTGTTGCGAGCTTAGCATTTTGAACCATTAATACATGCATAGATGGTTAAGAAATGAGGGGAGATGAAGACTACTTCGCACGGATTCTATTCTTAAGCTTCTTTTCTATTTGCCCAATTCCTTAAAAACGTTTCTAATGCCATTTATGGCCTTTTTTTAAACCTGAATTGTTAGAAACCATATATGAGCTGTCAAAAAAAGAACTGAAGATGCCAGCTTTAACGGGAAAAAGATCCATACCTCTAATGTCTCTGCAGTATTGTTTAAATCTACAATGCGTCCTTAGCATGCTTGAGTAAACTAACGAGTTTGGTCAACAGTCCTGAACAAACATTAGATAAAGAGATGCCAGGCCTTTTTCGGGAACTTTGGAAGGTCTTTACTTTTCTTTTTTGTGAGGATAGCTATTGAAATGAATTAGTATCAGACAAGATGATGTAGCCAGATCTAAGAAAAATACCATGGCGGATTACAACAGTCAGGGTAAGCAGATTGCAGAAAGTTTGAAATGAGATGAACCTAACGAATTTTCATAGTAGCAAGAAACAACAGGAGTGAGTGGATTGCCAAGTGAGCCTGGAAAAGACAAAGATGCATGCATTAAACCATTTGTATGGGAGAACATATCTGATGTTTAAAAGAAGGGTCAGAAACAAATTATTAGATTCATCTAGCAAGAATTTTCTATGTGCCACCATTTGATGTAGGGGACAGAGGTCCACCTTTGCTGCCTTTAGCCTTATACTTGTAAGTCCTAGCAGCTTTTCCAGAGACTGAGGTCATAAGTGAACTGCCAACTTCTTCAGTAAACCCAGGGCTAGTTATCATGATCCATTCAGTTGACTCAGCAGCATCGCTTCCTCCACATGGAGCTTTTCATTTTAGCTGCAAAAGTTGGACTGGTATCATTCAGTGATCAATTACATGTCAACAACGAAACATCACAACGAAATTTGGGACAGGCTATATAGCCAGAAAATTCTAGCTAATCTTAACGCTAAGAAAATGCGTCAAGAAGACATGTACAAGAACAAAAAAGAGCTGCACTACCTACCTGCATTATAAAAATTTCTGTGAACCATTCCAATGCTGCTGATGTAGGATTTGCAAATAATAACTAAACATGCCAAGATCTTCCGAGGTACGGACTGATTGAATCAGCAAAAATGAATATACCTTCTCCAGGAAACTCAAAAGAGCAGAAGAATTAGAAATACACACAAGAAAAATCAGTCAAATACACCCAAAAAAATGTAACAGTACTGAGCAGAGGAGCTAAAGGAGAGCAAGGATATTCAGACAATACATATCCAACCTGGGGTCACATTCAGTATGATTGCACAAGCTGCACAAATCCTAATAGCTACGGCATTGGCTCTCATATTAACTGAAAACAGGGTTCCAAGTGTTAATTAATATCATATTTTAGTTTTTTATTAACAGGTGCGCTCAGTAATATGACACTACCCGCATACCTAACATGAAACTGCAATACTTTCATCGTGTGCATAGTATGATCTGCTTCCCCTGTTCCCTAATACCAGACGTTTGGGAAAACTGATTTAGCTTGCCAAAATGTCTTCTATTAGGGAACAGAGGGAGTATCCAAGATCTGTATGGACCACTTACACACAAAGAAAGGTAAGAACAGAAATGTCAATCTAAAGTTGCAGCAAAAGAAAGAAAGGAAAAGCCTCCACGTCAATCTATTCTAGAAGACAAACGAGTTTCATATAAATCCATGCCAATAGTACAATCCGAACATGCTAGAAACAGAAAAAACCAGTCAAGTTGTAGGAATACTACATACCTGCAGGGGCATAAACCATGGCACTTCATTTCTATAGCAGAATCAATAATTCTAGTATGTGTATTGAGCATCATATGCCATATGCAGTCGCTGATCTATGGTAAGTTTCACAGGACAAAAACCACCACCACTGTGAAGGCCAAAGCTAATCATGGTGATGGTAAAACAAACATACTATAGCACAAGTTTCCAAATGAACAAAAAATCAGGGATTGATAATTACAGTATGGCAACCATATGGCAACAACCCTCCCCCCTCGGTGATAATGTGATATATACAATAATTTCAGAATAAAGGTGCAGTCAGTTTATGGAAAATCTGTAGTGGCATGTTAATAGTACAAGAAATTTCCTGGATGAACTGAAGGCGAAGACGATGATCTCACCATGGCTAAAGTATTTTGATCTGCTTGTAGTGCATCTGAATTTGGTTTGCATAGACAAAGGCATCAATCAACCTTCGAAAATATCGATGGGAGATCTCAAAGCATGCATCGTACATATAACGAATCTGGCATTTTTGCTTCTGACCTTATTATTTTGCTTAAGTAAGACATTTTCGCGAGCAGCTGCCACGCCTATCCAAAATAGGAATCTGCAGTAAACGTATTGAGAAAATTTCAAGTAGCGGTGAAACATTGATGCATAATCAACAACAAAAGCAATAGAAAAGCTAACCTCAATGAATAGAATGTGTGTCAGTGCAAATATAAAAAAGCAATGCCAGTTCATTATGTGAACATCCATACTCGGTTTCACATGGAACAAGAGTTCAACTAATGTAACCTATAATTATTGAAATCGAAGCATCAACAAATCAAGCGAAGAACAAAATAATATAGAGGAAAAAACTGCAGAAACCTTTGGGCATGTGGTTCCTTGTCGTGGCTTCGGGAGCATGACGAACCAGAAGATGGTGCCTCCATGAAAGCTTGAAGCCAACGAACCTATGTATTATGCGTGCGCAGTAAATGAATAGAAACACAGCTTAAGCGCTTACAATAGGATTGTCACCTCACAGACATTACAACAAACATATGAACTGCAACGTGTACCATTGAATCAGACCACGCAGACAACCAGGCCAAGGACCCGTAAAGGAATCTAGAGGAATAACTGGCATAACTCAGAGAGAGAGAGAGAGAGAGAGAGAGAGAGATGTGCAGGGATGATGAAGCTGCACGCGGCGGACGGAGCAAACCCCACCGACCTGGAAGGGAAAAAATTGAGAAGGCTAGGCCATCGGAAGAATTTACAAGAGACGCCGAACAAATAAAGGTAAGGAAGAACTATACCTCATGAATCACGGCCGAATGAAGCAGGAAGCAGTGATGCAGTGTAGTGACGAGCTTTTTTTTTACCTTGTGACGAACAGCTGCCTGGGAAGGTGACAAAGAATCAGGCACAAAGAAGGAACCAGGCCAAAAAGAACATGGAAACAAATCTCTAAAAGATACCAACACACCTCAACCAATCTTTCCATGCCACACGGAACAGCAGTTGGTAGGAGATCAGGCGGCGGCGCAGTTCTAGCTCGAGGAAGAGGACACGAGAACAAATGCTTGCCTCTGGGTCTGGTTCTCGGACAGAACGAGGCAGAGAGAAAGGCCAAAAAAAAGCCTATGTATACGCGCAGAACAACATAGCTCCACTGCACATGCCTTGGAAGCTAAAAGGAGACAGACAATCGGGCCCAGCGATCAAGAGGGTCCACTGGCAAAGAGCGACGGGTAAAATCCAACACAAAACCAGCAAAACGCTAGCGCCATACGGCCTGCCACCGGACCCACTGACAACAACCACCTCACACATGCGCTGACCCATCAAGATAATGACAATCTGGGCCCGGGGAAATGGGGGCCTACATGCAGGGACAGCCAAACGAGAATCAACGCGTAGGCACGTCTAGCGGAGCCACAACACGATGGCACGAGCTGCTTTTGCGGTGGCAGCTCGTGGAGGTGCAGAGAAAAACACATGTACCAAAATACAGACATACCATGATAATGACAGGTGGGCCTCTGTGTAAATAAGGCCCTCACGGTCAGTGTACAGGCGGGTATAGCACCTGCGGTCCTGCTCAGCTCCAGCCAATCACGGTGCGGCAAACAATCAATCGACCAAGCAATCCTCCGCGAACGAAAAGGGGCATCGTGGAGGGCTCTGGAATGGGGCAAAGGGGTATGCACTTACTTATTCTCAATTACTACTAGGATTTGGTCTGTGAGCTTCTGGGTTGGAGGAACCATGTGATTACAGTTTATGGAGTGATTAATTTATTACTTGTTACTTGATAATCGAAAGTTACTTCATGAACGAGCAGAGGGGTCAACATGGTTGCCACATTCAACTTAAAAACGTTGACCAACGGGAGAATGATTCCTCCCTTGGCTATATGTTATTAGGTAGGATGAGACTCTCTTCGTGGATGGACGCTAGGATGATAACCCGGTTTAAAGTTCCCTCCTTCGTGCGAAATTACCGTGAGATGGAGATTCGAACTCGGGTGGGCTTGCCACTGAGTTAGGGTGAAAACTTATTGTAATTGACTAGTAGTGAAACCATGTCCAAGACCATGATTTTTCATACTCAAAGCAAACAGTGTGCAGATATGAAGACGAAATTGGAGCATGTCAGTTATAAATAAGTATCGACTACAGTTTGGTTGCGGATAGATATTGTGTTAGATGTGGCTTTGGAAATTGAAATGAGATATAGCGGAAATCTTACTCGAAATTAACTTACTTGAAAATATGACTAGCATATTAGGGGAATAGACAGATGTCACAAATTTGTTAGCTATCCTAAGGCGGCTGGGAGGTATTAGTTGACGAATGTTTTGCTGGATACTTTCTGGATATAACCCTGAAATACAGGTACGGATGGATATTAGTAAAACCACTTCCTTTTCTGTATCCATGAATTACTATACATATCCGTGACCGTATTCACCAACTCTTCGAAATAATCCGTACTATTTGCACCCCTACTTTCAAGTGTAAGTTCCGGAAATTTCATTCATTTAAATTGAAAATATGCCAGCCATTACATTGGTGTAGACAATTTCGATCATTTTTTGTGGCAAAATTTTAAAATATTCTGCTAGATTTCCATCAAATTCAAATCAACATTTAGGTGGTTTCTGGGATCCAAAATCATGCTGTGCTGACCACCTTGCATGCATGGTATTGGTACATGATGATGCAGTGTCGGAGCTAGGGCCGGAGGACTCGGGGCGCAACATCGTGGAGATCATCTTCAAGTCGAGCTGGCAGAAGCGCGACCGCCCCATCTGCCTCATCGACCGCATCCTCAAGGTGCACAACCGCCCGCGCACCGTCGCGCGCTTCGAGGCCTACCGGGACGCCGTCCGCGCGCGCTGCCGCGCCGCCGCCGCTGCTACCACCTCCTCCTCCGCCTCCGCCGGCACCACCAGCCGCGCCGCCGCCGACGGCAATGAGCTGCTCCGCTTCCACCCCGCCGGCCTCGCATGCGCGCTCGGCGCCGAAGGCTCATCCTCCCTCTGCTCCGCCGCCGCGGCCGACGACGGCACTGACAACGGCGCGATGGCATGCGGCGTGTGCGCGGCGATCAGGCACGGGTTCGCGCCCTGGGCGGGCGCGCACCCGCTGGGCGTGCGCTCCACGGCGAGCAGCGGCCGCGCGCACGACTGCGGCGCGCCGCACGCGGCGAGCACGGGGTGGCGGGCAATGCTGGTGTGCCGGGTGATCGCGGGGCAGGTCCGGCGGGAGGAGGACGGCGAGCAGGAGGAGGCGCCGTTCGACTCGGTGGCCGGCGAGGTGGACGCGGCCAGCAGCGCGTACGGGACGCTGGAGGAGCTCTTCGTCGCCAACCCGAGGGCCATCCTGCCGTGCTTCGTCGTCATCTACCGTGTCGACAGCGCCGCGCAATGACATGAACCATGCATGTATTTCTCTGTGTATGTACACCTACTATACTATGTTGGTTTGTACTCCGTGTTGGCTGTCGGCTTGAAGATATAGTGCTACATGTGTACCCACAAAAAAATAGAGTACAAGTTTCAAAGAAAATGTTAATATGAGCCTACATTAATTTGATTGATTGTAGTATAACGTGGTTTTGTTTGTTCCATTTTCAGAAAAAAACTGCTTTTTTACCAATCCGAATGAATCTTTGTTTGTGTGGTTGCAATATATGTGAATTCATGATTTACACCTATGCTAGAGAAACTTAAACGAGAAATCCTTACTTGAGCTAACGAGGATGATTACTTCTTCATTTCTTCTAAGAGCATGTCTAACAGGTCCCGTATTTTTATGCCCCATATAACGCTCGCATTTCGCCCCGTATCGAAAAATTGCTAACGGAAGAGCCATTCCGTCTAGCAGACCCCGTATTTCACCCCGTATTTTCAAAAATTAAAACCCCTGGAAGTTCATCTTCATTGATCATACTACGGATCATACATACATTGCGATCATACCTACATCTATCCTACATCTATTCGTCAAGGATGACGAATAGGATGAACGCGATGGCCGCCGCCTCCTCCTGCCCTCCCGCGCCTCGAATTCCCGGACGGCGGCGATGGCCACCGCCTCCTCCTCTGCCTCCGCCCGAGCCTTGTCGGCGGCATCCTTCTCGGATGCGGCTGTTGCGGTCAGAAACCCACCGGCGGGCAGCGACTGGCAACACCGTAGAGCCGGGAACAACTAGGGCTGCGGCTGGCCCCAGTCCCTCAGAGCGACGGCCCGCAAAGCCTTCTGGTCACACGTCCGATGCTTGTCGCAAGGGCGTGCCACCTGACCTATACCGGCCGGGAAGGTGTTGGATGATGCCTCGCTTAGTTTCCCCGCATGGCATACACGTAAACATTAAATACGAGCCTCGATCGGCTCTCAGGTTATCCTATGAATCGGCTCAAAGAGCCGATCCACCCATGATTCGTACAAGGTGTCCGAATATATGGTGGTCCTGCTTGATCAAGATAAAGCTAATGCGATCTACGACGATTTAGGGTTTTCACCGCATAATCGGATCATCCTACTCACGATTGGGCCTCGCGCTCGCGTACGGTGATCGTAAGCCGATCCTAGACAGGGCCTAAAAACCAACACGAGGTTGATCCCCGGAACATCCTGTCTAGGGCTAGCAAACTACACCCTACACGCCGCTGGATCCTCCAACCCTTTGTAAGGCCTAACTATTGCGGATATTAAACTAATCCTTGAAGAACAAGGAGCAACCGTAACGGATCGGATCTACTAAATAATGATCAAGCGGGGTGCCGCCCCTACACCTAAGATAGGTGTAAGGGCGGCTAGATGTATAAGGGTTGCACTACGACAGCATATGATACGAAGAACAATGCTAACCCTAACACATCTAAGATAACTACGTTGCTCGCCATCAAAAAGGCTTCAAGCACGAGCAACGCATGAACAACGTAGGTAGGCTTGTGCTGCCTAGATCGCAAGATGCGATCTAGGCAGCATGGTGCTTACCGGAGAAACCCTCGAGACGAAGGAGTTGGCGATGCGCCGAGATTTGTTTGTGTTGAACATTGGTTGTTGTTTATTCCATAAACCCTAGATACATATTTATAGTCCAAGGGACTTTCTAATTCAGGCGTGCACCTAACCGTGCACGGGTAAAACTCTAACTCCTAACAGACACGTATCCTACTATGGTACAGATACACGGGCAATTAGCCCAAACTTGGTACACAAGGCCAATTCACGTATTTCTTCCATGTATATTCTTCAAACCCATCTTGATCGCGGCCCACCTCTGATCCGGTCAAATTCTGGTGATAACACATGCCCCCCTGGTTTTGGAAATGACATTTCCAAAATCATTACGCTTTCTTTCGTCAGGTCATGTCGTGGCAGAGCAGGACTGCCGCAGAATCTTCCATCATTTCGCCTCGTCTCCTGGGCTTCTCTGCACGAATTGATAATTTCGGCATCACATCCTCGAGAACCGTCACGGCATTAAATCTCCACTACACCCCCTTTATTTATCTGTGCCGAACGGTTCGCCACTTCATCCTTCTGCTCCAAACTAGCCTTCAGCCAAAAAACCCTCTCCTTTCATAGCCATGTCGTCCTCTTCCTCCTCTTCCGTTTCCCTCCAATCCTCCTCCTCAAGCGAGTCGATTCCAGAGCTCAACCAGATGGAGGCGTACAACCAGCGCGCTCCCAAGCATTGGGACAAGCGGGAGTGGGACTTCGATTTCGTGCCAGAGGGCAAGGACCTCGTCTGGTCAGATGGGGCCATGCCCCTAACTGACGGGGAGGATGACCTCCGATTCCTGATCGACGGAGCACTGGAGGCGGAGAGCGACGACGACGACCCTCCCTTCCGGGGTAAATTCACCTCCGTCACCAAAGAAGAAGAGGATGACGAAGATGAAGACTTCTCCTCCGACATGAAGAAGGAACAGGAGGACAACACCTCTTCCGACGAACCGCCGCCAAAGCGCATCCGTGGCTGGGCTTGGTCAGATGAGGAGGATGACGATGACGAGGAAGAAGCCTCCGCTGAAGGTTACAGTAGCAGCAACGAGGAACTCGCCGTCAGCAGCAATGACGATGGCTACCTCAGCGACGGCGAAGATAGCAATAGCCCTTAGAGTAGGGATCTACTAGCATAGGATTAGCTGTAGTAATCTGCTCCTCTTGTCGAACAATCGGCTCCTCTTTGTAAGAAATCTTATTATCAATGAAAAAACTTCCCATGATTTTGCCGATGTCCCTCATGTTGATTTAGCCGTTTGTTAGCCTAACCAATGCTCAAAGTCCGGTGGCAACGCATTAGCTTCTCACGATAATCTGCGAGACAGGCCAATTCAGTCATCCCTCCAAGTTAGCCAGCTCCGCCGATGACGATAGCACTTGACAAAGCTATTGGTTGCGGAGCCCCATTCAAGATGAGAACAGTAATGAATCAGCCAAACGTGTCACCATCGGCTTCCAAGTTACAATGCAGTACCAGCCAATTTCAACAAAATCGGCTCTCTATAGCAAAGGGCCTTTTAGGACAAGCTGCCCCCCGAGCCTCAGTCAAGGCGAGCAAGGTAGTGAATCAGCCAAATGTGCCGCCATTGGCCTCACGTCATAATGCAGAGCCCCCCCGAGCTCCTCAGAACAGAGAATCTTCAGGGCGAGGTGCCCCCCGAGTTTCCTCAGTCCACTTCTTGCGCCTTGCTGGCCAGATCAGCTTCTTTCCTTTGGTGGATCTGATGCAACCCACCCTTAACCTGATCTGCACATCTATGCTGCTCTTGGCATTGTTCTTGAAGAGAGGATCTGAGCCATTGAACCACTCCATTGAGGAGTTCTTCCATTAGAGTCTCTCTTCGTGGCCCACTTCCTGTTCCATTGACCCTCTGATTATAACAGTTATACCTCTTGAGTCGATGGCCATGCATCGGCTTTATATCCTTAAGGCGATGTCTGCTGCATCGGCTGTGCTTAAAAAATTTTGAATTTTTTACGGCCGATTTATGTATCGGCCCCCATACTTCAATACCCATCATTAAAGGATATCTTGGGTTGCTGGGCATTGTAAGACGCTTCTACTGCATATCCTCGTGTTTATCCACCTAGGTGCCCCCCGAGCCGATTCTTTCAAGGGACTTGATGGTATCGGCTCTTCAGGGATTCCCTGTTGGATCGAATGTTGAACCCAGGCAGAATGGATGGTGAGGATAATTTTGGCCGATTGCTGGAATCGGCCTCCACGTTGCTTGTTGGATGAAGGTTTTGTAATGTCCCTCCATAAATTTTTGGGGCCGATCACAAGGATCAGCCTCGCCACGTTTGCTCATTGATTTGCTCCAGCTACATGGTTAGGCCAGTGGATACGACCAGCCTAACTTCATCCCCTGTCATGTCGATGCACTCACCGTCGTCCACCTTGAGTGCATCGCTTAATCTTCGAGCAGTATACTCCGTTGGGAGGATGAGCACCATGTTTGTGCCAGCCGATGTTTCATCATCGGCTTTCCTTTGCTTGGGGCGCCACTCCATTTTTTGTGGCCGACCTTCTTCGTCCAGGGTTCGCTGAATTTTGGCGGCCAGATCAGGCCGTGCCTTCCTCAACGTGTGCAGGTATAATCTTTCAGCTTCCTCCAACCCACGCAGACGCTGAACCCTTCGCTTCGGGAACGGCCGAGCCCATCAGGGCACCACCTTGGCCGATGATACTTGTCTTCTTCATCATCGTCCTCTAGTTCCTCGAGATCTTCCACCCGAGCGGACTCAACATGCTTGTTCCGAGGCGGGAGAGGCCCTAGACGTTTGAACACGGACACGTTAGCTGCATCCTTCTTCTTATGTTTGCATTCTGGGCAGTTGCCGATTGTAGGGAATCGGCTCATTCCTGAATCCCAGCAGTGTCTGAAGAAGGGGCAGTCCCAGTGCCTATCCTCGTCGTCTTGCTCCCTCGACTTTTCCTTGGCGTGGCGCTCGTATAGCTCCTCATCGTGATCGTGCCGACGACGTCTCCCGTCGTCCCTAGCCAGAAGATCCTTTTCATCATCATCGTTGTATCGCCGGCGTTGGTCATACTGACTCACATACTTGTTGAGGAGGTGATCAGAGAGAGGTCGTTGATATCTTATGTTCTTCACTTCTCCCTCCGTGACGTAGCGCTTGCCGTCGTGGCGGAGCCGATCGCGTGGAGCGGCTTCCTCCGTGTCTTTGCTATGAGAGTAACTGCCCTCATCTCTGTCCTTACCGAGTGGTGCCCAGGTCCCACCATGTTGATATTGCACGAGAGATCCGGTCGGCACCCTCCATGGTAAGTATACTCCACCATGTTAACGGCGGGGAAGGGGTGTGTGTCGACCTTCATGGCGTACTGGTTGAAAATTAGCCGTCCATTTTCTATCGCCATTTGGATCTGCGCCGCCACACCCTGCGAGTCGTTAGTGGTGTGGGTGAACGTGTTATGCCACTTGCAGTATGGCTTTCCGTTCAGCTCCCGCACCGTAGGAATCTTGTGGCCTTCGGGTACCTTTATATGCTTCTCCGTGAGTAAGAGATCGAAAATCCGTTCAGTTTTGGTCACGTCGAAGTCGAACCCTTTTGGAGGGCCTTGTGGCTTCACCCATTTGCAGGACACGGGCCCGCCGCTCGAGTCCATTCAGCCACTCGCTACCTCTCGATCTCCCGCGAGCACCTTCATCCTCGTCCGCGTCAACCGGGGCCACCACACGCTTGAATTTGTCCCGGTAAACATCCGGGTGGCGCTGTTCATATGCCGACGCCTTCGCACCATGTGCGCCAATGAAGGGTAGTCTCGCTTGGGAGGCCACGTCCTTGATCGATGATGAGAGACCCACCACCGCCAACTCGATCGCTTCTTTTCGCTTACGTGAACCGAATAGCATCGGTTCCTAATGGTCCCGAAGCGCCGGATGTATTCCGACACCGTTTCCCCGCGCTCGTCGTACTTGTGCTAGATCGGCAATGCCAGCCTCGGTAGCCTCCGAGTGATACTCGCTCATGGAACCGCTCTTCCAACCGCTTCCAAGTCCGGATTGAGTTCGGTGGCAGCGATGTGTACCACCCGAAAGCCGATCCTGTGAGGGACCGTGCGAAGAACCTCACACGCAGCTCGTCCGATGCTTGAGATCGTGCCCAGCTGTGCCAAATATCGGCTCACATGCTCGATGGAGCTGGAACCATCCGATCCACTAAACTTTGTGAAGTCCGGGAGCCGATATTTGGGTGGTAGCGGGATCAATTCGTACTCGTTGGGGTACGGCTTGGTGTAGCCGAACGTCTTCCTTTTCGGCATCATGCCGAACTGATCTTTCAGAATTGTACAAATCTGATCCGCGGTGATGGTTGAAGGTGTCGAACCTTGAAGATTCGCCGGGGCGGCATACTTAGCCAGCCATGCTTGCTTTTCCGGCTCTGAGCCAACTGCAGGAGCTGGGCTCTGGAGGTTTGTCGGGGTGGCGTATTTAGCTAACCACGTTTGCTTCTCAAGATCTGCTCCCGACGTTCCTCCCGCTGTTCCGGAGGCCGCCGCTGCATGCGACTGGTTCGAGAGTGCCCAGTGCTGCAGGCTCGGCACGTATGCGCACGTGTATCCGTGCGGGATCTCCTTGGGCGCCTCGGTAGGAATTGGTAGTCACTAGGATCACCACCAATCTTGTAGACGACGTATGCCGATGAGTTCGGCACTTCCGGTGCCGCCCATGCGAACGGCAGCGGTGGATGGGACTGGAGTGACATCTCTCCTTTGTAAGTCCCCAGAGCTGGTCCCGACGGAGAATACCGATGGCTCATGATTTCCTGGATCACGCGCAGAGCGACACGCTCCAAAGTGTTCACCGAGGATCTCGTAGTGGCGGTGCAGCGAATGAGCCACCATGTAGTTGATCTCCTCGACGCAGCGACCTGGTGCGTTCTTCGACGGGTCGGACGGGTCCACCCCATCGAGTGCGCCTTCGGGTGAGAACCCCTTCCACCCGACGCCATGGGAGCGGGTTCCGTGGAAAGAGCCGATGAGTTCGGCTTCGAGGACCTGCCTTGATCTCGTCATGCTTCTTCTTGAGCTCGTCGGTCGGATCCTCGTACTTGACCGGAGTGCTTTCCGCCATCTCGGATGTAGATGGCGATGCGGTGGATGTCGAAGATTGTCCCACCGGGCGTGCCGAGAATGTGTTGCGGTCAGAAACCCACCGGCGGGCAGCGACCGGCAACACCGTAGAGCCGGGAACAACTAGGGCTGCGGCTGGCCCCGGTCCCTCGGAGCGACGGCCCGCAAAGCCTTCCGGTCACACGTCCGATGCTGTCGCAAGGGCGTGCCACCTGACCTATACCTGGTCGGGAAGGTGTTGGATGATGCCTCGCTTAGTTTCCTGCATGGCATACACGTAAACATTAAATACGAGCCTCGATCGGCTCTCGAGTTATCTCGTGAATCGGCTCAAAGAGCCGATCCACCCATGATTCGTACAAGGTGTCCGAATATATGGTGGTCCTGCTTGATCAAGATAAAGCTAATGCGATCTACGACGATTTAGGGTTTTCACCGCATAATCGGATCATCCTACTCACGATTGGGCCTCGCGCTCGCGTACGGTGATCGTAAGCCGATCCTAGACAGGGCCTAAAAACCAACACGAGGTTGATCCCGGAACATCCTGTCTAGGGCTAGCAAACTACACCCTACACGCCGCTGGATCCTCCAACCCTTTGTAAGGCCTAACTATTGCAGATATTAAACTAATCCTTGAAGAACAAGGAGCAACCGTAACGGATCGGATCTACTAAATAATGATCAAGCGGGGTGCCGCCCCTACACCTAAGATAGGTGTAAGGGCGGCTAGATGTATAAGGGTTGCACTACGACAGCATATGATACGAAGAACAATGCTAACCCTAACACATCTAAGATAACTACGTTGCTCGCTATCAAAAAGGCTTCAGGCACGAGCAACGCATGAACAACGTAGGTAGGCTTGTGCTGCCTAGATCGCAAGATGCGATCTAGGCAGCATGGTGCTTACCGGAGAAACCCTCGAGACGAAGGAGTTGGCGATGCGCCGAGATTTGTTTGTGTTGAACGTTGGTTGTTGTTTATTCCATAAACCCTAGATACATATTTATAGTCCAAGGGACTTTCTAATTCGAGCGTGCACCTAACCGTGCACGGGTAAAACTCTAACTCCTAACAGACACGTATCCTACTATGGTACAGATACACAGGCAATTAGCCCAAACTTGGTACACAAGGCCGATTCACGTATTTCTTCCATGTATATTCTTCAAACCCATCTTGATCGCGGCCCACCTCTGATCCGGTTAAATTCTGGTGATAACAGCGGCCACGACCTGCAGGAAGGCCGCCTCCTCCTCTGCCTCCTCCGCTTCTTCCTCGCCGGCTCGCGGATCTTCTCCGCTTCCTCCGCCGCTGGTGCTGCCGATGCGCGCCGCCGATGCCTTCGACGCGCGGTCACGCTCCCAGTCGGCGCGCCACTTCTCGAAGGCGACGCCGCTCATCGGCTTGAGCGGCGGGTCTTGTCGGTACCACCGCCCACCCGCGGCGAACTCCCGGAGCGAATCCGGCACGTAAAGCGCGCCGGCGTACCGGCACGCCGCACGGCGACTCCCCGCGGCGGAGCGCTTGCATTGGCGCCGCCACGCCTTCTCCACGGTGTCCGGCGAGCGGGATCGCTTCGATCCGCTCGCCGGCGAGGCGGTATTGCGGCCGCGAGCGTACATGCCGAACAGCGGTCGAAATGCGGAGCTGGGGTGGGCGGGATTTCTCGCCGGAGCTAACTACGGAGGCGGCGGCGGACGGCGGAGCTAGGGTTGCGAGTGAGGGGTTAACCCCTCACTCGCACCGTCGCCCGGTATAAGTAGGGGGCGGCGGGGCGGATTTCCTGGGCCCCGTATTCCGCCGAAACTGGCCGCCCCAATACGGGGCCTGCTAGACGGCCCAAACCGCGCCTGCCCCGTATCCCGACGGAATTTTACGGGGTGGACTGATTATAAGAGGCCTGTTAGACATGCTCTAACTAACAATGCTCAGCGCACTTCAGCACACAACCTCAAACTGAGCCAAATAGAAATGTGATTTTCCCCTTCCTGAGGTTAAAATGTTTCGTAGGATAATTTCCGCACTAAATTCGGCTTCAAATCTATTTTATGGAATTCATATTTGGGTTTAGAGAACATTATCCCTGTCACAAAAGGATATGTATAGAATCCATATTTTCCTTACTCATTCACTTCGTTGAAAAAAAATGTAAATATGAATTTTAATTAGGTCATGCAAAAAAAAGAGCTTTGCAAATTGTATCCTAGCAGAGGAGGAGTTGTGCTATATTTTGAAGCCCAAGGTTAACCTTTTCTTAATGAACGAAGAGGAAATTCTTTGTCTCTTTTCAAGAATTAGGATTGCCATAATTCGATCTCAAAATTGGTTCCAATGTTCCTCTTTTGCCAAGATCCTGTGGAACTACACCACATTGCATAATGCATGGTTTCCATGTACGATGATGGACATGTAGTACGTGAAACACTGGCATCATGATTAGTTGGGCAACTTGGATTCGATTACTATTTGCTTGGAAGTAGGGCCAGATCTGCCTTTGTGTTCAACAGTTGCTGAACCTTCTCCTCTATCCTCATGCATGGTTAGATGCATATGCCATCAGATCCATGCATACGGAGACAGGTGGAATCTCACCTTTGCAGGATGTGCTAACATCGCTGGCACACTTTTTGACCAAATTTCTGTCACCAAGCCTATTCAGATGGTCAACTACACATGTGTGTCAGCAAATAATTTTCCACCTTTTCCTATTACAGAAAGCATAGAGATGTGCTATTGTAGACAACATATATATGTAATGGTTTTTGCCGCTGGGAACATTGTGTGCCAATCTTAAATTATATGCAATTTTGGCATTGAAATATTTATGGAAGTTTGTAAATGTTGTAGGATAACACATTCTTTGAAAATAATATTTATTATCATGAAAACTGTATTATTTGTTCACATTAATCTGAATGGATAATACCTTTGATACACAGACCAGTCATAAAACATAGTAACATTTTTTTCATGTTCATTTCTAGGTAAAACACAGTGGTGTTCAAACACAATTTAAGATGATATTCAAAGTTTGGGTCCACTATGTCAATAGCAAAGGAGTTGGTATCTAGGGAAACATGTCACTAGTCTGTAGATCTAGTTGACTTGTCTGAACTAGTATGTACCAGCTGACCCTTGAACTTGGCAAATGTGTCACATTAATTAGACCAGACCCCATACTTTGACCCCCTAGTTTTTTTTTAAAAAAAAATCACAAATCTATTAGTAATCCTCAACAGTAGTAGAAAGAGCTCTAAAAGTAGAAAAAATACAGATAAAATTTTGGACAACCAGGCAAAGACTACAACGAGCCGAAAACGGGTCGCGATCCTGACCCCTCCCTCACTATGGTCAGACAAAATTTATCCTAGTAGAACTTGTTGTAGTAGACATATGAGAAATCGTCGTGCTAAAACACAAAGGATCGGTGCACCAGAGCAGTAACCATTGTCAAGGATGAGAATCATAGATCTGCATATCAAGACATACTTGCAACCACACTAACTAAAACGAACACCGACCAGATTCCAGGAGATCTGCCGAGAAGGCAACTCCGCACGTCAACCAACACTAGGCACACCGCCGGGACGGGGATTTTTCGATAAAGGGCACTTTATTACTTTTGAAGCAAAAGAACCCGGCCTCTGCATAGTTAGGATGCACACAACCGTATCAGTTATTACAACCACAAACTAATAAGAGTGTACAAAAAGTAAAACTGTGTGGGAAAAGTAAAACTGTGCCGAGACGGGAATAGAGCGGGAGAACCATGTTCTGATTTCAGACTTCGGACGCCTGAGCAAGACCTAGTTAACTAGATCGACAAAAAATGGTTTCTTCTTAGCGAGGAAAGAAACAAGAGTTTAACATGGGACGCATGCATGGTGCATTGGACATGAGCTCGAACCAACAATTGCACATGATCCGCCATCGTACGCCCACGATTTCCGGTTTCCGGGGCTCAACGATGGTCTCGGCTCTATCTCACTCGGCACTAGACAACATGGTCGACGCATCAGACAAATAAGCTCAGCTAGCTCCGTTTAGAAGTAAATGACACTAGCAATGATCGGCGCGGCGGCACGCCGCGCCATATGGTGATTGACTGGTTGTTAATAGAAGAAATAAGCTAGTTGTACTAATATTGCTCAGTGTATATCGTGTGGTCTACCTGCCTTTTGCAACCGAAAGGAAATTGGGAGCACGCTTGGCTACACAGAAGGAGTGACAAACCTGCCATCTATGTCATGTTCACACCAGAAGAGGGTACCAAACAACCACCGCTTAGAGAGGTGGCTAATCGAAAATATAAATAGGAATGCAGAAACTACTCTTGCAATAGCGAAAAAGCTTGTTTTCCCATTTTGTATATGAGGTATGTAGGACTGGTAAGATGCAGGCCCGCACACTGTTATCACAAAAAAACTTCACTATAATGCACTGCTACAAAGGGAGATGAACTGGTGGGCACAAAAATATATCCTCAAAGTCAAGGGGCAAGAAACAACATCAATTAACCAAATGAAAAATTATAGAAGGCCCCACTTCAGGGTACAAATTATATGTGCCTTCTAGTACCAGCTTCACATAAACCACATAGAAGCTCATATGACAACCGTTGGCATCGGAAAAACCTTCAGTGTATGTAAACACGGATAGGAGAACTAAATAGTGGCCAGCTGATCACATCGGTGTGAAATACAACCTAAAATCGAAAAATATAAAGCATTTAGTAATCAACTGGATATCCAACATAGATATACTGGAAGTGGACATAGCACTGTGCGTACATAAAACAGATTGCAGTGTATAATTTCTACAGATGGTCAAGTACTTCTTAGTATACAATGTTTCTTCCATACGTACCTGGTACACCATTTTCATCTATTGCAAGTATCTTTTAGCTCTTTCTCGACACATCTCAATATAGAAAGTCATCTCGATACTAAAGGTTAATCTCGATCCATTTCCCTTTCTTTTTAGCAGAACGTCATTCAAGTACGTAGCTCAAATGACCAAATAAATTGTAGATTCAAAGACTATTAATATGGCAAAGCAGAGCTAACTACACAGAGGGAGTAAAATGTAAAGAAAACCAAAGAATACTTCGATGGACGAATCTGAAAGCTTATTAATTCTATTAGCAAGAAATTCGAGAGTACAATTCGAACTGACATAGTGTAGTAAGAGAAATCTGAAGAGTGGTATGACAACCAAATGAGAATGCAGAATTTTGCATATAGAAGATATCTACAAACACCTAGAAACACACAAATCAAGAAATCAGGTATGTACAAATATGATGGCATGAAAATGACAAACTGATCAACCAAACAACAGTTAGGTCAATTTCCTTGAACACTCAAACAATTTTCAGAAAGTAACACACTATATGTCCATAACATTCCTTCATTTTACCACCAATACTTGAGAACTTCACTTTCTTAAGTCTACGCTTGTCAAAGTAAGGATTTTTTGTGCTGGATTTGACGAATATTTAAAATCGCTAAGAGAACATCTTCAAGTTGCTAAAAAATTCGAAATGTTTTGTTTGGTAGGAAGTGAGAGCACAATTTTAAGTTCAGAACTACCACTTGCCTATAAAATCTAAAAGCACTCAGTTCTTGCTCTATCTTGGTGGTTTCTGTAGAAGATCTTTTTGGAGACCACAAGGCTGGTCGCAAAATACACAGATAATCTACTCGTCGAGCTCTGGAATTACATAAAAGATGGAAAGCTTCCCCAGAGAGCCATTTTGCTGCTGGCTGCTCAAGAACAGATCCGCATGGGAACTTCCTGCAAGAAAAAAGGAAATACTAAATCGGATGGGTTTCCTACTATTTGTGAATGTATTCTTAAGAACAATATTACCTTACAGTTGGAGAAGTACCAAACCAGAATAGAACAGGAACAAATGGATGCAAAGATAAAACTTAATCATACAGCAATGATGCGTGTTCGTGTCATCTTAAAAGCTGGTGAAGACTTTGATTCATCACATTGTTTGTAGCTGCAGTTACAGTGCCTCTATTTACTAAATTTGCATGCACTGATATACACTGAGCACTGTTTTTTTTTTTTTTGGGTAATTCATGGATTAGCCTGATGGATATAAAAAATGCTAGAAATACTGTCACTTATTGAGATAAATAACAACAAGTGTAGTCTATCCAGAACAGGTTAGCATCTGAAACTAAATGCTGTATGTGTTCAGTTCACACAAATCTGGGAGTAGCGATGTCCCGCCGTTCGGAACCTTTCTCTGTGTAGGCTGTTATGTTCAGTTAAACAGCGTGAAAAGATCAAAACGTAAATAGGAGATTTGATTGTAGTTTCAAGACAGTATAATCTTTTTATCTTTGTTAGATTTGTTTCAGGCTTTGAGCTAGAACTCAGTGTATTATTCACGTAAATAGGAGACGGGAAATAAAAGTTCACTGGTTGAATATCTATGTTAATCCTATACAATGTTTAAAAACTATAACCATTGTACACCTATGAAGAGAATATCAGAATATAAAGTAAAAAAAAGTAAAAATTAGAATCAGTGGTTCTTTGTACTGTATTTCAGCTGTTCGGGAATTATGGATGTCTAGTAATCTAACAGGTTCAGTGAATCAGGGGAATTATGTTATCATCGCTTTAAACTTATACTTTTTCAATAGTCTGTCATGCAATGTCATGACAACAAATATATAAGATAACAATATGCTAATTATATAACATGTGAAAAGCAAGAGACCAATGTACATGTCTATCAGTAAGTCCGAACCTAACAGTACTACATGAATCTATCTGAATTAAAATTAATGCATCATGAAATTAATCTTGAATTCTTGAAAGAAAATCTTGTGTGCTTGTTCCACACACAAAACTCCAGTGCACCAAAGCACCATTTCGTACAAAGTTTCATCAATTAGCCACGGAAATAAAAAATAGTGGGTTGTTGATTTATCCAAAAAAATAAAATATTACCACAATTAGCAATAACACGGTATCTCTAAAAGAACCATCGTTCATTTATCTATCTATGATAGAATTCATAATTCTTAATAACAGGGGCATATAAGTATAACTATAAGTACGGACAAGTAAAAGTACTGAAAATTAGTACATATTTTTCTCCCAAAGTTCTGAAGAACATAGAGTTAAACATATAAGATTATTGCATCAAACAAGGAAGAATATAGAAATATATTGTATCACAGTTAAATTGCCAGTTACCTAGGCAAATTCCCACTTTTGAGAGCCCATATCAATGGTTAGTAATGCGCCATAGCCATGAAGGTCTATCATGCAGGCCAAAAGAGGACACAATGTGCAGACCATCCAGAAGAACATTTGCCAATAGCACGAAATAAGAGGACCACCATTCACCAACATCACTGGAATTCTTCCAAATAGAGATGAGGAAGTTTAATTTGAGGGGGAAGCAGCCCATGTATTCAACAAGATGAGCATCCATCGGACATGGCATCAATCAGTTGCATATGTACCATACAAAAACCAATCAGTCAACAATGCATAGCCAAATTAAATCTTAACACAGTAATCACAGATCGGCCGAAAACAATAACTCACACAGAACCAATGTTCAATTCAATCGAAAGCACCCTGTACCCGTAGAGTGAAGAAGAACGCGACCACAAACTGGCAACAACAGAGAAGCAGGTTGCAGCGATTAGCGGAAGCGGCGGCGGATGCGCGGGGGAAGCGCTCGCGGTCGTCGTCCCGCCCCTGGCCCTCGGACTCTGCCTGCTCGACCTCGAGGGGGGATTCCGGGACGGTGGGGCCCATGGCACCTCGGCGACTGGGGCAGGCCTTCCTCACCCGCGCGCCTGCACCACCGCCTCACTTCCCGCGTGCCGCGCCGCCCTGATGGATGTCCCGGTTCACACATGCGGCATCAGTGAAGAGGGTGTAACGGGTGGACGAAAATAATGGCAATTTGGGGATTGGAGAGGAGTCACCTGCGATGCTCGACGCAGACGTCCGCGACCACACCAGCTGCACATCGCCAACAACTTTGTCCCGGCCGACCTCGATGCCGGCCGCCGTTCTCCGCCTCCTAGCTGGCGCCGCCCCTCCCCTGCTGCTCTCTTCCGGCACCACTACTCCCCTCAGCCCCCGCGGCGGTCGAAGCTCGACGCGGACGGCCGCGACCACACCACTGCACCTCGCCAGCAGCTTGTCCCGGCCGATCTCGATGCCGGCCGCCGTTCTCCGCCGCATCTATCTCGTCGTCCAAGCAGAACCGCCTGCTGCCGCCTACGTCCGGCGCCACTGCCAGCTCCACCGCCCCGCCTCATAATCACCGGCTGCCTGCAGAGCCTCTCGATGCCAAGCCGTGGCGCGCATCTCCCCATCCCTCGCCCCCGCCGCAAGACTCGTCTCCGGCCGCACCACCTACCCCCGATTGTCTGACACCCATGCGCAGAAATTGTAGAAAGAGGAGATGATATAGAAATAAATCGTGCAAACATCTAGAACTTGCCCCGATTGCCCACCACCGCTTTACACATCCTGCTGCTACGGCCACACCAGCACTCGCACCACAGCAACCAACATAAAGAAAATCACATTACATGAAATGCTAGGCAGCACCGAAACATACACAAGAAAAAGGCAGCGGTTCACTTCCAATGAGGCCTCAAAAATCTGAGAAAAACGAAGTTGGTTACGGTTTAATATAGTACTTATGAGCCAACAGCAGGGACTCGCATGTCCCAATTGTTATATTTGAGATGCACAATAAACGAAGAACGAAAAGTAAAACACTGCAGGGGACACGAGATTTTAACGTGGAAAACCCTTGCAACACACAAGGGAAAAACCACGGGCGCCAGCCAGCAAAACTTCACTATTTCGGTGGTGTTTACAAACGCCGTGGGTGTACAATGATGCGATGATAACCCTCGCTCCGCTCGTCAGAAGTTAGCCTCCCTTTAGTATATGAATTTGGATCACAAAATAACAAACTCCACCTTGAGACAAATTCCTTGTAGCATGAACTTCAACAATCACCTGAATCAACCAAGAAAACACTTGTCTGGCGCCAATAGCCACTTGGGCTAAACAGTTATACCAACCAAGCTTGAGCAAAGCTCAAACTTGGACACAGGGACAGGCTTAGTCATCATATCAGCAGGATTATCATGAGTACTAATCTTGCATACCTTCACTTTACCTTTTGTTGACTGCCAAAACCCACCGGCGGGCAGCGGCCTTGTCAACACCGTAGAGCCGGGAAGAGCCTAGAGCTGCGGCTGGCTGAGACCCCTCCGAGCGACGGCCCGCAATGCTCTTCTGGTCACACGCGGCGTTGCGAAGTGCAAGAGCGTGCCACCTGACCTATACCCGGTCGTGAAGGTGATGAGGATGCCTCGCTTAGTTTCCGCGTGGGCATACATGTAAACGTTAAATACGAGCCTCGACCGGCTCTCGGGTAATCCCGTGAATCGGCTCAAAGAGCCGATCCACCCATGATCCGTACGGGGTGCACGAATACTTGGTGGTCCTGCTTGATCAAGATGAAGCTAATGAGATCTACGACGATTTAGGGTTTTCACCGCATAATCGGATCATCCTACTCCGAGGTTGGGCCTTGCGGCCACGCACGGTGCTCGTAAGCCGATCCTAAACAAGGCCAAAAACCAACATGAAGTTGATCCTAGGAACATCCCGTTTAGGACTTGCGAACGCCACCCTACGTGCCACCGGATCCTCCCCCTTTGTAAGGCCTAACTATTGCGGATATTAAACTAATCCTTGTAGAACAAGGAGCAATCATAACGGATCAGATCTACTAAATAATGATCAAGCGGGGTGCCGCCCCCACACCGAGACAGGCGTGAGGGCGGCTAGATATGCAAGGGTTGCACTACGTAAGCATGCTTAAACGAAGAACAATGCTAACCCTAACACATCTAATGATAACTACGTTGCTCGCCATCAAAAGCGCTTCAAGTACGAGCAACGCATGAACAACGTGGGGCTTGTGCTGCCTAGATCGCAAGATGCGATCTAGGCAGCATGTCGCTTACCTGATAGAAACCCTCGAGACGAAGGAGTTGGCGATGCGCCGAGATTGGTTTGTTTTGGGGTTGAACGTGAGTTGTTGTTTATTCCATAAACCCTAGATACATATTTATAGTCCGGCGGACTCTCTAATGCGGGCGTGCACCAAACCGTGCATGAATAAGATTCTATCTCTAAACTAAGATACGATCTAATACGTTACAGATACACGGGCAACTAAGCCCAACTTGGTAAAAAGGCCGATCCACATACTTCTTCTATATATACTTCTTCACACCCATCTTCGATCGCGGCCCACCTCTGACTTAGTCAAATTCTGGTGATAACACATGCCCCCCTGGTTTTGGAAATGATATTTCCAAAATCATTACGTTTTCTTTCGTCGGGTCATGTCATGGCAGAGCAGAACCATTGCAGCATTTTCGTCGGGTCATGTCATGGCAGAGCAGAACCATTGCTCCGCACAATTTGACCGTTGTCTTTGAGTACTGCCTCCTCGAAAACTGCTGTGGCATTGAATTTTTTCACCATGGCCCCCTTTATTTACCCGCTCTAAGCAGTTCGCCATTTCACCATCCTGCTCTGTCCTGGCCATTGGCACCCAAAAACCCCCAAACTCCTACAGCCATGTCTTCCTCTTCTTCTTCCTCCTCGTCGGTCTTCCACGACTCCTCCTCCGAGCTTTCCTACGGGTCTTCCTCCTCCCGCGAGACGCCACCGGACATCCGCGCCCCAGAAGCATGGGACCTGGAAGACCATGCCTCCTCCGTCCGGTCCGAAGACGACCGGTCCCCGACCGGCGGGGATGAAGATCTTCGGTTCCTCGCCGTCGGGGAACCGGAGTCGGAGAGCGAGGACGACCAGTTCCCCGGGACGGCTGCCCCACCTCTCGAAGAAGAGGAAGAGGAAGACGATGACGACGACGACGACTCCCTCGAGGGTTACCCGCCAGCGAAGCGCCTCCGCATGTGGTGGGACGACGACAGCAGCGACGATGAAGACGAAGACGAAGCTCCCGTAGAGGGTTACGGAAGCAGCGACGAGGAACCCATCGGCAGTAGTGCCGATGAGAGTTCCGAGGACGACGACGAAGGAAGCGACGGCCCGTAGATTAAGATCTACTAGTATAGGCCTAGCAATAGTAGATTGGTCAATAGACCCTTCTTTTGTTCTCCCTTCCCGAGCAATCGGCTCTTTCTTTGTAAGAAATCCCCTTATCAATGAAGAAAATCCCTCAACTAATTTCGCTCCCTTGTCGATTGCCGAATGGAGTTGTCGTACGGGGAGCCGATGGAAAAATATCGGCTCATCTTGCCGTCCGAGGCCAAGCCGTTGTATAAACTTATTTCGCTAAAGTCGATATCAGCGTATCGGCTCTGTTTTCTGAAGTCGATGCCCGTGCATCGGCTGTACTTGCATGCTGTTAATCTCCATACGTTTTCTCAAGTCGATGCCTGTGCATCGGCTCTGATGTATATATGTTTTTTTTTTACTGGCCGATCCTGAAATCGGCCCCCACATCTTACTGTCCATCATCCCACATGCTTGGGAAATATTTCTTGAGGTGTTGACCATTAACGGCCACGGGGAACTTTTCGCCGCTCAATTCCTCCAGCATGTACGCATTACCCTTCAAGGCCTGGACCACTTTGTACGGGCCGTGCCAATTAGGAGACCATTTGCCATATGCCTTATCCCTGGTTCCCAATGGCAACACAGCTTCCAACACAAGATCACCAACTTGGAACTCCTTTGGCCTAACCTTTTTGTTGTAGGCACGAGCCACCCTGGTTTTGTTCTCCTTAATCTTCTCCAACGACCAAAGCCTGAGTTCTGTTGCGTCCTCAATAGTGTCGCTCATCAAAGCTGCATACTCTTCGATCGTCGGATCATTCCGAAACGTGACGCGTCTTGATCCAGCCGTAATTTCCCAAGGCAATACGGCCTCCCTGTCCATAGACAAGCTGGTACGGCGAGGTCTTTATAGCTCCGTGGCACGACATGCGGTAGGCCCATAACGCTTCGATAGCTTCTCGTGCCAATCCCGAGGGTTCTCGTCAATTTTCCTCTTGATCGGCTTGATCGAGGCTTTGATTGGACGCCTCGGCCTGTCCGTTAGCTTGAGCATAGTATGGGGATGATCGGATCGGTTTAATCCCTACGTCATCACGAGAACTTCCTGAATTCTTTAGAAGTGAAGACCGAACCTCCATCGGTCGTGATAGTCCGGGGATTCCAAACCTATGAATGACGTGTTCTTTCACAAACTTGATCACGTCCTCCGATGTTACTTTTTTCATAGGGACGGCCTCCACCCACTTGGTGAAGTAATCTGTGATAACCAAAATCCATTCATGTTTTTTACCCGATGCCGGATGGATTTTGCCGATCATATCCATGCCCCACCCCCGAAACGGCCAAGGCTTGATGATGGGGTTCATCGCTCGATGCTCGGCACCATCTGAATTTTTTCCAAACATCCGACATGCTTGGCACCCCCGTAATAATTGAAGCAATCTTCAAGCATAGTGGGCCAATAAAACCCCGATCGCCCGATCAACCACTTCATCTTATGAGCCGACCGATGCGTTCCACAGTGCGCCTTCATGCACCTCATGTAAGAGCCGATTGGACTCGATCGGTCCTAGGCACTTGAGTAGCAACCCTTCTAATGTCCCGTAGAACATATCGTCTCCTATAAGGACATACTTCATGGCTCTGTACCTCACCCGTTTAGGTGCCCCCGAGCCGAATCTTTCAAATAATCGAAGATCTCGGCTCTCCAATCATTCTGTTCCGAGAATTGTATCCGAACTTCCGCTCCGTCGGCTATATCTATGTAGCCCGACGCCATTTGTGCGAGATTGTTGGCATCGGTATTCCGGGACCTTGGGATCCAATTGAAGTTGATGTACCGGAACCGTGTCATCAACTCACGGCATTCCACCCAATATGGGAACAGCGATTCACTTTCGCAATTATATTCCTCCGTGAGCTGGTTAATCACCAACTTTGAGTCTCCGAAGAGCTCTACAGCCTTCAGCTCCAGACTTCCAATAACAATTCCATTCCTTTACGTATTGCCTCATATTCCGCTACGTTGTTGGTGCAAGGGGTAGATAATCCGATGGAGAAGGAGTATTCGCCCCCCGAGGCGATACGAGCAGAATGCCGATGCCGCAACCATCGTCACAAACCGATCCATCGAAGAACATAGCCCATGCACGAATGGATAGTGCTGCTATATTGGTGCTGATCCGTTCAGCGATGAGATCGGCTAACGCTTGGCCCTTAACTGCCTTCGCAGCCGGTACCGGAGATCAAATTCGACGGCGCAAGCATCCATTTACCGAGTCGGCCTTTCAAAACGAGGGCCGACAACATGTGTTTGACGACGTCCGATTTACGGATGACGATGATCTCCGCCGTCAGAAGGATGTGATGAAGCTTGGTGCAGGTGAAGAATAAGCAGAGGCAAAGTTTCTCGACCTCAGGGTATCTTGTCTCCGCGTCCAGCATCCTTCTGCTGAGGTAGAAAACGACTCTTTCAACGCCGTCGCAAAGTTGCACCACCACTGAAGCGATGGACGTATCAGCTACTGACAGGTAGATGTAGAATGGCCTGTCTTGCTGGGGCGGAACTAGCACAGGCGGCGTTGTTAGATATCGCTTAATTTCATCAAACGCCTGCTGTCGTTCTCGCCCCCGGTGAAACTCGTCGTCGGACTTGGTCTTCACCAGCGCCATGAACGGCTCGATTCGTCCCGACAGGTTAGAGATGAACCGCCGGACGAAATTGATCTTGCCGATGAGGCGTTGAAGCTCCTTTTTCGTGGTAGGCGGCTGCATGGTACGCACCGCCTCCTGACTTTTCAGGCCGATCTCAATTCCCCGCTCATGAACCAGAAAACCTAAGAATTGACCAGCCGTCACGCCAAAGGCACACTTCTTCGGATTCATTCTCAGCCCGAATTTCCGAGTCCGTTCTAGGACGCGCCGTAGATCGTCCAAGTGCCCCTCCATGGATACCGATTTGACCACCACGTCGTCGATATAGATCTCCACCAACTTGCCGATCAGATCATGAAAAATATAATTCATGGCTCGCTGGTATGTTGCACCAGCATTCTTCAAACCAAAGGTCATGACTACGTACTCGAACAAGCCTACTGCCCCTGGTACTCTGAATGCGGTCTTGTGTATGTCTTCCGGGGCCATGAAAATCTGATTATAACCGGCGTTGCCATCCATGAAGCTCAACACCTTGTGGCCAGCAGCGGCGTTTATCAATGTTTCCGCCACGGGCATCGGATATTCGTCCTTTGGGGTAGCTCTGTTAAGATCTCGGAAATCGATGGCCACGCGCCATCGGCCGTCCTTCTTCTCCACCGGCACTATACTGGAGATCCACTCAGCATACCTGCATGGCCTCGATGAATCCGGCGGCCAACATTTTCTCAATCTCCTTCTTGACTTCTTCCGGAATCTCGGCCCTCATCCGACGTGCTCGTTGTTGGAACGGCCGAAATCCTTTCTTCGGGGGAGGCGATGCTCAATGATGCTCCTGTCCAAACCAGGCATCTCTGTGTAATCCCATGCAAAGCAATCCGGATATTCCTTCAACAGGGCTATCATCTGTCCCCTGAGCTGCGGATCTAACTTCTTGCTGATAAAAGTAGGTCGAGGCTTATCCCCAGGACCGATGTCAACTTCCTCTAGCTCATCAGCTGATGTGAACCCGTACCCCAGCTTCCCGTCACCTGTGAGGTCGACTCCGCATATCGGGAGAGCGGGCGATACGGATACGGCGGGCCGATTGCGGCGTCGGCTTCTACCTTGATCATCACCGAGGATGTTTTGGCGGTGTCGGGGCCGATCACATGGAGCAGCCTCTTCCTTGTCTTTGCCACCGGAGCAGTTGCCCTCGCCTTTATCTTCATCAAGGGGGTGCCCCAGTTCTATCATGTTGATGTTGAACGGATGTCCTGGTTGGCACCTCCGTGGGTGAGTACCGTTAATCCTGTCAACGGCACGCGCCGGTGAATTATGCGCTCCTGGTGTCGCCGATGTGCGCGACAACGGCAAGCGGGGCTGGAGTAGCACTTTTCCTTGGTAGGTTCTGAGAGCTGACTCTAACAAAGAGTGCTGACTCTTCATGACCTCCCTGATCATCCGAACGGCGACATGCTCCAAAGTATTCACCAAGCTCTCGGAATGGAGGCGCAACGAGTGAGCCACCATGCCACCAATCTCGTGGCGTACGGCCCTGGTACGTTCTTCTGACGGGACAGATAGGTCCACTTCATCGAGTGCGCCTTCCGGTGAGAACTCCTTCCGCGTGACGCCATGCGGACGGGTTCTGCGATACGAGCCGATGAGGTCGGCTTCGAGGGTAGCCTTGATCTCGTTGTACTGCTTCTTGAGCTCGTCAGGCAGATCCTCGTAGGTGACTGGCGTGCCGTCCGCCATCTCAGATGTAGATGGCGATGTGGTTGATGTAGACGATAGTCCCACCGGGCGTGCCAGAATGTGTTGACTGCCAAAACCCACCGGCGGGCAGCGGCCTTGTCAACACCGTAGAGCCGGGAAGAGCCTAGAGCTGCGGCTGGCTGAGACCCCTCCGAGCGACGGCCCGCAATGCTCTTCCGGTCACACGCGGCGTTGCGAAGTGCAGGGCGTGCCACCCGACCTATACCTGGTCGGGAAGGTGATGAGGATGCCTCGCTTAGTTTCCTGCAGGGCATACATGTAAACGTTAAATACGAGCCTCGATCGGCTCTCGGGTAATCTCGTGAATCGGCTCAAAGAGCCGATCCACCCATGATCCGTACGGGGTGCACGAATACTTGGTGGTCCTGCTTGATCAAGATGAAGCTAATGAGATCTACGACGATTTAGGGTTTTCACCGCATAATCGGATCATCCTACTCCAGGTTGGGCCTTGCGGCCACGCACGGTGCTCGTAAGCCGATCCTAAACAAGGCCAAAAAACCAACATGAAGTTGATCCTAGGAACATCCCGTTTAGGACTTGCGAACGCCACCCTACGTGCCACTGGATCCTCCCCCTTTGTAAGGCCTAACTATTGCGAGATATTAAACTAATCCTTGTAGAACAAGGAGCAATCGTAACGGATCAGATCTACTAAATAATGATCAAGCGGGTGCCGCCCCACACCTGAGACAGGCGTGAGGGCGGCTAGATATGCAAGGGTTGCACTACGTAAGCATGCTTAAACGAAGAACAATGCTAACCCTAACACATCTAATGATAACTACGTTGCTCGCCATCAAAAGCGCTTCGATACGAGCAACGCATGAACAACGTGGGGCTTGTGCTTGCCTAGATCGCAAGATGCGATCTAGGCGAGCATGTCGCTTACCCGATAGAAACCCTCGAGACGAAGGAGTTGGCGATGCGCCGAGATTGGTTTGTTTTGGGGTTGAACGTGAGTTGTTGTTTATTCCATAAACCCTAGATACATATTTATAGTCCGGCGGACTCTCTAATGCGGGCGTGCACCAAACCGTGCATGAATAAGATTCTATCTCTAAACTAAGATACGATCTAATACGTTACAGATACACGGGCAACTAAGCCCAACTTGGTAAAAAGGCCGATCCACATACTTCTTCTATATATACTTCTTCACACCCATCTTCGATCGCGGCCCACCTCTGACTTAGTCAAATTCTGGTGATAACACTTTTGCAACCACATCTCTGATTGCGTGGTACTTAATATCAATGTGCTTTGTCCTATCATGGAACATCTGATCTTTAGTAAGATAAATAGCACTTTGACTGTCACTGAACAACTTAATGCAAGAATTATCTCCACAAAGCTCAGCATATAACCCTTTCGACCAAACAGCCTCTTTACTCGCCTCAGCACATGACCATGTACTCAGCCTCGGTAGTAGATTGTGCAACGGCATCCCGCAAAGTAGCCTTCCACTAACGACACATCCACCAACAATGAACACATAACCTGTGAGGGACCTTCTCTTATCCAAATCGCCGAGCATAATCTGAATCCACATATCCGGCGAGCCCCTCACCAATCCTGCCAAACCTCAAGCAAGCTTTTGATGTGCCGCGAAGGTACCTGAAAATCCACCGAACAGCTTTCCAATGTTCTTTACCAGGATTAGCCATGTATCGAGTGACCAAACTCATAGCATATGATAGATCGGGACGTGAACAAACCATGGCATACATCAAGGAACCAACGAGCACTAGAATAGGGAACTCGAGACATGTACTCAATATCATCTTTAGAGCTAGGACATTGCAAAGCTGACAACTTGAAATGAGAAGCAATAGGAGTAGTAGCCGACTTTGCATCATGCATATTAAAACGATGAAGAACTTTCTCAATGTACTTTTCTCGACTAAGAAACAACAAACTAGACTTTCTGTCCCTTTTGATTTCCATGCCTAGTATTTTCTTAGCAGGACCAAGATCCTTCATCTCAAACTCACTACTTAATTGATTCTTTAAAGTAGTGATCTCTTTCATGCTCTTGGCAGCAATCAACATATCATCAACATATAGCAGCAAATAAATAGGTGATCCATTAACAAACTTGATATACACACAACTATCATACCGAGATCTCTCAAAACCATGTGTAAGCATAAATGAATCAAACCTTTTATACCACCTGTCGTGGCGACTGTTTCAGACCATAAAGGGACCTCTTTAATTTGCAAACAAGATCCTCCTTACCGGGCACAACATAACCTTCAGAGTTGGTCCATATATATATCCTCCTCCAACTCACCATGCAGAAGCGAGTCTTTACATCTAGCTGCTCAAGCTCAAGATCATGCATAGCAACAATACCAAAGAAAACACGAATAGAACTATGCTTCACAACCGGGGAGAATACATCATTATAATCAACACCGGAATTTGACTGAAACCTTTTGCTACTAACCTTGCCTTAAACCGTGGAGGCTCATTAGGAGACAAACCTTCCTTTCTTTTGAATATCCACTTGCAGCGGACAGCCTTCTTTTGTTTAGGCAAGTGCACAACATCCCATGTGCCATTCTTCTCAAGCGATTGCATCTCTTCTTGCATTGCACCTACCCACTTCTCTTTATCAACCGAAGCAATGGCTTCAGTATATGTAGCTGGTTCAATATCATGCTCCACCTGTTCAAGCACAACTCAAAGCATAAACAACAATATCACATTCTTGAATTAATCGGGTAGGAGGTGTAATATTTCTCTTAGGGCGGTCGGCAGCAATAGACCGTCCTTGTCGCTGAACAAAAGGTGGTGAAGGTGGAACATCATTATCATCATTGTTGGTTTCAGGAAACACATTTTCATTCTCCTTTGCGTGCTCCACCTGTACGCCAATTCGTGCTGCTCATCATCGAAACATCGGGAGAATCAATAGCATCGAAATATCGGTAGACGGACTATCATTAAACATAACCGCCTCATTAAAAACGACATTCCTGCTCAACACAATTTTCTTAGTTTCGGGATTCCATAATCTATAACCAAGGAAGATGCACTTAACAGACCCTTGGCTCCAACTTTCCATTATCAACATGAGCGTAAGCGAGTCAACCGAAAACTCTCAAATCTGAATAATCGAGCAGGCGAACCGGACCATACCTCAATTGGAGTTTTCTTATCAAGTGGAACAGAAGGTGACCTGTTGATGAGATAACATGCGGTGGAGGCTGCTTCAGCCCAAAAACCTCTATGCATCTTTGCATTAGACAACATGCAGCGAGCCCTCGAAATAATGTTCCTGTTCATGCGTTCAGCCACGCCATTCTGTTGAGGGGTGTACGGAATGGTATGATGTCTTACCATCCCATCATTGCTTGCAAAACTCATCAAATTCATTTGAAAAAATTCCATACCATTGTCGGTACGGAGTATCTTAACCTTCTTTTCAGTTTGGGTTTCTACCATAACTTTCCACTTCTTAAAAGCATTAAAAACATCAGATTTATGTTTCAGGAAATATGGCCACACTTTTCTTGAGTAATCATCAATAATTGTAAGCATGTAATTAGCACCACCATTAGAAGTTCTACGGGACGGACCCCAAACATCAGCGTGTACATAATCTAAAATGCCTTTGGTGGTATGAACGGAAGCATTAAATTTTACTCTTTTATGCTTACCAAAGATGCAGTGCTCACAGAACTCAAGATTACCTAAATCGCAGCCATCAATTAGCTCTCTCTTTGCCAATTCTGCCATGCCAAGCTCACTCATATGTCCAAGACGCTTGTGCCAAAGGTTAGTCTTACTAGTTTCATCAGAACTAACAGCAGCAGCAATACGAGGCAAAGTGCTACCTCTAAGGACATATAATTTCGCAGAATTCATATCACCAATCATAATAATGAGAGAACCTGATGATACCTTCAAAAGTTTGTTCCCACCTTTGTACTTGTACCCGTCACAATCAAGGGTACTCAAAGAGATCAAATTCCTCGCCATGGAGGGTATGTGTTTCACTCCTGTCAACGTGCGTGTCATCCCATCATGGGTCTTGATCCGAACAGAACCAATGCCAACAATGCTGCACTTGGTTGTCATTCCCCACACGCACAAAATCTCCACTCGCACTGGACTCATAAGAACTGAACCAATCTTTGTTACGAGCAAATATGAAACGAACATGCGATATCAAGAATCCATTCATCATCACGTGAAACACATGCAGCCAAAACAGCTAAGCAATCTCCATCGAACTATCACTACCAAGCAACAACGAGCAGCCTCACCCTTACCGGTGACAACGGCAGCCTTACCATTACCATCATTATTTTTCGGTTGGTAAGTTCCGTTCCTTTTCTCCTTGTTCTGCAGCCTTCCAACAATCATCAATATTGTGGCTAGATTTCTTACAATACCTGCGGAACTTGTCACGTCCTTTGGACTTTGAGCGACCTCTATCGCCCTTGCTCTTATCTCTGTTGTTGTGGTAGTAGTTATCTCGCTGCTCGGTCCCGCCACGGACCTCTAACGCCTCCGCCTTGGAGGACGAACTTTCAGCCTGCACCATAGATTTCATTTTCTCCTTTTGTTGGAGAGCATCATAAACTTCCGCGAGAGTTAGTTTGTCGCGGCTCAATAATATGGTGTCACGAAAATTACTGAAAGAATTAGGCAGCGAGCATAAAAGAAGAAGACCTAAATCCTCATCCTCATACTTAACTTCTATAGACCGCAAATCAGAAACAATCTCTTTCCAGGAAGATAGGTGATTCATTACCGAACCTCCCTCTTGCAACTTATGCGAGAACAGCTTCATCTTCACGTGCAATCTGCCCGTGAGATCCTTGGACAAACAGATCTCCTCTAGTTTGACCCATAACTCGGCGGTGGTTTTCTCCTGCAGCACTTCCTGCAGAATATTATTGGACGAGATGGAGTTGAATCAACGATAAAGCCTTACGGTCTTTCCGCTTCTCCGCATCGGTCCAGGTATCCTTCGCTTTCTCGCCGAAAGCATCGATCGCTTCATCCAGATCTGAAGATTGGGCGAGAATCGCCCTCATCTTCACTTGCCACAAAGCAAATCTCGTGGTGTAGTCCAGCTGCGGTAGATCGAACTTCGGTGACGACATCTCGTAAACCCTAGATCCAAAGAACACGGGCTCGATACCACTTGTTATATTTGAGATGCACAATAAACGAAGAACGAAAAGTAAAACACCTGCAGGGGACACGAGATTTTAACGTGGAAAACCCTTGCAACACACAAGGGAAAAACCACGGGCGCCAGCCAGACAAAACTTCACTATTTCGGTGGTGTTTACAAACGCCGTGGGTGTACAATGATGCGATGATAACCCTAGCGGCGGCTTACAGGGAATATAAATACGCTTCGGCCCAAGCCTCCGGCGACGGGCCTCGCTCCGCTCGTCAGAAGTTAGCCTCCCTTTAGTATATGAATTTGGATCACAAAATAACACCAATCATTTGGAACGCATCTTATCTTAACGGTTTACATAATCCGGTATTGTTTTTTATTGCAGATTTCCTACTTTCGAGTTTGCCACATTGGTATCTTCTAGCTTCTTACCGCTAGCTTCTTCTTGTTTATCCCAATCTCGCTACTCTAAGTCTCTAAAATTATCCCGCGTTGTATCTTTAACCGTAGTTAAAGTTCAATCAAGTATATATGAAAAATATAAACTTCTGCACTACTAAATATATACAGTGTGAAAATATAGTTCTAATTGGGTTTAATAATATTGATTTAATACTGCAGATATTGATTTTGAATGTCTACTTGGTCGGATTTACAAACTAGTTTGACCAAAAGTAATGTATTTGATAATTTTAAAAATATATATAGCGAGAGTAGTTGTTCATCTTTTCTTTCTTGACTTTCTTGTGATACTGTATTCATCTAGGGAAACTATTAGTTTGTGCCATCCCTTCATGTAGTGACAAGGTTTAAAATTTGAATTTGGCCGAGGTTTGTCGTCTCCCGCATTTATGGGTGCCATAGGGTCTCTATATGGACAGAGATGAGGAGGGGAGAGATATCAACAAATGCAAGTGATTGGGGCCCGCACACCTGGGAAGGTTGATCCAATTGGTAGAAATGCACCGCTTGTGAGAGGGAGGATAACCGGAGAGAAGTCCTTGACTACAAAGAAATGAGATGGGCACGCGAGTAGAGTTTCGCCCTGAAAGGCGCCTTTCTAATTGGGCGTATGCATACACTCGAAGAACTTGGTGCTACATAGGATGCATGCACCTGGAGAACTTGAGGCTACACAGGGTGATTGTGCCTTGGCAACTGAGGGCGACATACCATGCATGGTGTATGAAGATTGGTGGTCCTCCTAGAGTACCGGGTTTTGAGCGCTGATGTGATAACCCTTTTTTTACCTTTGTT
This sequence comes from Lolium rigidum, assembly GCF_022539505.1. Taxonomy (NCBI): domain Eukaryota; kingdom Viridiplantae; phylum Streptophyta; class Magnoliopsida; order Poales; family Poaceae; genus Lolium; species Lolium rigidum. The sequence continues at coordinate 156,403,265 of NC_061508.1, forward strand.
AGTTGCACCTGCAATGGCGATGTATAGACAATTTTACCTTGTTGAAGGAATCACATGGAGTTTTCTCAGACCTTCTCTGAGGGTGAAAACCCATAACCTTGTCTTTTACGACATGATCTAGCAATGTTACCCTTCTAGATGGTGTGGATTTAGAGAACCTTTCTCGCAACCCATGTATTGTAGTTGATGTAACTGATGTTGCGTCAACTTTTTATTTTTTTATATTTTTCTTTATTTTTTAATAATTTGGTTATGTGCATCCTCGATGTCTCGACTTTTTTCTGATATCAAATTGCTGCAAAATTAGAGTGTATTTTGAGATTGTCTTAATGTTGATATATTGACCTTTATGGAAATATTCAAGGTGCCTGATAGTGAGAGAAGGTAGCGGTTAATATAGTGACACAATGATCAACTCTATTTTACCGATCCATCGCACTTTCAGCGAAATTAGATGTATGGTTTTGGTAATCGACGACAATCTCTATGAACTAATATTTTTCTCTTAGATTACTTGTAGGTTTTGAACCTAGACAATGCTTGAACCATATGTTGCCTTCATGTTTGAAACAAGAAGTAAGCCGAAGAAGATGAATTCTCGACCAGGGCATTGATCTAGGAGTGATTCAAAGATTGGTCGTGAGAGAGTTGAGCCAATGACATGTCTTGAACAAGATGGAGTGAGTTGTCATGTGTATCTTCAAGACATCAACATAATGAAGAAAGAAGAAATGGACTACATGTTCAACATGAACTATCTCGATCATGTGCTTGAACCTTGTCATCCATATGATGATCATGGATATGTGAAGATGCACCAAAAAAAGGTCTCCCGTAGTGGATATGGAGAAGCAATTCACAAGACTTCACTAATAAAGCACAATCAAAAAGGGTGTTCCAACTTTGAAGCGGTGAAGAGTTTCATCATCTAGTTCAAGTAAATGCACAAGGTTAAAGTTTATTCTCAATATGATTTCTTTCTTACCGATCTTGTTCAGGGGCATAGCTAGAAAAAAATTACCCTGATGTACAACACACCCGAACAAGGCTGCAAGTAAATTTCTTTTGAGACCTGGTGCACCGATCTTGTAGAACCTGATGCACACATGGTGTAGTTAATCGCTAGTAAATATTTTTTGACCCTGATGCCTCTACATCATGGTAGCATTTAGTAGCTCCGCCGCTGCTCGTGGTGTAGTTGGAAGGCCGATTTATAGGATAAATGACCATACTAAAAAGAGGGTGCTCGAGTGAATAGCTTGATCGTATCATTCGGAGAAAACTTAAACCATTGCATCCTTAGAATAATTATTCTTGGTTTTTATCCATGTGCAAATTTAGGTACTCTATAATAGGGAACATGATAAAATGCAGTGAACTAAGTGAAGCATACACCCGGTAACCTAAACTGAAAACTGTCTCAGCTGATTGTTTCATCCTTTCCATTTTTGCCGAGAATGCATTAGCGCGACCCCCTCTCTTTCTCGCACAGTCTGCCCTACGAGACCGGATTGTTTTTAGGCCCGCACACTAATGGCTAATCCTGCAGCTCACCTGCTGCTTGGTCGAGTCATGACTCCGGCCAGCTCCTTATCGGCCCGGCACATGATTATGAACTCGACCATCACTAGTGTCTGAATGCATGCAGATCCCAAGTTCATGGTCCTGTCCTGGCTCGTACACAGTACGTAACACAGCAGCCAGCAACAGTACGTGCATTCAAAGCCGTGCAATGCCAATTTTGGCATCTCACAATTTAGAGGCCAACCAACCACGCATTCACACATTTGTCATGCGCCCCTCCGAGATGGTTATTTGTCGAACTTTGTAGGTGTAGTAAACTAGCATTAACCACACAACCCAAATACTTCTTCCGTTCGAAAATAAGTAACTCAGATTTAGCTTGATATAGATATATCCGGGCGTATTTCAGCGTGTAGATATAGATATATCTAGATAAAATGTAGTCGCTTATTTCCGAACAGAGATTGTATTAACTACTCCCTCCGGTCCTAAGTATAAGCCATATAGTGTTTTGAGAAAAATTCCATAATATAAGGTTTACGACGTTGCTCCACTTATATGGACAATACTTTTAGTGATTCGATTATGTTTTCTTAGCTTATACAAAGTCCTCTAGTAGGTCACATTAATTGCCTAGGGTTAATCACAACTAAACATGGTGTAATTTTTTCTAAATGTGTGTTTCTTAATTTCCGTGCCAAAAACTATATGGCTTATATTTAGGATCGGAGGGAGTATTAATTAAGCTGACAACTTATTCCAGCAGTAACCTTCTTGCCTACATGCCACATCAACATAGGTTATTTTGTTGGTCTCTTGATTATTTTGTCTTCTGGTGCTACTCTTTTGGTGAGCAGATCACAAATGTGCATCAAACAACTTGCTAGTCTTTTTTTTAGCATTCCCAATACCTTTTATTATAGTGCTAGGAAATTGCTCGGAGAATTGGGAAAAAAGGCCCACTGGGAACAAATGAAGTGGTGGCCCAAGTAGGAGGAGGCCTAAATTTCCTAGGCAATTCTTTCTGACTGCGGGCTACGGTGTGGGCCTTAGTTAGAATTGGACTTAACTTCGGATCAAAGGCAATCTGATCTAAGCCGGCTTATGTTGAGTCCATGGGTTTGAAATGCTCCACATGCAAACTACAACATACTATAACATGTACGACGCTTTAACCCAAGGATAAAAATGATTAACGTGAAGACAAAAATGAAATAAAAAGGAATGAACAAACTAGGAAACAAAACAACAAAGTACGAAAACAAAAAGTTCTAATGGGCAGGCTCATTTGGGCGCGCACATGGGTGATCGATGTTGCGCGGTTGCTCACAATAAGTGACAAAATACTGTATGAGGAAAAATATTAAGGATAAGATGGATTTCCTTAAATACAAGGTCCGAAAGGCATACATTGGCATAGCACACTAGATGGATAATTTCACGAACTTAGTTTTAGTGGGCTTAAAGCCTTGTATTTTCCTTGATGGTTGCTAGCCTCTAGCACCTGTAACCTGTACGATGCTTTATATATTAAGAGTTTATAAAATATACAGTGGCTACAGTTCAACTTCAAAAAAACTTGTGTATGCATACTTACTAGCAAACATGTGATGTACATCTTTACGTCATGATGGATTCCTCATAAATTTACAGACACATGAATGCAAGTATGATTACTTGCACTGAATTGTAGCTACAAAATCATGCCCACTCTACTTCACATTTAATAACTATTTCTCGTGAGTTTAACCATAGGAAGATGTACATGAGCATATAACACCCACCGTCACGTTTGGCACCTTGACCTCCGAAAAATATTTTCTACCCCAAGGATTATGTAGGTACTAGCCTCCTTTGCAATCTCATGTCTATCGACTCAATTGTCGAGCATCATCTATAGGAAACTGAACTCATGACCTTTGCCTATTTGATCCTAATAAGCCGCCAACATCCCATCGGTTGCAGGGCCTTATTCGTCCTGATCATAACCGGAACAAAGCTGGCTAGAGAGTTTGGAATCATCATCGCGATAGCGCATACCTCAATGCAAAATATATGGTTATACATATTTGATACTTGGAAGACTTGTACCAAGAATTGTTGAGGGTTTATACACACCCTATGATTACCACAAGCTTGCATGCATGGCTCCAACGAATAGAACGAATGCTAGCTCATGCAACGAAAGCATATTCCACATAACCACCCACGTACAAGATGTAACTCCACTTGACAACTTGAGGTGAATCTGCTTATATACATACAACACGTACGACATATCAAACGCATCACACATGGATGCGCGCAACCACCACCCAGCAAACCTAGCTAGCAACTCATATACAAACATCCACATGTACGAACAGTCAAACACACACCAAACTGGATAAGAAATAATAAGATTCCACGGCACATGCATGCAGATCATGCACGCGGCAGCTACGACGGTGCCGAGCTCACTGGCTCCGGGACAGCCGCGGCCGGCACAGGGGCAGCGGCGCCGGCTCCGGCTCCGGCGGCCGACCTCTTGAGGAACTCGATGCAGTCGTCGACGGCGTCGCTCGGGTATGAGTCGGAGTACGAAGGGCTCATGCGCACCGAGGCCGCTCTCGTCGGTGCCCCAGGCGCCGTCGTGGTGTGCTGCTGCTGGAGGCGGCCGGCGCCTGCCTTGGGAGACGTCGTCGCCGACAGCATCGCGAGCCGCAGCAGGACGTCGCGGACGCGATCAATCACTGATACGGACGACGCCGGGGCTGGAGGAGCGCCCGCGTGCTGCCGTGGCCTCCGACGGACGCCGCCACCGCCGCGGAGCCTTGGGATGCATGTGACCGTGTTCGCCCTGAGGGGCTCGGCGGGGTGGAGGTACATCTCCGCCTCCATTTTCGGCGGCGCAGAGGTTCTTCGCTGTTAGGGTACTGTTAGGTGTAGCTCGAGCTCAGTTGGGGCGTATGGTTGCTTTGTCTCACTGCACATTCGGTGGGGGTTTATATACACAAAGTCGAGCACCGTTTGCTTCTCACGGTTCACTGGGAATTATTGTCTGACCCTGCAACTTGCTGAATCACATGTTGCATGCATGGAGTCATGCATGACCCTTATTCTCGGGAAGAGACACGCATATTTTATATGTATATTGTACAGACATATTGGATAATCTAAATTTTGTACACTCTCGGACTCTATTGGTATGAATTTTCATAAACTATGGCAATAGATAATTAGGGACATGCATGCTGAATTATGTCCGAAGTGTTTACTAACAAATAAGGAATAAATTAGCTTGTTTTTTAAAAGAGAAGTGTCTCCAATATAGAAACCCAAAAAGTACGTTCACTGAAAACTATTACAAAATGAAAAAAAAAGAATGAAGCTTCTTTCATGTGTTTCAAAACTATGCAAATAATCAAGAATGATGCATATTTAAACCCTGATTTTTTAAGATCCCTGAAATTCCTCAACTAAGTAAATAAAATGCTATATATGTCCAGATATAAAGAAGTATGTCGATTACATACATTATGGTTAGTTGGTGGCTTTTTAGAAGATTTGATTCAGAAAATCAGGGGAGAGATATGTAGATCCTACGAGATATGTGTGTGAAATTTGTCCTGTGCACAGCTCATGCATAATCCACGCATGCATGTGGGTGTGAGTGATGCTAGGGAGAGGCCAAATCCGTGAACAACTGCTCCCTATTTGGAGGATTTGATTCTTGATCCTGGTTTGACCCCCATATAATCCCACGCCGACCGAAAATTAATTGGTTAACAACTAATTAGCGATTGAATATGCCTTTTAACCAATTAATTAAAGATCTGACTATAAATTCGGTATGGTCTTCTCTATATGAAGAAGCTAGCTAGTAGGCCGCACAAAAGATAGCCTACACAAAAAAACGACATCGAAGATTTAAGGACTAGAGCAAATGCAAATCCAATTTAGGTGGCCAGTTCTTTCGGGTTTTCGCCCTGGTGACCACTCAAAAAACAAACATGTTTGCAATCCTGGGTATCCTTTTGGCCTTGTGTGTGTCTTTTTCTTGAGGCTAAATGCAGCCATGTACTCTCTTTCTCTTTCTCTCACTCTCTCTCTCCCCCCCCCCCTTTCATTGTAAACCCGGTCTTCTGTTTGTTGGGCGCGGTATGCCGCCATAGACCCAGGATGTTGTTGCTGCCCTAGTGCCTCACCATGTACCTTCTCATGATTTTTTTAGGTGGGTGACTTTCCCCTGGTAGTTCCTCAAAAAAACAGTCCATGGTATCATTATGATCCTCTAGTTTCATCTTGCAGATCTGTTATGTTTAATCATGTGCGTATCAAGAAAGAACTTGATACGCACATTTATAAAGCGGGGCGAAAACCTATTTCAAGAAGGAATCGTGTTCGTATAGTATAGCACAATGCTAAGAACATTATATGTTTCTAGATGTACTGAAAAAGAAGTCCCCTCATGAAGGAGCCATATGTGTTTTGGGTGGAAGCCTCATGTGTCAGACATTTTTTTTTGTTAACTCTATGTATATAGAGATGGAGAATGCTAATAGCTTCCACATACGAAATTGTATGGATAGTGAAGGTCTCAATTAAGATTAAGGTTTTCATTTGATATTATGTTGAGCCATAAGTTATAAAATTTAATTCTTTCTTTAGAATTAAGAAAACACAACTCAAAACTTATTTTGTTCTTTGACCCTCAGCTGGTATATATACTATGGCAGATTGTGTTCCTAGTATCTCGAATATCTTTTGAATTCGGCTATCAAGGGAGATGATAGTAGGCAACTAAAGGTTCAAATCCATGCGGGAGAGTGTGCGTTATGCTAGTCTACGAGGAACCGCCACAATGAAATTAGTTTAAATAAATAAGTATCCTACAAGTTATTTATGTGGCAAAACAATGAATTCATTTATTACGGATGTGGAGACACAATATTCTATGGTCTCTAAGTTAACAGTCTAATTATATGATTTATGCTGCACAATATTCTTCTTGCCGATGCATTGTCTGCATACTATATAGAGCCTCGCTGTCAGATGGCTCTAGCCCAAAATTTAGACGGTTGAACTAGAGCCAAGCTCTCGTTTTCTCCTAAAAGATCAGTCTGAAAGACCAAAGAAGCCTAAAATACGATAAACTTACTATTTATTGAGAAAATGAGATTAATAATGTGCTTTAGCATCCACAAACAGTTAAATTAACATAAAAACTCACTATTTAGATTTTCAGGCCGGATCAGATTAGACTCATGCTTGAGGATTCCAGGTAAGGTTTATTAAAACCTGGACCAAAATAACTCCTTATCTAATAAATGCCCAGTTCTAGACTGTAACTACAGCAGGCCATCCATTGAGGGAAAGACTTCAGTAGGTTATTACTACCTCTCTTTCAATTCATAGAGATTAGGCGTATTTCTAGGTTGTCAATTTGGTCAGCCTGATATCAATTATACAACATACAGATTATATCATTGAAAAATAGAACATCTAAGCTTACTAATGATATATATTTTGTAATATATATCATGAATTATCATGTTTAAATTTACGATCTAGAAAAAGATACTTGCAAGCCATATGAACAGTGGTAGAGGAAGTATCCTTTTTACGCCGTGGAACGACACTGAATCACTGGTGACCAATTAATTATGATACAGGCCTTGGCAGCCCGAACGAAGGTCTTAAACTGGGCCCGTGGAAGGCCGTTTCAAGTAATTTTGCCAATAGTTGGCCTAGAAACATGTTCTTAGTTATTTTATTTCACCGCTTATGTGCTTGCAAAAAAAATTACTATTCATTGTGAATAAAATACTTCAACTTTGGTCATTGATATTTTTATATTATTCTTATAATTTCGAGTCAAATCTTTTTTCTTAAACAATGCTAGCAACTTTCCGTGTGTGCATGATAGAGAGAATCTAACGATGTACAGTACAGATCGACGTGTCAGTGTCCAACAGCCCATAGTACATTTGTTTATTCTTATTTGCCGTACTATTTTCCCATAACTAAATATCTTGTTGTTACACATGATGGTCCCTATGAGTATTCTCCAAATGCTTTCGCGAAAAGGAGCGCTAATTAAGCTCGTGTGTCTTCGCTAGCTGTTAAGACAGTGGATCAGTAGAACTCAGAATATAATTAACGATCAGATATGTAATCAACACGCCAATGGAGAGCCTAAAATGTCATCATCATGCGTTGCGTGCTACTAATCAATGAGTTGGCTGTAATTATCTTCAAGAACGCACGGCCGAAGCTACTCAACCATGCATACCAGTTTGTAATTTCCTGAGTTTACAATAAAGATGATTAGTACTATTTTCTACATAAGCTTACTGCTTAGTATAATAACTAAGATTACTATACATTATCCGGTGTTAAAGAAATGTCGCTACATCCAACCGGAAGTTGCGCAACTTTAACTGATTTGTTTACGATAATGACCTTTTACTTGATTAACACATCCTGCACTATGTTTCTTCTTTTCTAGTAAATGTTAATTTGTTCAGATCATGTAAATGTCAGACGTTTCTTAAGTGGCCAACAGAAGCAACATAGATTTCCCATTGATGATCATGGGTATTGGGTAGTACTTATTTGGCAAAAATGGCCACGAATTACACTAATTATTCTTTCGCTTGATGATTGAACTTTTCTATCGACTTACTTCCATAAACCATATTTAAAATGTATTTTTTGTAGTAAACTGTGCCATCCACTTACAAGCCTAAGTATAGCACAATTAGATTCTACGGTATGCACATGTGATTAGCAAATAAGTACATGGTTACAACTTAATACTATTCTCTCTTCAGAAGCTCCGATGCTCGTTGTCGCATATGAGCGGCTACCACCGTGATTGTGTTGGCAATTGACCCATGAGTAATAATTGTTCGCTTTGTGATGATTTTAAATCAACAGGAAGAAGTTTGATTAATTATATGATTTATAATTACGAACTTCAGCACCAACTTTTTTTTAGTTTTGATAGGAAAACACAATGCATATGTTAAATACAAAAGCCTCAAGTTAAGCCCCCTAGTGATGATCACTGCACATGGATCCTTGTACCTTCAAGCCTTAAAATTCCCAAAAGGCTCACCCATACATCATCTCATCAAATATTCTTCTGGCCCGTCACTCAGTTACTTAATTAACTAATCACCATTAGGCAGGCACACTTATACATAGGACCATGTCCATCAATGAACACCTGTATGCAGCTCCCGCATAGCAACCATACTTAGCTTGCAACACGGATAATAATAACGATAGCTTAGCAAGTAGCACCAAGGAGCTGATAATGTCTAGGCCACAGGCGAAGAGCCACGGGAGAAAAGCCGCGGCGGCTCACCACCACGGCGGCCGGGAGCATCACGGTCACGGCAGGTCGGCCAGGTGGCCGGCCAAGCTCATGGACGGCTTCAGGAAGAAGCTGGTGGGGCTCTTCTCCTTCCCACGGAGGCCACCAACGGTGACCTTCTCCGTCGACGACAGGAGCGGCCGGGGTGGCGGAGGGGAAGCGACGGTGGCAAAGAGGCCGTCGTGCAGCTCCAACCTGCAGCCGGTGAGCAACGCGCACTACGATGAGGCCATCGCCGACTGCGTCGAGTTCTTCAACAGGTCGGCCAGGGTGGACGTCAGGTCGAGGTCGTCCCAGTCCTGAATTGTCACCGAACGGGTCAAGCGCACGCTACTAGCTGTATTCCATATCTCTGTATGTGTTGTGTATATGTGCCCGTGTCCATGTAATCTACTCTAGATTAGATCATGCATAAATAGCTTTTTGCTATGTTTTTCTGTCTCGTTAGTATGTTTTTTGAAATAATCTGTCCTGTTAATATGTTGTCAATTTCTTGGCTCTATGAAGCAGACGTGAGGTTTTTGCAAGATTCTAATAGCTAGCAATAGCTGTGTTATAACTTTATTGGTTCCTTCTTCTCTGGTGGACTTCGCTGATATCAGTAGTAAGAAACATGACCTATGTGTGATGTTTTTAATAAAAGTAGTACTTTCAGTAGGCTAGGTTACCATTTTGATAGTTGTTTTCTTTTTGGTCTTCGTCTCAATGAAGATGACATCGTCTATAATAAGTGATCTTCAATCTTTCGTTCAACAACGAGATCTCCTTCCTAGCGTAATGGTGGTGTTGGAAGATTGCAATTTTCTAGGTATGGAACTTCTCATCTTTGCCCGGTCGATTTTGGATACTTTCACATGGTTGTTGTCACGAGGATTATCCACACAATTTTTGTTGCGGCTACCGCGCCCTCGACTACGGTGATTCGTATTATCGGATCTCTGACTAACACCTTGCGGGCGGGACGGACGATCGTGGCGGCAACGTCCTACTGCCGGCGGGGAGGCTAGGCACTGAGATCAGGCGTCACCGGTTTCGATGGACAGTGGTTTCTGGACAGACGGGGTGAACGCGACGCGGCGATCGCGATCCAGAACGGTAGGAGGCGGACAGGGCATGGGTAGGAGGTGGGGGAAACACGCGCGCTGGGCTGGCAGAATGGCCCCGCGGGTGTTTTCGTACGTGGACGAGGGTGTTGGCGCTCCCGATTCGCACCCCACCCGAAGGGACTATTACGGGGTTGCCGGTGATTCTATTGGGCTCAAAACGGTGCGGGCGCTTTATTTGACGCGTCGGTGTGAGCCAATTTTGCCGCCGACTCCCAACTAGCTATCGGGGGCACTATTGGGCTCGCCAACATAGATGCTCTAAGGGTTGCTCTTCTAGTCATAGTAAGTGAGAAGAGAATGAGCCCTCATGAGCTCCTCCTCTTCCTCCGCCCGCCTCGCCATGCTACGCATCGCACACAGGTCGCGCTTCGTGACTCGAGTTCAAGTTCGAAACTAGTTTCGAGATGAAAGATCTTGGATAAGCTGATGTTATCTTGAGCAGTAAGTTGTTGAGAGATGAGAATGATGGGATTACACTTTTGCAATCTCATTATGTTGAGAAGGTGTTGAGCAGATTTTGCTATGCTGATTGCAAATCTTCTTCCACACCTTATGATCCTAGTGTTTTACTTTGAAAGAATGAGAATACAACTAGAGATCAATCGAGATAATTTCAAATGATTGGTTCGCTCATGTATTTAACTTGGGCTACGAGACCTGACATGTCGTTTGTTGTGAGCAACCTTAGCTGGTTTGTGGTCAACCCGAGAGATGATCATTAGCATGCTCTTAAGAGAGTGATAGACTATCTAAAGGGAACCATGAGCTATGCAATCCATTATACCAGGTATCCACGGGTACTTGAAGGGTATAATAATGCCAATTGGATTTCAGATGCTGATGAGATGAAGGCCACAAGTGGATATGTTTTCACACTTGGTGGTGCCACTGTTTCCTGAAATTCTTACAAGCAAATCATCTTAACAAGGTCAACAATGAAAGAAGAACTCATAACATTAGATAGATCAATTGTCGAAGAGGAATGGCTTCGTGAGCTCTTGACGAACTTGCCCATGGTTGAAAAACCAAAATCGGCTATCCTCATGAACTGTAATAATCAAACTGTGATTGTCGAAGTGAAGAGTTATAAGAATAATATGAAGAGTTCAAAGCATGTTAAAAGGATATTAAAGTCTGTTAGAGAACCAAAAAACTCCGGAGTGATAGCATTGAATTATGTCCAAACGGCTAAGAACCTCATAGTAGACCTTGCATCGAGGGAGATGGGTTTAAGACCCACGTGAGTTGCCGAGGGGGTAATCCAACCTATGTGATATGTGAACTGTGTCTTAATGTGTTATGTACGGCTCTTAATGAGCGAAGGCGCTGTCCTATAGTGCAATCTTTAAAGAACACAAATATATGAGTGACACTGCTGATCACAATGCGTGAGATTTGGGTGAATCTCTAGTAAGCTCACGAAAGGATGAGAAGTGCGATTTATAAGCTCCACCAGAGGGGAAGGCTATGACAACCTAGTGTCGTTCGGCATTGAGTGAAACTTACTGCACAAGGCTAACAATTCAAGGCATAGTCCATTATTTGGTTGTATTCAAGCGTAACTCCTTATCTAGGTGGAAGTTAAAATTAATAGTCTTCACTGAAATTTACAGGTATAAAAAAACCTGATTGAAACTAATATGTCATCTAATGTGCCTCTGAGATCTGGTGAGAGATTGTTGGATGGAGGAGCATGTGAGGAGCCTGACTTTTCTTGGGCGATTCTCAACAGCAAGAGGTGGAGGGGAAGTGAAAGGAGGAGCGGTAGGTGGCTATTAAAGTAATGCACCTCAAATAGCTTGTTTCGTGGACCTGAGACATCTATGTACTTCACTTAATCTTGGTTTTTAATTAAGAAATTATATGTTCATGCGACAATTTTCAGATTTTCAACATTATGAATGTTTTGTTTTATTATAATATATTTATTTGTTAATATTTCTTCAGTGTAAAAGGCACATTTTACACGCACAATTCAAGGTGATTCCATGTCCTTTTTTCTTGAACTGATGCAGAAAAATATACATGCATGCATTGCCTGTTATACACGTTTATTAATGACTATCAACCTACACAAAGCCACACAGGTGCATCGTTTATATATTCTCGAAGATCCAACGGCCAAGGAGCTCATGTATGCATCTCAACGGATGGACTCAAAACGACGGGCGCGGCTTGACCGCCGACGAGCCGTCGTCGTGGTGACCGCCCGAGGAGGTCTTCTTCTTCCTCATGAAGAGAGCGCCCACCAGAGGGATCAGCGGCTTCTTCTTCTTTTTCCTCCCATCCTCCTCCGCCGCGGCTGCCATCACCTTCCTCACCGTCTCGTGCCCGGCCGACACCTGCCTCTGGAACCGCACCTCGCGGTACTGCGGCCGGCCCGACGGCACGTACTGCGGCTGATGATGCAGCTCCAGCACCACGTCCGGCAGAGCTCGGGGCGGCGAGGGCGCCCGGTCGTATGCGGCCGTCGGCGGGTCGGCAAAGGTGACGTACCGCTTCTTCTGGAACTCGGCGGCGTGTTTCGAGGCCATGTTGACGTCGACGCTGCTCGTCGGCAGGCTCTGGTTCCGGTGCTGCTGCTTCTGTTGATTGTTGATCTCCATGAACTTGAGGTCCTCCACCTGCAGGTCAATGACCCTGGCCTGAGCCTCCTCGTCACGAGCCTTGAGCTTCTTCAGCTCTCTCATGGCGTTGCTCAGCTCTTCCTGGAGGGACAGGATGCAGCCTGCCATCATGTGCTTCTCCTCCCGCTCCTTCTCCAGCTCGTCCTTCGCGTCGTTCAGCTCCCTCGTCGTCGGCAACTGTACGTGACGCGGGGGTGGTGGTGCCGCCGCCGCGACATTGACAATCACAGCTGCGGCGGGTTGGTGGTTAACACGAGGTCTTGGCGCTGGTGTCACTCGATGCTGCGCCATTGATGGAGGAAAGAAACATGGATAGAATCAGGGAAGACAAGAAAAAGGTTATTAGATGCCCTGTTGAGGACTTAGGTAGAATATATATTCTGTTTTTTCACAAAAAAAATTCTGTTTTCTAACAAATGCACGGATTCTGTAAGTTATCACAAACTATATGTGTGCTCCCTTTGATCCATAATAAGTGTCGTGATTTTAGTTAAAAAATTGACACTTTTAAACTAAAACCACGACACTTGACACTTGTTATGGCTTGGAAGAAGTAACAATTTTCGTTTATACGGGTTATAAAAATCTTAGGACATGTGTAAATGTGTAATGCAAAGTGCTTGTACATATGGGATTTGTTTAATTAGGTTCCTGAAAAGTTACGAGTAAGCAACTAAGCATCATGACACCTACACCCACATTTTTGTGTGTGTTTTTCTTTTGTTGTTTCTCTTAAACTATTCAACACATGAATTTGAAACTTTACAGGTCACCAAAGAATTACAACTAGACACGGCAGAAAAGATAGTTCGGAGTATTTTGTGTAATTTAAGATTTTAAATATTTACAATTCTAAGCAAATTCATTAATATATATACATATTAATGTCATGAAGTTCTGATTTTTTTTTCACATATTCTATCTCAACGAAATGCAAAGTTTCAAGTTCAAAGGATGTATGGTGTGAGAGGTAAAAAAAAAGCTGTTTTATAGGGGAAAAAGGCTAGCACGGATCTTGATGCACTTATAAAAACCCATATAGGGGTGTGCACCTGAGTGCCGGATCAGAAAATCCTCGCTCGTCGGGTTGTAATGGATGATTAAAGACAGATAAATATATTACATCATTAGCATGTATATATATTAGCACTGAGCACCATGCATGTGCTTTTAAATAGTAGGTGTTTTGTTTACGTTTATCATGTTAGTTTTTCATGCTTAAATGGTTGCATAAAGACAAGCACTACGAAGTTAGTAAATTAACCCGTAAATTATGCGAAAAAATGTAGTCAGAGTTTCTGGAAGTAGTTTGACTAAGTGTCTACATCAGTGACTTTATCTTCATAAAGATATAAAATAGAGGTAGTATATGATATACTTTAGTTATTGTTCTTATTTTCACATTTAAAAGGCTACTGCATGTCTTTCTCTGGCAGTGGTCATTAGGGGGACTTCACTACATTAGCACTACTTTAAAATGGAGGTAGTACTATATGATAATGTATACCATTATCATAGGGAGGTTCTGGGTATCTTCAGAGTACACCTTTTCTTGCTGCCTTAATTCAGGTGGAAGGAACCTACCTTAAAGTCTTGATTAACAAACTTTCCAATCTGATCCCATCAATGTAGCTAGCTACGCTACTTTACCTAGCTATTGTAATGGAAGGAGATTGAAGTAGTGTATAAGTACAGGACTCTAGCTTTTGTAGTGTCTGGGTTAGTAGGTAGGAGGGTGACAACATGCATGTTTATAAGAAGAAGCATTTCATTCATAACATGCACTTTGCTGGCAAAGAAAGAAGGCTGCTTACTTGACACCTGTTTTTCTTGAGTTGGAAGAAAGGAATAGCTAGCAAGCTAGGTAGAACACTTTTGATTTTAAACCAACATTTTACCACTTCTACTACGCTCCTGAATTTCAACTGAAGCAGTAGAGTAAATTAACTGCCATGGAGTTTAAACTCCCGTAGTAAGTGCTTTTGCGATAACTTAAAAAAATCTATTTGAAAAGTTATATATTTCTGTCGTTTACGTGTATGCAAACTTTAATGGTAAAAGGATATAAGTTTATGCTGTGTCGCATAAAATTAAGAAAAGACGATGTAAAAAAAAAAGATTTTCTAAGCACCCGATTTTTTTATTTTTTTAGTTTATGGTTTTGCTAATTCGATCATTTGATTGCGCCGTGATTCATGCTAGATATGAGTTGCAACATGCATGCGTTTCAACTCTAATTCACAGCATATGAGGCTGCAGATAAGATTTTCGTACTTGCACACATGTTCCAACTGAGATAAATGTCCCGGCCCTGCTGGATTTACTTCGTGATTCATGCATATCCGGACTTGCAACATGAGGTTCATCTATGATTCAATAACATCACCAGACTAAGAATTAAGGTAATTCCGAAGTCTACACATGAATCATGGACATGCACAAGCTAGTGTTAAAATTGTTCGATATATCTGACATACGTGTGTGCACACTCTTTCCCTCTAATCACAGCAATACGTTCGATTTTGATCCGCTGTTGGCATGCATGCATAATCTGAGAAAGTCATCGTCCAACTAAATTAAGATGCACACACTTAATCGTCAAGCATGCATGCACATAAGATCGAAGGACGATGTGTATAATCGGCTAATCAAACTAGGTGGCCCGGTAGAGGCACACGTACCTCGGTGTTGATTCGCCGGCCGCCGTGGAGGAGCTCCCCGGCCAGCACCTTCTCGCCGAAGAGCGCGACGGCCTCCTTCACCGACTTGAACGGCGCCCTCGTGTCGATCTCCGCCCGACCCGCTGCCACCACACCGCCGTCGACATCCATTGATCGACGATCTCAGCCTCTGGCCTCAGCTCGTCCGATCAATCTTCAGTGATCGTCGATTAGCTCAGGAAAGCATGCACAGGTGTGGATGTATAAATATGTATCTGGATGCAGCTACTAATCAAGACAAGACAAAACGGCAACAGGATCGGAGGATGGGAGTGGGGATATGGTTAGGGAAGAAGAAGAGGTTACGACGTTGTTGTCCTTGTATGCTTGTGCTAGCTAGTATACCATACGCGGCCGGAGATGATGGTAATGGAGGATTTGCATGTGGTGGTGGAGTGGAGTGGAGTGGAGGTGGGTTCCTTGCTTCGCGTCCACTTCACTGTAATATTCCCGCCCGCCATCCCCTTGAATCGTTGCGCTTTGGTGAACGGTCAGGATCCGTCCCCCCGACCAGCCACTACTGCTAGCTAGCTAGTCTCTTTGTGCTATTCTTATATATAGCTATAAAAGGGGAACACATTCATATTCTGCACAGAAAAATATACTATTCCCTTACAGTAATGAACTACTAAGGAAACAAATGTACATTCTACACGGTAAAATATACTACATATATATACTTGTGATGTGAATAAGCACACCTCAAGCTTAGTCGACTAAGTTATTTCTCGGTCGATGAAGATCTTCTCAACCTTACAGAAATGAACAACATTGATATGGTCACGTCAGAGGGTTCTCAATGTTGACATAGAAATAGTTATTTTCTAGGTCAAATAACCAAAACATAATATTTGGGAGGTACAGATAGATATCGATTTCAACAAAATCTCAAACAACGGTTGAGAAAACTAATGTGGAATCCTAAAGAAACTATATTGTGGATGATCCAAAGCTATATAGTATTAATCTAACACGAAAACATCATAAGAAAGCTTGACAAACAAAAACGAAAATACAATCCAATCGTTGAGGAATTCTCATCTTCTCCACAAGCGGGCAGAGCCTGATAGTCGTTGGAGCCAGAGCAAAGCCTACATGTTTATTTGATCAATGCAAATTTCCAAGGAGAACGTTATTAGCTAGCTATAATACGCGGTACTATTCTTCAATGGAGATGCACCGGTCAAGCATGTCACTCGGGGTCACCGGGAGGTGGATCTACTACTGGTCTCCGCCCCGCACATATCGATGGAACACCGATGTTGTGGAATCCCAAAGTTAATGACGCAGCAAAGTTCAAACCAACATTAGGCCGAGGGTTCGCACTTCCATGAACTTTCATATATAGATTATGTAATTACGTTAAAAAAAGAGTAAATTCCGGTTTTTACCCTCTAATTTCATATTTTTGACAGTAATTACCCTATTTAACAATTATTCATCTATATTACCCCATCTAGCAGAAGTTTTGTTAGATTTTACCCTTTTAAAAATCTGAGAGTTATCTGCTAAGTCTATCCATTTTGTCAGGTACACGTGGCAGGCGATGTCGGTCTTTTTCTCGTTGCAGACGTTTCCACGCCCAAATCGATCTGATAACCGAGTCGCGGTCTACTTTTTACAGTCATTGTGTGTACGTACACACTATTTTGATGGACCAATCAATGATGGTAGGGGACTAATCGATGTGTTCATAGCGATCTCAGAGGCAACAAACATCAACCTGAGACCAAGTAAATTTAAATGTTGAGGCGCTGCGTTATGCCAATGGCAACAACACATACTAAGTTGCTGGCTCATCAGTCACATACACGTATGTGTGTGTGCCGTATTTCGGTATCAAGATTACATGACGAGTACACATAATTATATACCTACACCAGAAGGCCATGACACATTACTACTCGATCAGTCGTTTAAAATAACTCAACTCGGACGCATCATACGATGTAGGGTGGTGTGATTATTTTCCACAAGGTTGGAGTTATAGGCAAAACTTTAGGTTAAAAGTTTTCTTCGGATGCAGGAAGAAATTGGAGAAAAACTGTGATGCACTCAAATGAAAAACCGCGTGTAAAATTTTAGGGAGGGTAAAAATTGGCAATACTTTCGCTAAATGGGGTAATACGAATAAAAATTTGTTAAATGGGGTAATTAGTGTCAAAAATATCAAACCAGGGGATAAAAACTGGAATTTACTCTTAAAAAATGATCAGACATAGTCATGATTCTTGTATCCTTGTTTTGTTGTTTACACACATGGAGATGCGACGTACAGTATGCTGGACGTGATAAGGGGAGAGCAACGGGACACCAACTTCACCATTGGTCGGTCGTTGTACAGAGGCTAAGTTTAGAGGCTCGAAGTGGCGACGCATGGATGCATGTGGCGACCTGTTTGAAAACTACAGCCTCCAGATATATACCGTGGAGTAGCTCACAAGATCCACTACTGCAACTAACTAAATAATTTTGAAATACCGGTCAAATGTTGTCACGATGACTTGGAGTCCCAGAGAGAAGGAACGAAAAGGAAACTGTCCGGTCTTGATATTTCCCAACTTCCAAGCAAGCAAGATTACTTTAGAAACTGGTTCCATCAAGAGTAGACTCCTGCCCAAGTGACCATCACTCAAATTTTGCCTAGGCAGCATAGGCCATAACCGTTGCTGAAAACTACTTGTCAGGCCCATTCAAGCAAGCCTGGCATTTGGACACTACTGTGGCCTTCGCTTTGTTACCTGCCAGCTTTACTTTTAGACCCAATAATGTCTCAGGTCTCGGGCTTAAATTAACCCGAGGGTTCGCAGTTTCCTTGAACTTTTAGACGCTAACTAATGCCCCAAGATGTGCTTAAAGATTGACGATTCACTTGGGCCTAATATCTGAAAACTCCATATTTTTTACATTTTCTCCCCCCAAAAAATATTAGTGTTCATAAAAAATAAATAATTATGTTTTTCAAATCCAATGGGTTTCCACAATATTTGATTGTTTTTTATTTTCTGAAACATCTAGAATCAGCGATTGAATAGCAACTTTTGATTTTTATAATGTTTCTTCCATCCATTTTTTTAGTTTTTCATGGTTAATTTTTAAAGTTTGTGCTCAGCGAGGGGGCACACGCGTGAAAACTTTATCATCTATATCACAAATATTTTGAATAGGCCCAACGTTTATTGAGCAAAGATTTCACCCGTAAATTTTAAAATTTTAAACAATTTCGTTGATTTTAGAGGTAATTGCGGATGAAAGAAGGTGGTCCTAATATACAACTAGGTGAACAATCCTAGAATATGTGATTCTTTCAACAAAGGGAATATATTTATATCGTGAAGATACCAATTATACCAAGCCTCTGCAACAACGCAGTGCCCTAATGGCAATATCGATGCACACCACTAAAAAGAAGAATTATATAATTTTTTGTCCTTGCTGTGTTAGTCGACGAAAATACTACTTTCTTCTTTCCGGTTCTTTCTGGTGTCTTTACTAAAAACTTGCTCTGTCATACGTCACATCTTTCAATATATGTGACATCACATCTTTTAATATGTGCACGTTTTTCTACCTCCGGGCACTACAGCTATTGTTTAGGGCTACTTGTGTATTAACCTTTTTTCGTCGCCCTACGATTATCCGGTGTTTTTTTATCCATACTACCATTTTTCATTAAAATGCTATACATGTGACGAACAATGCCAGTAAATAGTACCTGAATAGTGTTTCCAATAGTTATGTTATTTTTCGTACAAACGTCATTGGTCAGTCTTACTTTTATCGGTAATTTGGACAAAAAATGGTAGATCGAATGTTACCCTTTTATCCGGCAAAAAATATTACTGGCTACTCCAACAAAAATACCTCTTGCTAAAAATTCTCAATGATTTGTTGATTCTTTCAATGGGGAAACATATCACATTATTGGATCGTTCGTCGCCTCTTTTATCCGATAAAAGTACTACTTCATACATTAAAAGAATCTTCAGAAAAAATGTTGGATTGTTCGGTATCTCTTTGTCAAACAAAAATATTACTAGCTACTTTAAAAAATCACTGCACAATATGTCGCCTCTTTATTCTGAAAACATACTATCGTCTTCCTCTGAAGACAATTTCTAGATCGTTTGTCTTCTCTTTTATCCATAAAAAATGCTATTACCTACTTAAAATACTCTTTTATCACACACAAAAATACCGTCTACAGAAAAATTATCGCGCTTTTTTTTGCCTCCTTAATTCAGGAAACATACTATTGCCTTCTTCTACAACAACTTGAGATTAAAAAAAATACTCCATCATTTGTCCCCTCTTTTATTTATCAAAAAATATTACTACATTTATTCATTGATCGCCTAAAATTTATCCTATGTGCCGCCGCACTACAACTTCCTAGTGCTAATAATAAATACAGGATAATCGCTTCACGAGGCTACAACAAAGAGGATTTCTTAGGTGGTTGTTCTTTGATGAAGTTGGAGTCGTTGGGTCATGGATGAGTGATGACGATGACATCGGTGGTCAACCTCGACGGCCTGCGCTTCGGTGGTGTGTGCGGTTGTGTTGGTACCTAGGTTGGCCGGACGTGCCCTCGCATCGGTCGTATTCCATGATGGCCGAAATGGGTATTTCTAACGATTTTAGCACGGTTTCCACTAATAAACTAGGAAATTATCTTCTTAATTAATAAGATGAGGTCAAGCTTTTGACTCCTTTTAAAAAAAGGAATAAAATAGCAAGAGTAGAAGAAGATGATGACAAAGTGATGTATCCCCAAGTTTAAGTCCTTGGAGGTCTCCACTTTCCATTGGAAAGGTTGTGGCAAACCTAGCACACACGATCTCGCCGCTCAAACTAAATTGACTGAAGGTTGTAAGCACTTATGACATTTAAGATAAGATCCCCTATAACCCCTTTGACTAGGATTATCATGTCCCCTTTCTCCTAACGTCTATCCTTGAGGCTCTTATCTAACAAGATGCCAACCCTATTCCTACTACTAACTGAAGAAGAAAATCAAACCTTGAAATTGGTGTTCTCTACCTCTTTAGCCTTTTGACCCGCCCATTTAGTCTTTTGGGAGGAAATAGCACATAACACCACTTGTTGGTGAATCTTTTGCATAGAACCACAGGTTGCAGTTTATTTTGCACAGAACACCATATTTTCCTGTAATCTTTGCAAGAAACACGTAAAACATAATTAGCCTATTTGACACAGCAATTAGAGGAGTGGTCTGGTTCGATCAATCTGGGTTCGACCAATATATTCTTCCACTAACCAAGTGTTGTAGTGTAACGTGCAAAAAAATACCTCTGTATTAACACAATCAACATATCTATTCGGTTAACATATCCATCCAAAAGCTTGAGAAGATCATATTTATCCAGATTTAGTATCTCACTTCAAACACAAAAGTAAGAGTCGACATAATTTGTTCTTCATCACATGGCTCTTTTCATTACACACAAATTTCAGATATGATTTTCTTCCTCCTGCTGCTGACCTTGGCCATTAGTTGCCGTGAAGTAACCATATAGTCGAGACTCAGTGTAATGCATATGTCGTCGTCCATGCATAGAAGGGAGCTTCTGCCTTGGTGCATCTTGAGCATGTCGAGGTTGTGCAGCAGCTTGAGCATGTCGAGATTGTGCATCAGCTTGAGCATGTCGAGGTTATGCTGCAGCTGGAGCATGTCGAGGTGCTGCAGCTGGAGCATGCTGACGTGTTTTAGTTGGAGCTGGAGCTGGCCAGGCCGGTGGTGGAGGTTGAGTAGCCCAGGCCCGCGGTGGAGGTTGTGAAGCCCACTCCGGTGGTGGTGGTGGCGCAGCCCACGCTGGTGGTGGAGGTTGAGGCCCACGGGTTGTACGGTGGTGGTGGAGGCGGCGGTTGCACCGGTTGCGTGGCCGAGTCCTGGAGCGCCAGTCGTATGGCCTCTTCCTCCGTGAGACCCGGTGGCATGATGCCGGTGGCGTACCGGGGGAGCGGCGGCTGCACCGGTCAGTCCACCTCCGAGACGAGGACGCCGAGCCTCGCGATCTCGTCGTCCGTCATGTCCTCCGGGTACTCGAACTTTCGGCCCTCCGCCATGGCCAACCGCCATTCCTGGAAAATGCAGGCGACGTAGTCGTCCCTGTCGTCCTTGGCCTCCTCGTTGTGGTACGCCAGCGCGTCGCTACCATCCTCGTCGTCGTCTCCGCCATCGTTGTCGTCGTCTGGTGCAGGCGTCGGCGCCTCCCGTGTTCGACGGCGAGGCACCGATGGACGGTCAAAAGGGAAGTCCCTGTTGCCCAGGAAGCCCACCCTCCTCCTCAGATCCTTCTCGGACTCGAGATAGGTGCGCCAGCTGTCGGAGACGATGCCATTGAAGGCGGCGCAGAAGGCCAGCCGCCGCCCGCCAGTACGCACGCAGAAGAGGCAGCCGCAACATTGATGGCGAAGGCTGCGGCACAGATGTGGAAGCGCTGACCGCGGAAGCAATGACCTCGATACAGGCTCGCTACCAGGCGGGCCCGATGGAGAAGCGAGCGGTCACTTGGGGCGTCCGCCGCGATGTATTCCAGGCGCAAATATGCGCCAGGTTTGTGTCGCTGCGGACGCTCCGATCACTTTGCGTCGCACCGCTAGAAAGGTACCAGACGCATTTTCGACATGCGCAGATGCAAAGCGACCCCGTTGGAGATGCCCTTAATACTACTGGGCCCGGTCATCTAATTGCTGTGTCAACGGAGGCTAATCAAGTATTATGTGTTTTTTGCAAAGATTACCAAGAAATCTGGTGTTCTGTGCAAAAGAGACTGCAACCTGTGGTTTTGTGCAAAAGATTCACCAACAGCTGGTGTTATGTGCTATTTCCTCGTCTTTTAGACACAATGGATATTTACAGACATGCTAATCATTGTATCCACAAACTCTCTTAGCTCTCCCGTTAGGATCCTACATTTTAACTATCCACCCAAAACTTGTTTTCCTCTGCTAGCTTCTTTGCCCTTTAAATCCGTCGAGTGAAATCCGAAAACCTTGTCACTTATCACTACATCCGGGCGAAGATGTAGCGCGCGACTAAAGGAGTGATGAACCGGTCCTTGCTCATTTAACACCACGTCCACGGTCCGATGTGGCGCGCCACTAAAAAAACGATAACCCGACTCTTGCTTATTTAACATCATATCCAATGTGGTGCGTCGCTAGGAGGGTTATACCCAACGAGTTTCTAAGAAGGTTACCGATCAGAAAAGTGAGATTATCTTATCTTCAAATACAGTTTCTCCGTCCCAAACTCCCAAAGTGAGATTGTCTGGACTTTATCCGCATATCATGATCTATACCGGATCGTGCTGATGCGGCGAAACCATGAAAAATAGCTGACGTGTCTACTAAAAAATGCTTGCTTGTTCGATGACAAATAGGAAGCGGAGCGCGCAAAGAACCAATTTTGTTCTCCTTAAAAAAGAAGAGAGCATTTCCTGCCACCTTCCCTGATTCCATCATTCGGCGCATAGTAGATCACTCCTAGCAAGCAGCCAGCTGCTGTCCCCCGTTTTGCCTCGACATGTCCGCCGCCGTAGGCTCGCCGTTCCCGGCCGTGGCCGTGGCGCAGAACAGCCGGCGGGGTCGCGCCGCCGCTGTGCAGGTCCGTAGCTCGGCGATGGCCGCGGCGGCGCCCATCCTGGACGACCTGAGGCTGCGGTGCGCGACGCCGCTCCCTCTGCTGCGGCACGTGGCGGACGCCATGGCCGCGGACATGCGCGCCGGGCTTGCCGCGGACGGCGCCGGCGAGCTCAAGATGATCCCCAGCTACGTCTACTCGCTCCCCACTGGGTAACTGACCAGCTAACTCGGCATCGATCCTCGCTTAGTGATTCAGAGATTGTGATTAGTACAGTAAACGAGCTCTGCTTTTAGCTTGTGATTCAGAGAGTGTGATTAGTACAGTAAACGAGCTCTGCTTTTAGCTTGTGATTCAGAGATTGCGATTAGTAGTCTCATTCCTAGAATTAATAAAAAAAAATTCGAAATGGGGGATGTGCCCCAGCCTCTGCATCAAAAAGATGCATACGGCTGCTTTATTACCTTATTCAAGTCCGGTTTTAACCTTATTACAACTCAAGTCTCATGTCAAGTTGATCTGAAAATCAACCAACGCAAGAAAAATAAAGCAAAAGACAAAGCGGCATCACAAAGTGATCCTATGATCAAGCCGCCACCCACACCGGCTGAAGAAATCCCGTGCTACCTTCTCCAGTCGGTTGCACCCATACTCCATGACATCCCGCTGCTCCTCGGACTGGAGATAAGACCACGTACGGATCCAGTGAATAACCATAGGGAGAACCTGCAAGAAAGGTTGTTTTGTCGGTTTGTTAAAAACAGTATCATTGCGCATATTCCAAATAGCCCAAAGAACAGCGCAGACTCCCACCCTAATTTGAACCAAATCCTTCTTGGCAATACCGCTTAACCTATTACCAAAGAGATTTGTAATGTTTTTTGGCATAGTAGTCTCATTCCTAGAATTAATAAATGTAGCCGTTTGTTAAGATTGTGACTTCATTCAGTTCATTCGTTAGATTGGTCATCATGATTGTTATGCCGTAGGAATGAGACAGGGCTGTTCTATGCCCTGGATCTTGGAGGTACCAACTTCAGAGTCCTCAGGGTGCAGCTGGGAGGAAAAGATAGGCGTGTCATCGACAGCGAGTCCGAGCAAGTGTCGATCCCAAAAGAAATCATGCATGGAACAACTGAGGTAACTGCTTCGTTTTTTTTTTTTTCCTTAAGCTGGTTCTCTTTGTGGAAATACAACTGGATTCTATGCTGGTTAGCAATTTGATACTTGGCGCCGCAACTGCTGCTGAACAGGAACTCTTCGATTTCATTGCGGCCCGCCTGTCGAATTTTGTGGCCAAGGAGGGCGGCAACTTTCGTCTTCAGAAAGGTAGAAAGAGAGAGATAGGTTTTACCTTCTCCTTTCCGGTAAAGCAAACTTCTATTGATTCCGGCATTCTGATCAAGTGGACAAAGGGTTTTGCCGTCTCTGGAACTGTAAGGTTTTCTTTCTTTCCAAATGCATTTCCTCATATTTGTATATTCCTTGTTCATTTCCATGTATGATCGAAAGTTCCCTGCGTGAACAAATAATGTCTCTTCCTAGTCACACAATATAGTTTATGGACTTTTCCAGTCGGGTTAATGCTAACAATAAAGCAATATAATTGTCTTCACAGGCTGGAAAGGATGTAGTTGCCTGTCTAAATGCTGCAATGGAGAGACAAGGGCTTGACATGCGTGTATCTGCTTTGGTAAGCAAATAAGCAATCGTCAAAACTTATAGTTGTTCAGATAACGGAAGAGCTATATTGCCTTCCGGCCTCTGCATCAGAAGTGCTCTTAGTGGGCAAAGCAAATGGGATTTTCTCTGCTTTGTCATGGGCTGAAATGCTTTCAAAATGACATTGTTTCCACTCAAAAATTCAGATACAATTTAAGCAAATGAATCCCTTAACAGGTAAACGATACCGTTGGAACCTTAGCTGGAGCGCATTATTGGGATGAGGACGTGATGGTTGCAGTAATATTGGGCACTGGCACAAATGCTTGCTACATTGAGAAAAACGATTTTATCCCAAAGCTCCTACACCTTGGGCCTGTAGCAGGAAACACGGTATGCTGCCATTTCGTTGCTGCTTTGCCAAAAAAAAAATCATTTTTCCAAATTGGGGAATAAATATCATCAAACTGAATTGATTTAAAGTTGTAACTGCAGATTATCAACACTGAGTGGGGAGCGTTTTCAGATGGTCTTCCACTAACTGAATTTGACAGGGACATGGATGCTGAGAGCATAAATCCCGGTGAGCAGGTAAAATATCTTTTTTTTTGCTTGCATATTTGTTAATTTTCTTGTTTGGATGTCTTAATGTGCTCTTTGTGCTGGTAGATATTTGAGAAGACGATTTCTGGTATGTACCTTGGAGAAATTGTGCGGAGAGTGCTGGCCAAAATGGCTCAAGAGCATGATCTGTTTGGCCATTCTTTCGCTGACAAACTTGCTCAGCCGTTTGTCCTAAGGCAAGCTCTTCATGTTCCAGCTTCCAAATCCAAATTATCCTCCCCTTTCAAAATTCCGTGCTAGTCTAAGCTGAACCCAAAAACAAAAATTGCAGAACCCCACATTTGTGTGCTATGCAACAAGATAGCTCAAATGACCTGGGAGAAGTTCAATTAATCTTACGCGATGTCATCGGTGTAAGTTTCTACACTTCTTTCAGTCATATATAGCCATCTCACCAACAAGTACCTGAACCTGCGATTTTCTCCCATAACCACGGTTCCAGGTCAACGAATCTTCTCTAGCGGAACGGAGGGCTATCGTAGATGTTTCTGATTGCATCGTCAAGAGAGGCAGTCGGTTGGCTGGTGCCGGCATTGCTGGCATTCTTCAGAAGATGGAGAGCGACTCCAATGGGCAGGTCTTAGGGAGACGAACAGCGGTCGCGATGGATGGTGGACTTTACGAGAATTACCCTCAGTACAGGTCGTATATGACCGAGGCTATGGTGGAGCTTCTCGGGCCCCATGACTCGAAGCACGTAGTCGTTGAGCACACAAAAGATGGGTCTGGCATCGGCGCAGCACTGTTGGCTGCCGCAAACTCAAAATATGCAGCGCAGTCCTCGACATGACAGTCATCAGGAACCTGATGGAGAGTTTGCTGCTACGTACATTGGGTGGGTTCTGGAACTTTACAACAGGAGGTTATCAACCGAACAAATCACATCAACCGAACCAAGACTGGCCTAGATTACAGGAGATTACAACAGGTCTGCCTTATTATTGTATTATCCAAGATCCAGACACGCAAATGTTACAGAAATACCTAACAACATGTGTAACTATCAGCATATGAATAATCAGTGAGTGTCTTTCAAGGGCATCCTGCAATCTCAGACCGTACTTATCCAGAAGATTGAGATTTCTTGTTAGACTCTTAATGGTGGTGTGCGGAGCTGGTATTTCGAGAATGTTGAATAATTTTCAGTTGCATTTTTGTGTCATACAAATAATTGAGCATTAGCAAGAGATTCACGACCTATGAATTCTTATGGAAACTCGGGTTTTATAAGTTATAAGAAAATTCTGAACAGAAATCTGGATGCAGTGAAACGATTGTCCTAACGATGTTTTTGGGTGTTTTAAAATGAAAAATTCTAACAAATTTAGATGTCGTTAAATGTAAGGTTTTTTTCCTATTATTTTTCTTTTCAAGGGTTACCTTTTTTTTGGGTTGCTTTTTTTTTTACTTCTTATTTTTATCCATAAGTGCACATTGATAATTTCTATTTTTCATTTTGTCAAGAGTGGTAGATTTTTAAAATCCACGATTCTTTATTTTATTCTCTTTAAATTCATAATTTTTGTAGTATCATCATTTTCTTCAGTTTCATTTTTAGTTTCTTTTTCGTAGATACATGAACTTGTTTTTTATACATAGGAGTATAAGAATATTTCTTTAATGCATATGAACATTAGTCTAGAGATAAATAAAAAATAGTTTCTACATATATGAACATAAATTTGGAAACACCGGAACAATAATTCATATAAACTATGCGTACAAAGTACAAATATACTACTGTACGTAGCACCAGTGTATTAAACTGAAAATACAATGTACAAAAAAACACACTACTCGAATTATGCTAAAAGTACAACCCTAAATATACAAAAATAAAACCAAAGTTAAACCTCAAATACAACAAAAGTACAACCATAGAGAAACGCAAAGTACACCAAATACAGCAAAACGACCACAGTGACACACCAGGTACACAGAATTACAGTCGTGTTGAAACCCCAAATAGATTGTACCCTAGGAACCTGAAGTATAACTAGTTTGAAACTTAAGTACACCAAAAGTACACCTATGATGGTTTGAAAGTGCAGCACAAAAAAAAAATTCACCAAACTTATCAACATATGATCTAATTTTGAAGACACCGGTGCAAGGATCTTAAAAGTGAAAACGGGTTAATTTGAACAAACAGTTCTTGAGATATTTCATTTCGAAAAAAATTGAAATAAAATGGAAAAACCAAGACAACTCGCCCTCTTGCATCCCTCATCCCTATTTTGTTTTCTCATGCGGACAAATAGCGAGCGGAAAGGCCACTTTTCGGGATTTTTTTCTGGCACCACAACCAGCCACGTGTTAGAGATGGAGCGATGAATGAACCTTCATTTTTTGATTGTAGAGGCCACATGGCCCCTAATTTCAATTAAGAAATTGGAGTCAGTAGTACACCAGGAAAAAGAAAAGGTGCTAAAGTCACAGCAGCTAGACCCTCCAGGCTCAGCCACACAAACTAAAACAAAACCATCTAAAAGTGAATGAACCTTCATGAATTTAGGCTTATCTAATTGATTTCGTACGGGGTGTAATAAAGGGGCGAGTGTTTTTTTTTTTTTTTGCTTTTCACGGCAGGAAATTAAATTGAAAAGGACAAACAACTTCTCCATGGCATGAATGCGGACCCCAAATGTGCCACCACGTCAAGAAAAAACAAAATGCGCCACCTATATAGAGCCACACGCCCACACTTAACCACACTCGCATCTCCGTTGTTCTGCCACTTCGAACAAGCTTGTGAGTTCCAGGATCGAGCGATCACGCGACAACGTACCGCGCTTCTCCTTCCAGTCGGCCATGGATGAACTGTTCGCCCCGCCCGCTTCCTTCTTCCCGCCGTCTCCTCCGCCGCAACTCTCCAACGTCGACGGCAACCACCAGTTTCCCGAGTTGGCCTCCTGCGAGGTCCCTCAGCAATGGCTGCTCGGCGACGTTGTCGTGCCGCCCAAGAGCGAGGGTAGCGGCTACCTCTGGTCTGGGCGATCCTTTCTCTCCCCGGAATCTGAGCTATCCGAACTGCCGTCCGTCGGACCCCTATCCCCGACGATGACGCCACCGACGGTGGTGAAGCGGCGCGGGCGGAAGCCACGGCCCCAGACCGAGAGGCCAACCGTGGGCCACGTGGAGGCCGAGCGGCAGCGCCGGGACAAGCTGAACCGTCGCTTCTGCGATCTCCGCGCCGCCGTTCCCACAGTCTCCCGCATGGACAAGGCCTCCCTCCTCGCCGACGCTACGAACTACATCGCCGAGTTGACCGCCCGCATCGCGCGCCTGGAGGACGAGTCCCGGCAGGCCACCGCAGCTTCACGCGGCGGTGCCGCCGCCCCATCCTCCCAGTACCACGACATAGCAGGCGGTGAGGAGGCGGTGGAGGTGCAGACGGTGATGGGGCGAGAGGCTGCGGCAGCCTTGCTCCGAGTGACGAGCGTGGGGGGAGGAGCGGCGCAGCACGCGCCGGCGCGGCTGATGGGTGCGCTCCGGTCGCTGGAGCTGAGGGTGCAGCACGCGTGCGTGAGCCGGGTGCAGGGCGTGACGGTGCAAGACGTGGTCGTGGACGTGCCCCCCGCGCTACAGCAAGACGACGGCGGCGCAGCACTCCGCACCACGCTCATCCAGAGGCTGCACGACACTAGCTAGCTTATGGTCTATTCCGGCGTGCTGATGTCCACCATGGAATAAAATCAAACGATCTTTGTAAGAAAATTATTGAGGATATATGCATGATGGGGACTGTCGACGCCACGGACTGAGTGTTGTACGGCCGCAGATAGGGTGTCAAATGGGATCTAAACTTAGTCCGACTAATACTACAGTATAATAATTTGTAATTCCAGTGTACATCTATTTTTAGAGATTACACTAAATAATGCATAATGATAATTGAAGTTATTTGAGAAGATCTGGTTAGTGCATAAACCTAATCTGAGTCGTAGAGTGGTGCATATCGATCAGGCTTAAAAACTTCATGGTTTGGCCTAACAGGAATGAGGCTGCTCATAGTGGGGAGTAACATAAGGTGGTGTCATGCATAAGTTACTAGTCCATGTTACTATCTTCATAGTGGAAAGCAACTTAGAGATGATATCCCCTCATTTATTAGTTTGTAGACTCATTTTATCTTGGGTGTGTGATGTTATGGTAACATAGCTAGTTACCACCTCCCTCTCTTTCTTCATTTATTGCTATGCCATGTCACCAAAACTTCTTGAAATGTGTGATGTTACTATCTAAGTTACTCCCACTATGAGCAGTCGGATAGCACGGGTGTGAAGTGCAGCATCAACTCATAAAGAAAAGACATATGTAATAATGCTTTCAGAGAAAAATAGAAATGTACATTTTTTGCGAATACGACGTTGTCATTAAAAGAAACATCGAACAGTATAAAACATCCCAAGAAAAACGAATATTACAACGAGATCTTTGAGAAGCCCTTCATCTTCAACCTCTAGACCGTGTCAACATCGCGCCGCCGCTGCCGCTCCTCCCAGTGTCGGCATAACGTTGTTGGTTGCGGACAACAAGTCGCCGAACGGGTCGAAAAGACCACATCCATCCCGGAGACGAAGAAGTAGGATGAACCGCCAATGAAGCTTCTTGACGATCCGAAGATCCCCACAGCCGGACGAAATCCTCGAAGATCACACCACACCAACAAGCTTCTCGATCTTGCCGTCGAGATGGTTGAAGCCGGGGAGATATTACTGCACATGGCGCAGCCACCACCACCTGAACGCCGCCCCTACAAACAAAAATCCTAAAAATGTACATTGTCAAAAGAAAATTTTGGAGCACCAAATTTGTTACTATTACCTGTTACAGAGAATTTAGAATTTTGTTCTTCCCTATTTTTTTGCATGTGCACATACAACACGGAGAACGGATTTGGCAATCACAAAAACCTAGAAGCCCGTAGAGAACGTGAAGAACCTTAAGAGCAACTCCAATAATACAGGTTGTTGGCTATAAGCAAGCTGTCATGTCATCTATAGCTAACATGTAGTCAACAAGTACAATAATTGGCTATAAGAATGTACTACTTTCTCAATGGAGGACCCACCTTTCATTCACACAACTTACCTAGGAGCATGTGCTAGAGCTAGCGCTTGTCTAAGACTGCTCATAGTGGGAGTAACATAGCTAGTAACATCACACATCTCAAGTCATTTTGGTGACATGGCATGCCAATAAATGAAGAAAGAGAGTAAGGTGGTAACTAGCTATGTTACCATAACATCACACACCTCAAGGCAAAATGAGTCTACAACATAATAAATGACACAATGCATGACACCACATATAAGTTACCACCCACTATGAAGATAGTAACCTAGACTAATAACATGACATATGTTACTAATCTAAGTTACTCCCCACTATTACCAGCCTTATATTCTCTCTCCTCTTCTCTCTCCTCCAACTAGACATAAATATATTATTTTAATGCTTGTAGTCAGCTGATTAGGACTTATTGTACCTGCTCTAAGTCGGCTGCCAGGGCACTCCAGGAGGCATTGCTCTTTGAGTGAACAACATGCTCCTATTTGGTTGGTGGGATACCACCGCTTCCTTAGTTTATGGAAAAGAATGGGATCCTCAGTTTAAGGATCTCTCACTTTCTCCAAGGGCATCGTATGACCAACACATTGAAATTGTCTCGGTAAATAGAAGTAAAATCAGAAGCGGATTTCCATAGACATGGCTCTAATATTTTGAGCATCAAGCAAAAACAGTATAAATTACACACTGAAGTTCTTGAAGTGTCAGTGAAAATAAGAACAAACATCAGTCTGAAAATTGGAACACTTGTCGTACAGAAGGCTCTCTATTGATCTGATGGCTTTTATATATTTTCCCTCCCAGTCATTGTACTTCTCAGGAGGCCAGCTTATCCTTTAATTATACCAAAAAATGGATTCCTGACCGCAGTGGTAGCTCATCATAGACCAACTTAAAGGATGACCACAGGGATTTACATCAGATGAAAGATTGAGCCCTTCAACTTTACTCGCCGTGTAAGATAATTTTCCATTGTAGAAGAAACAAATAGAATAAGCGAACGAGTTTGTAGCCCTAAAACTATTTCCCAATTCAACTCCAT
This sequence comes from Lolium rigidum, assembly GCF_022539505.1. Classification (NCBI taxonomy): domain Eukaryota; kingdom Viridiplantae; phylum Streptophyta; class Magnoliopsida; order Poales; family Poaceae; genus Lolium; species Lolium rigidum. The sequence goes on from NC_061508.1 coordinate 156,434,615, forward strand.
CTACTGAAATTGCCATGATAACTAAAATCCTTGGAATCATTGTGTTTTCTCATATGTACAGAGGGATCCCAATCCATATGATTCATTTTTTGGCGGAAATCTAAATGCTTCACTGACAAAATACAACATAATAACTTCCATTCTCATAGGGTAACACTAAATACAACCGCCTTGCAAAAATACCTAGCATAACTCAATATAAATCATAGGGATACAGGTACAGACTAGTTATTTCTTTTATTGCAATAAAAAAATATTTCTAAATTCGAATTTTTAAAAGTTCCAACAAAAAATCCCATGTACATCTCGAACATTTATGTGTGTTCACACAGTTTCACGAAAAAAAAAGATGTTTTTTTGTGGTGGGTGTAGAAAAGACAAAACATGTCTCACAAAAACTTTATATGCACGTAGCATATGAAGATATACACGTAAATTTTCCATTTTTTAACTTTTGAAATGTATCAAAGATTACCTTTAAAATAATAATAAAATACATATGCACACAAGGCCAAAACACCACTTAATTTGTGTTTGAACCAAACCAAACCAAACTGAACCCGAAGTTTCCAGGCGCCCTTCCTATTGGCCGGAGCGCGTGGCTTTGGCTCCTCCCGCGTGTCCCCTTCCCCCCTTTCCCTTTTTCCTTTTTCCCACCCCGACTTCCTCCTCATTCTCCGTCCACACCGCCCGCGCCCAGCGCCAGGAACGCTTCCCCCCAGGGAACTCCCCTCTCCCGGCCACCCCCGCCGCACTGTCCTTCCGAACCAATGGTGAGCCTCGTCGACCTCCTCCTGCTTTTCTCAATCGCTTGTTGTGAACGACCGGATACTATTACGTAGTACTAGATCTCGACCCCGTTCGGCCATCCACTCGGCGGTTTCGTGCGACCCCTGCGTTCTCCATGTTTTTACGAGTGCTACGGCGGGCGGCGCCGAATGGGTGTGCTGCGGCGGGGATGGCTGTGTCGATTTGGACGGTTGTTGGTTTCAACGAGCAGTTGTTCGATTAGTTTAGTGAGGGCAGCACGTGGGTGTTATCTGCCCGTCAAACAGGCATAGGATGTCGCCTATGCTCAGTGGGTTAATCAACCATGATATTAATGTTTATGTATAATACTGCTTTAGATAAGCAAAAGTAACCCTAATGAAACCAAAAGTTGTGTTGAACGATATCTGCCCTCTTTGACTTTGAGCACTATTCCTGGGCACTGCTCAACCTGGCATAGCGAGCTTTCTGGTTGATTCTTTTATTTCTTGCTTAAAAATGGGGCATGTTTTTTTTTGTTTCCACCCATATGCATTGTGCCACATTGTGAGTCTGTGAGAAATTCCCATGTAAGTTGTCAATAGATGTAGCATTACTCATGCATGCATTGTGTTCGTCGCATGTACAATTGGTCAATTAGTATTGAAAGCATTTCTAGAAATAGGTAATCTCCATGTTGATACTCGGATCATAAAATTCATGTACAAGTTTGACGTTGTCACACGTTCAAATACAAATTCATGTAATTCAATAACATCTTAGCAGAAATCATTACACCAGTCTTATTTATTTATATCTGATCATGTATTGTACATCACAATTAATATAGGATATGCTTTTTAGGGATAATATCTGTGGGGAAATTTCTACTATAGCTCAAGCATAGACTTCCAAGCTACCAATCGTGGCAAGTGGTGGTTCAACTCACATGCACATATCTAAACCGGTTTGAGGAAGAGGCCCTCAACAGTCTTCCGAAGATGCGTGCTAAGTGTGTACACATCATTTTTATTATCGTAGAAAAAGGTCGCGCTAAGGGCTAGCCCAATAATCCGTTGCACTGCAGGGAGTAGTGCATGGTTTTCAAAGCGAGCTTGGTTTAGCGTCCTCCATTGATGTTCTAATAGTGTATCAATCCTTGCTATGGCCACCTCTCCAGTGACATTATGATCGTTGATGTAACACTCCACAGAGCTTGCCGCGTCCCCCTTGCACTTTCTACGCTGCATATATGGTAGTATAAGGTTATTGTACATATATGTATATGTAAATATATCCACCAAATTAATTGTTAAGGAATGGACGCACAATGGTAGTAGAACACTAAGATAGTATCTCCATCTGCATGCATAAGATATATGTTGATTCTTAAGATTAAAATTGTGTATACCACTAAACTAGTTAAAATGAAGCAAGCGGCATGGAACTACGGAAGTAACATCACGGGATAAAATATGGAAACTAAGATGGTGATATTATAGTTTTATCCCACAAAACTGTTTTTATTTCATAACTATTATTGAAACTTAATAATTAAGGTGTGCATGGCTCTTATTGTGAAACAGAAAGACACATGGATAACATGCTTGCTTGAATTACTCTTGAAGGACGATGTATACCTCAAATGCTGCAATATCATTCATTAAACGAACAACCTTCCCAGCTGCTACGACAACATCGGGGACACTGGCTGTCCACTCGAGGGCTTGTTTCATTATTGGGTCACCCATGCCAACCATCATACTCGTGCACACACTTGGTGCACCTATGGTCAAACATGTCAAATTCACCTGATCTTTGAAGCTTGGCTTGTAACTTTTGTGAGACCATTCAGCTTCTTGCAGGTAGCCAGTCACATGTTTTTGGATCTACACATGCAGAAGATAGTGACATTGGGAAAGATCAGCTCTTAAATATAGCCTTATAAAAGATATTTCTTATATACCTGAGCTTTGAGCTCTTTTTGTGCCATTCTAATGTAAATATATTCTCACCTAGAGGCTACTGATAACATGATATGTTTCTGTAATTGTACGTGTAGTTCTCTTGATTAATTATGTGCACACATTTGAAATCCATAAATGTTAGAAGACATCCCCTATGCAAGACCACGGTGCTAGGTGTATCCTTCTTGTAGGATGGGCCTACAATAACCTGGTTGTGTGCATCAATTTACTGCAGTGGCTAGGGCATGACCCATTTTTTTCTATCAAATCCTGCTTATTGAAATACATGCAACATATTTGTATGCATTGTTGAATGGAAGTCCGTGTGGGTGGTTACACTGGTTGCAAACAAGACCTTTCAGCTATATGTAGGGTTTTGCACATGAAAGTAGTTACCGATTTCTTGAGGTGGGTGATATCATAGTTCATGTTGACTGGAATTTGATCCTCAATATTTTTGAATGTCCTCAGCAGCTCCTTGTACAAATTCCGTAAGTATTCTGGCAGAAGAGAAATGGCACTCTCATCCCAACTGCAAGGTGAGTTGACATAAGTAGTGAGACAAGATGATTCAGTTTTGGAAATCTCTATACCATGTTATTTCACTCAAAATACTAGCTATTGCACACTTGAAGACATGTGTGAACGTCTAAATTTTTTTTGCGAGTAACGTCTATTATTTTTAAATGTCAGCATCATTTTTTTTTGCAGAACTTGAGCATCATTATGTTGTCTACTGGTAATTGCAAGGTAAATTTGTATCACGATACCAAAATGAATGTGCCTCAAGGATATTAGCTCTTACAGCTTGACTCCGCCATATAGTTTGTGAGGGACCTTTTCTCTTTTATGGGGCCAACATGTGGTGTATAATTAGTACGTAGTATATATGCATGTATGGATTTGTATTTATTGATTAACACATACAAATGTATTCTCAGAAAAACACATACAATTGTAAGGTCAAACCTTTGTATTGCTTCATGTAGCTTCCGACATTCCTCAGTTGAGGCACGAATATCATATATGTCATCTAACGTTGTGATTAATACAATTATCTTCGTGAGGATACTTCGGGGAAGTGCTGAGTCTTTCTCATAGTACAACACATAGGCCCAAGTGTAGCTCTCTACTAAACGATCTCGAATGAAGTCCAGCTTGATGTATCCCGAAAAATGATTCCACCACCTGTGAATTGCATTAGTTGTCATTTAAACTAATACTTAGATAATCCATGGAGTTATAAAGATTATAAAATCTCAGTGAGATTTGTGGCAAATTATGGACAACAAATATCAAATGCAAGCACATGCAACACTACGTCCTATGTTTTACAATGAGTGTACTCATCCTTCCATGTGTGGCTGTGTGCATAAGGCCAACAATCCTCTTTTGAGTATTTTAATTAGGGGATATAGTAAAGACATAAGTACCCACATATTTCTTTCGTTCTAATTTAGTCTATATCCTATAAAAAAATTAGATAAACTAGTACTACATTTATTAGTACTACTTCAACAAATCTACTATGCTACGTTGAGAGTAATGAAGTGAGTAGAAAAAGCAGGACTGCTTTGTTTTCTGTGTCGTTGTTAATTACAAAGCTAGAAGGTCGGAAATTCAATTCGGCTCCCGGTTGCGTATGCACCCTCTACCAAAAAAAATCATATTTCGAAATGTCGAAAAATTTTAACAAAATTTTTTACATGTACATCTTCATAATATATGTTCGTTCGTCAAGTTTCACGAAAACCTAATATTTTTTGTGGTCTATATAAAAAAGAGAAAACTTATCTTGTGAAAAACATTATTTTTAGCACCGAGTTTTGTCTTTTTTACACACGTCACATGATAAGTCGATTTTTTATGAAACAACTTTGTAAGCGTGTAGCACGAGAAGATTTACATGCGAATTTTTGGTTTTAATTTTTTTGAAATTCAAAATATATGTAAGATGCATTTCAAAATAGAGGGAGCATATGCTCCCATGTTCCAAAACACCATTCCCGCTAGAAGGTAGACTAATCTATCTATATATCTTATAAAGCAAAACCGCACTAAAGGTTATTTAAGTTGTCTATCTCAACATGCAAGCTATACACATCATCTATTCTATTAGCCATCCAATTGTCCATGTCATCCCTCACTATCATTCATTAATACTCTACATGCAAGGGATATCATCTATTTTTTCAGCCATCTAATTAGCCATATCATCAATTTTTTGCCCCAACTACATAACTATTTCCAGTCAGTTTTCTAAGTTAGCTTGTGGACTATTTACCCCAATTGAATCATGTATGTTTCTACAGATAACATAACATCCTATTCCAATCAACTCATATCTTTTTTGTTTTATACAAGATGGAGTTATCGGAGAAATTTCCGCTGCAACGCGCGGGGTATCCTTCTAGTTTAGAATAAATCTTAGTCCTACAATGTGCTACAGTACTACGTACTAGAGTATTTCAGATTGAAGTGAGTATCTGATTTCGACAATGGATACATATTTTGAGATTGATACTCCTAAAGTCAGAGAAGTGCACAGTTTCATCTTAGTTTCCATATATAAAGGGAGGGTTGGGGGAGAAGATAACATACTCGGTAGCAGATTTAAGCTCCTTCAAGTATACATGTTGTAGGAGGTTAAAATCCAACTTTGCTAGTTCCAGTAAAGTTGGACTATGGCCTTCTTCTTCCTCGTACTCGGGGATATATTTCAATGTTTCTACCCTCTTGCAGGACCTTGGCAGTGGTCTGTGAAGGGCACGCTTGACTTGATTAGCTAGGGGCGATTTTAGACTCCCACTAATTGATTCAAGATGCTGCGCCTTGAAAAACGTATTGCTTCTTCGAGTGTCGGCTCTCCATTTATAAGAAGATGAGCTGCGTTGTATAAACTCAACAATCCCCTAGGTTCATTAGTTGCGTCACTTGTAAAGTTCCCGTCTTCACCCTTATACTTGTCAAAAACATCTGCGAGATCCATAAATTAATATATTTTTGAAGTACTACTCACTACGGGAGAGCACAGATGTGCCGACGGCCGCCGTGTGTGCCGACGGCCAAATATCGGGGCCGTCGGCACAGAAGCATCCGGACCGCGGCGACAAAGATGGCCGTCGGCGTTAAAATGGCCGTCGGCACAAGCCGGTTGTGCCGACGGTCACCGTCGGCACAGTTCTGGCCGTCGGCACAGGACCAGTCTGGCTGTCGGCACAACATTTTTTTTCTTTTTTTTTTACTACAGACCTGGGCCGACGGTTATACCGTCGGCATAGCTTTTTCCTATTTCTGCACGACAGTCTTCAAAAAAGCATAACTAAATCATTCTAATTGAGAAAAATAAGTATAATATATCAAATTTTGCAGAAAAACAAGATCTATCATAGAAAAATATAAAAAATGGAATATTTCAAATACCTAAACAAATCTTTTTAGAAATGAGCTATAATGTTCGAGGTTCCATGGCTTTCACACACGCCAAAAATAAAAAAATTGTCGCTCGTGGGTCGGATTAGAAATCCGCGTCCGGGGACTTGCTTCCCATCCTAGGGTCCACACACGTGCCAAATATGATCTCGTTTCATTAAACTATGCCATGCTGAGGCCGTTTCCCACCTCATTTCCCCTAAAATTCATAGAACTCCGGACGTGATAGCCCTCTCCGTGAAGGGTTTTTCAAAATAATTGTCATATCCCAGTTTTAACAAACGGAATAGTTACTATGACATATAAAATGATGTCACGCGGCTCCGTGGGATTTTTGGACTTCGTTCAAATTGTCATCTGGCCAAAACAGGACCCCCGGGACATGCGGTATCGCCGTACCGGGCGTGCGGGTGCACCCATTCACGAACAAACTAAACGGACAAAAATTAGCACATATAATGATGCATCGTAGAACTTAAAACATATTTTCCGGAATTTCTGGAGCGACGGATAGTTCACCCCTAGTTCAAATCTGGTCAGTTTCCAGCGGATTCGACGGGACACCGCCGAAGGCCGCATGGGTTCCCAAAATGCTAACGAGTCCACATGTCTTGTGATAGGTGGTGCGTAGGTGGTCTACTATCATCGCACGGAGGTTCCATGTCATACTATCACCACATTTCTTGCAGAGCGGCATCGATCTCCTCTTGGAACCGGTGATGTATTCCGAGATGCTGAATTGTATCCACCAGGAGCATTCTCACCGTCGTGTTGTTGCAGGTCCTGAACAACTCCCGGACGTCCCTCGCGAGCTTTTCAGCCCTTGTGAGCATCCATTCCTCCGACCTCTGCCATGCATATACATCCATTGCTTAACTACTTTTTTGTGGGGTGTTGTTTATAACTTCTAATATAATACCTCTAACTAATATGAAAGTTTTGTTCAGAAACTTGTTACATGGGGTTAACAGACATGATAAAGCAGAAATCAAGGTCGTATGTTGTGCTTTATTATTGACTTGATGAAACAGACAGAATGATATTATTTTTGACATATCCAGAAATCTTCTTTCTTGCAGGTTATTTCGCTGGCTTCACATTGGATTTGTACGTGGTCATGTCTCTAGGTGAAGAAGCTGTGTCAGGCTATGGTTATTGTGTTCGACCATTTTGAAACTGTTCAACCTGTGCAACTGGCTACATATTCCTAGGATCGCGAGTGGGTGACTAGATGAACTATGTATCGCTTTGCTGTTTTTAAGTGATTCGTTCATGTTTCAACCTTTGTGACTCATAAAGTGTAAGTGCTTGAATTTCCATAATGCAATAATTAAGAGATCGTATGCACAGAGAGACCAGGATCGATGTGCCTCCATCTGGATAAAGAAACTTAACTGAAGAGCCTGTGTTTGCACATCAGAGCATGCCACTATAGGAAACGTACAAGGTGTCGACGGTCATTCTCCGTGCCGACAGCTAAATTTCGGGACCGTTAGCACATGCCTCTTTCCGACTAGACCAGCAGGCAAGCCATCGGCACAGAGAGCTCAGCCTGTGCCGATGGCAACCGTTGGCACAATTTCGGCCGTTGGCACAGTGCCTTCGCCATGACGGCAAGGTAATAGCGTCAGGAATGTGCCGACGGCAAGCCATCGGCATAGCTATTTTCCATTTACCACATTAATCTTAGAAAAATCATAAATTAAAATATTATAATTCAGAAAAATATAAATAATATATCAAAATTTTCAGAAAAAAGATATCTATCTTGGAAAAATAATAAACTTGAATATTGCAAATATCTCAAAAAACCTTCTAAAAAATGAGGTATCATGTACAATGTTTCATGGCTTTCACGCCGAACAACCAATGTTATGGCTAGAATCGTCTCATCATTTGTGACAATGTACCCATATTGTGCACACATGTGCATCTTGGGATGACGAGCTTTCATTTTCATCACACCAAAAAGCTATTTTCCATTTTCCGGGTCCCAAAAACGGGGTAGTCTGTGAAGCAACCACCAAATGAAAATTTCACAATGGTACCACCCCATTTTAAAAAAAATGCTAGACCACCTTAAATACAAAATTTCTCAACCGGGGTATCTGCAACATTTCCGTCCACCCCTCATGAAAATAGCAAATTCTTGCCAAGTCAGCAGGAAGTCGGTCAGATTTGAACATGCTCATGGTTTTTTGTAAAAATCATTTTTAGGTTCACAATATGATATTTTCTCAGAGATCCACTGCAAGTTTAGAGAGGCTCATCAACGAAATAAGAATCTTCATGCTCGCCGTTTTGATCATACTGTGAAACGGGCATAAGAAATTTAAAAATGATCAAAACAATGAAAAACCCGTCATATTATGTGACATAGTTGAAAGGAAAAATATCAAACTTAGAATATTGCAAATATCTCAAAAAACCTTCTCATAAATGAGCTATCATGTTCGATATTCCGTGGCTTTCAGCCGAATAACCAATGTTATGGCTAGATTCGTGGCATAGTTTATGATAATGTGCCCATATTGTGCACACATGTGCATATTTAGATGGCGAACAATATTGCTAGAGGAAGCTTTCATTTTCGTCGCACCAAAAAGCTATTTTCCATTCTCCGAGCACCAAAAAGGGATGTTTTGAGAAGCAACCACCAAATCAAAGTTTCACAATGGTACCACCCCATTTTTCAAAAATATTAGTCCACCTTACATACACAATTTCCAACCGGGGTATCTGAAACATTTTTATCCACCCCTCGTGAAAAAGACAAATTCCAGCCAAGTTAGTAGGAAGTTGGTCAGATTTGAACTACATGTACATGATATAAGGCTCATTTTTTTTTGGAAAAAATCAATTTTAGGTTGAAAATATGATATAGATGCCATATTTGGATTCCTCTCATTTTTCTGATCTATTTAGACATATTATTTGTCTAATTCCGATTTACAGATTTTAAAGATATTAATTATTCCATATTAAACAGAAAAGGACAAAAATCATTTTATTATCATTTCAATTTAAGATTAATATTACTTATTCATTTTACATAAGTAATTGTTTGGAATTCAAAAAAAATAAAGAGATGTGACATCAAGGAATAGTGGTTAATAGGGTGACACGGTAGTATTATCAACAAGGTGTCATTTCTCTCATGGAAACTCGTCCGGAAGGAAGAGAGAAATTAAGTGTGAGGATGGGTGACTGACGGGGAAGATTGACCACGAGTAAAATGTAACATGATATTAAGTGTAGTTAGAGTTAAAATGATCCATGCGAGAGATTTAAAAATAATAAAAATTAGTTCTTCTTTTTGAAAAAAATCGAGTTAGAATTGCCAAACGGCTACCGATGGCTGACTTGTGCGGACGGCAAATAAACCTGTGCCGAGACCATATTGTGCCAACTGCGAGGTGCTAAAGGCGGCCGTCGGCAGGATGTGCCGACGGTAATTCTAGCTGTAGTGGCCGTCGGCACCTTGACAGGGTTTCTTGACTGGTTCCGTAGTGCGTATGTAAATTAGACGTGGACCTAATTAAGCCACCGCCTGCCTAGCAAACAACCTAGGTTTCCACCCACATATACATACCTGCAGCGCCGGTGGCTCGAAGGCGATGAAAAAATCACCCCACGGGGAGGGATCAAAGCCGAGTTGCTCTCTCTCAAGAGTGTCAGCCACGCTGGAAGTCGCCATGACAGTTGATCAGCTTGAGAGGGCTTTGCCTTTTTTTTTGGAATGGTGAGAAGGCTTTGCTTTGCGGAGGAGAATGCATGCATGGCATTGAAATATATACAATGATATATACACGTCGGTGGTGTAGGACTGTAGATGCTTAATTTGTTAGGTAGCCAGCGTGGAGAAAATGAAAGCGCCAGACCAGCCCTCGCGAAACGCGTGAGAGACAGTTGACAGTCCATATCAACTTCTCTTAATTTCTCCCTAGCTGGGGTCCAAAATTTCTATTTCTAGCGCTCTAAAATTTCTTCAAATAAAAATTTGCAAGTAGAGGATACACGTATATATGTGTGTGACATTTTTCATACTCAAATTCGAAAGTTTGTAGCTTAGGCAAAACGACAAGTTTCAAATAAAAAGTTTCAAAATTTCTGTAATTTAAAGGTCATGCAACTATATGTAACTTAATACCATAGTAGGTAATATCAGATTCTGGAATATCCATGTTCAAAAAATACATTTTGCTACTTAATTAATGCATCCACCGAAAAATCAAGTTAGCGAACTACTCCTCGGGCCCAAATTAATTGACAGACTGGAACAGCTGAGCTAATAGAAGGGGTGACAATCCATGCTGCATTGAAAGTAGAGTGCTTCATTTTTTTGTCGTTGTTGATTACAACACTAAAATATAATATAATTTAGAAACAATTTAATATCTAGAATGTAGAGTATTTGAGAAAGAATTGAATAGACCTTAGAGAAAGTTCAATTGTATAGCGAACAATTGGCAATAAGCAGCTGCCATTTCATCTATAGTCAACATATAGTATATGTATACAATAGTGAACCTGAATTTGGTGCACATGAGCACTGAGTGCTCCCCGTTTTTAAAATATTTGAAAATTGCACTTCTGGGTTCAAAAAAATCATCAAATTTATTCCATGAATACATACACAAGTCATAAATACTCGTGCGGAGTTTTGATAGAAACTACGTTGTATTTTGAGCTACATGAAAAAAAACTAATTTGTGGTTGTATAGGAGCATATATTTGATAGAAATTTGTCTTTTTTGCATATCTCATAATACAACATATTTATCTCCAAAATTTCTGTAATACCTACGAAATGTTCATAGGTATGTGCGTACTTAATTTAATTTTTTTGGAGTCCAAGAAATGTGATTTTCAAAACTCAAGAGCACTGGTGCTCATAGTTGGCAATAATACTACTTTATCAATATATAGTCCATCACTCTCACAAAGTGCCTATGAGCATATTCTAGAGTTGGCTCTTGGATCATAACCCACCTTCTCTCTTCTCTTATGTTCTCCTTCAACTAGATAAAAAATATGTTATTTTAATCATTATAGTCAGCTGACTAAGATATATTGTACTTGCTCTTATTTATCCAAATTCATCCGTTTATGCTCAGATTTTTTTCAAAAAAATGTCAGAAAATTTGTTCTATGTGTATCTCTATTTACCGAGGTGCTTATGAAATTCGGTTACATCTTCCACTTTTGCACTAGCTTGAAATTAACTAGTAGTCAAGCGCAGCACAATCACACTGGAGTACCTTCTTAGTTCTTAGGGCATGTACAATGGTAAGGAAGGTGTGCCTTCTCTTAGGGGTCCACATCATCTAAAAAGACACTAAATGTAAGTGTTACAATAAATTATCTTTATTATCATCCCTAGCAATAATAAGAATCAATTAAATTTTAGAAGGAAATTGGGTCGCAAAGAGAAATTCTTATTTTATAAGAGATCGTCCCTTAGCTAAGAGAAGATAACCTTCTCTTTTTTCAATCTTTCTCCTTCAGCTAAGAAAAATTTGACGTGGCAACCATAAGAGAAGTCTGACGTCACCCCATTGTGCATGCCCTTACTTTACATATATGTCCCCCGGTGTTCCAATTGTAGCCGTCTAAATGTATCCTCTCCACAGTTACTTTACATATGTTTACTAAGTGTGGTGGTTTTAGTTTGGAGATCAACATGTAGTTCCTCATAGATCGGTAGTTGATGTTTTGCAGTTAACCCCCTGAGTTATTTGAAAATCAGGCCATAGTACAATCTCCTCTAGCTCACACCGCCATTCCAAATCGAGGCATCCATTCGTGAGCAACAAGGCAAGGTCGGCGTCGAGGATGTTAGCCATGGTGGAGCATGGGGTCACATGTTAGCTAGGATAGCTGGCACGGGGGGGGGGGGGAAGCGCATGTGTGAGAAGGCGATCTGGTCATCCGAGGCTTCTGCTGGTCGTACGTGGAACAAGGACAGAAGGAGGCTCGCACGTGCAAGATTGTGGGAAACTACGAAATCACGGCTGCAAAAGGCGGAGACGTCATGTACGTGGAAGATTGTGGGAAACTGTATCAGCGGTTTCTCTAGGGCTAGGCCCCAGCATTGCGAATAGCTAGCGGTGCAGTACGAGATGCCATAAACCGCGACATCTTGGCTGCATTTTGGAGCAAAGTTCGGTGTCACCTCCTCTTGTCGGTCACCTCCCGCGTCCGCACCAACCCAAAATCTCAATTTTCTCAGTTTCCCTTTCGACACCAACGGCGGCGGCAGGGACGCACATCTATCCCACTGGTTGATTTCTTCTACTCCGGTACTAGTCTGTTGCCATTGTCCGGTGGACGAGTCCGTCTTATTTGTCTCTCACACCATATATATATGCGGCCTCGTGTCCATCGTGTGCATGGAATCTTCTCATTCTTCTCTGACCCCGGCTCATCTCCCTCGTTCACCATTGTGGAGTTGAACCATACTCTCATTCTCTACTATATGCCCCCACTGTACATCGACTTAGTCAATACTATGTAGGATCGATTCAGCTAACACTCAGAGCAAGTTGCTATTTTTTCATTGTATGGGTCATAATCAGAGGTTTAGAGGGATCCATATCACTTTTAGGAGATCCATAGAGATGGTTTCTCTCTATTTTAAACAAGTCTTGTTTTCAATTGGAGTTGTTAGAGGAGCGATGATCAAGCCACCTATTGGTCACACACCTCCCATGGTAAAAAAAAAGGTACATATGATGGTCATATTTCAGAGTGAGCACTAATACTCATCAAACGGATACTATGATCAGAAACAAGACTCTATGTTCATCTCTTGACATGATTGTATTGGGGCTATCGACGGTACTCATGTGACTACTAAAGTGTCAAAATAATAATCTTAAACATACAGGGAAGGAAGCAGTACACTAGCTAAAATAGTAGTGTTCAACATACAGGCGAAGTAAGAACTACACTAGAAGTTCTAGATTAACTATAGATAACATGAAAATATGCTATAGCCAGCAGTTGGTTGGACTATTATTCTTGCTCTTAGCAAATTGCTCTTCTTGGAGTTCACTGCAGCAGCTAGCTTTGTTTTCAGCTTACATTGACCAAATAGCAGATTGCAAAATACTACCTCCATTTTCGTTTATAGAAATATTTATTGAGAACTATGATATATTATATGAACTTAATTTTTTTTTGAAAACCTCTGATAGTAGGAAAGGATCGTACTGTCTTTCCCTTTTCATTAAAAATAGTTACATAATCAATTTTTGACAAGTGGAGTTGAACGCTAAAAACACACTATAAAGAATCTAGGAAGCAGTCAATAAAAGGGTGCATAGAGTATTTGGTCCTATGAACCAAAAGCACTAAGTCTGACTTTAATCTGCCCACTAGGCTAGAGAATCAGGGACAATACCGTGGAAAAACCAATTGTTCTTTTCCTTGCACAGGTTCTAAGCAGCTATCATAAAGATTTCCATAAACATGAGCTTAGTCCATTTTCTCCTGCCTCTTGAACAATCTATAAACCTGTCTCCATGTCGTTTCCACGGTAAACCAATCTGAGTTCAACATTCTTGACTGAAATCACACTGAAAAAAATATGCTCTAGAGTTTCCACGTGTGGGATTTCACAGAGTAGGCATGAGTAATCTTTCCCAATATTCTATGGTGTGTTTGGTAGTATGGTGGATACAGATTTTCCAACCTGATCCTAGATTTCTCTTTTTTTGTTGTTTGCTGCTCGGCCAACAGAGCATTGCCCACCTCATATGAATAAGGAATCTCAGTCATGCCCGGTTGAGAAGCTCAAATCGAGCTTCTCAACTCGACTGAGCTGAGTCCATGCCCGCACAGAGGGAAAAAGGCTCACGTGACCTATTAGGGGTCATGGCCCCGCATGGAGGGAGCTCCTCGTTTCTCCACCGCACCCTTCTTTTTCTCGACCTCTCCATCGGACCACCCCGAGCTCCAGCCCGACGGCCCCATGGAACACTCCCCGGGCTCCGCTCGAGCTCTTCTGCCCTTCTCGTCGCCCTGGCGCCGTCCCTAGTTATCCTCGCTCGTCCGGCGGTGCCTCCGCTGCTGGAGCCAGCCCCTATGCTCCGCGTCGTGCTCCAACCCGAGCTCCGTCTTGAGCTCCGGCAGTGCCTGGTGCTCCTCCACTGTCGAGCTCATCCCTGAGTTCCACCCCTAGCTCACCACCTCTGGTCGAAATCGGCCCGAGATTCATCTCAATCGGGATATGAGAACTCAATTTCTTTTTTTTTCTTTAAGGACCTTCGTGTAAAACTTGGACCTTAGCATCTCTGAACACATACCAACTCAACAAACAACATCTCAATTCAGCATGTATCAACAAACCCGAGCTACCAAACACATGCAAAAATCTCAACTCAACTTGGCTAGGGTCAACATTTATAAGAAGAGATAGAGAATCTATGTCCACCCAGGCTACCAAACACACACATAGTGTCTACGCTCGAGCTACACCTGGGCATTCTTCGGGCCGGGCCAGGTTTCGGGCCAAGCCCGAAAAAGCCCGAATTTTCCAGCCCCGAGCCCAGCCCAGCCCGATGTTCGGGCTTGCAAATCGGGCCCAAACCCGGCCCGAACTGACAAAAAACCCGGCCCAGCCCGACAAGCCCGGCCCGAACTAGGCTAAAATTCTGTTTTCTTCAAGCCCGAGCCCGGCCCGACCTTCGGGCTCCAAAATCAGGCCCGAACCCGGCCCGACATGCAAGCAAGGCCCGGCCCGGGCTGGTCGGGTCGGGCTGTCCGGGCCGGGCTGCCCATGCCCAGCTGTAGCTCGAGCATGTTCCTGGTATTAAGACGGTCAAAGAAAAGCAATCCACACAAAAAAAACTTCACTCTAGGAGTTCATTTATACTTCCAAACCCATTTGAAAGCTGGGTGTGGTATATGATCCTTGAAACAAAATGTATAGAAATTACTCGAGGTATATGATTCAGTACCCATGTATATGTCCAATTGTCCGGTCTTTGTGAGAGGTTTGAATCTGCAAGACCTCATTTGATTTCTGCCATTGCTTCTAGGGATAAAGGTAGATAGAAAATTTCAGAGAGATGTGTGCCAGAGAGAAAGGCTCCAACACAGATATCTTAGAGCATAAGAAAAGTCTCGTGGGAATCTTTCATCGGCTAGCTCCTCGAGCCACAAACCTTTCCAGGACAAGACTAAAGAGCCATCGCCTATCCGGCGGCACGATGTTACAGCTATGAAAATGGGCAGAAATTTCTAGATTTCCTTCCACCAAGGTGATCCACATGGATCCGAGGAGGCACGACGTACTTTATTCTGATAATAGGTATTCCACATGTCAGGTCCTATTCGAAGAAAAAAAGAAAAAGAGATGCTATAATAGCACAATTCGACTTGGGTTCATCGCACCCGAAGTATCCCGGCCGCGGCCGGCGCCCTTCCTACTGGCCGGAGCGCGTGGCTTTGCTTCCTCGGCTATAGCACGGTGGATTCTACCAGCGA
Source organism: Lolium rigidum (assembly GCF_022539505.1). Lineage (NCBI taxonomy): Eukaryota > Viridiplantae > Streptophyta > Magnoliopsida > Poales > Poaceae > Lolium > Lolium rigidum. The sequence goes on from NC_061508.1 coordinate 156,450,253, forward strand.
TATCGCTAGCTGCTCTCTTCCTCGTAAGTCTCCTCCTCCTCCTCCCTCGAGGGCAGGCAACGAACTTCCTCAGCCGTGCTCTGCGGATCCGTTGTTGGGGCTGCATCTCGCAGCCCCTTCTCTCTTCTTCTTTCTTGAGTTTTCCTGATCTTTCTCGTGTGTGTGTTCATGAGAGCAAGAGAGAGTCGAGAGGTAGAAGAAGAAGAGAGAAGGGGCTGCGAGATGCAGCCCCAACATTTGGCATCAGAGCCATGAAGATCTACTGTGGCGGCGCGGCGCATTCCATGGGAGATGGAGGCCAGCTGCGCGACGTGGCTGGTGTTGGCGCTATGCTGCTGGATGGGCATGGCGTGGTGCTCGGCGTCGAGAAGGCGTCGTCCACGTCAAGAGAAGGCCGCGGTGTGAAGCTGCGGCGACAAGGCGATGGCGGTATGATGCCGCTGAAGCCGGCAACGGTGGCGTCGGCGAACTCCATGCGAGGTGGAGGTCGACGTCACGAAGCGGAGGCTGTTGGTGGTGCGATGCCGCTAGATGCCGGTTGTGGTGCGATGCCACACTAGGAGGAGATGGCGGTGTGATGCTGCAAGGAGATGGCGGCGGTGAGATGCTGCCACGTGAAGGCGACGGTGTGATGTCATTCTGAGGAGATTGTGGTGTGATACCACTGAGAAGATGCACGGTGGTGCGAGGCCGTCAGGAGGATCGGCGTCATGCCGGTCAGAGGTGGCGTGATGCCATCCACGACGAAGACGACAAGGCGATGCCAGTGCGACGAGACGACGACCATGAAGGCCGTCCCTAGTTTGAAGCTCCATGAGAATTGGAGAATCAAGATTAAGGGGGGAAATGTTAGGTCTAATCTTGATTAGCCTTTTTGATTTGCATTGTTAGCTGCATGTAGTATGGCTAGGTTCCAGTCGGTGCTGTGGTGAGATGCCGGAGATGGCCGTGTGAAGGGGCGTGCATGGCGAGATGGCGCCGGTGGTGGCGTGAAGCTGCTGCACATGTGCTGGGGACGTTGCATGCCAAGTTCGGGTGTGTTTGCCGAGTGAGGCCTGGAGTGAATCCAGGAAGTGTTAGTGCCATTAGTTAGTGGAGTAGTGGGTCAGAGAGTGGCGTGAGTTGCGTGGCAGAAGTGCCTAAACTTGGTGTATATATACTGCATTGAGATGAATGGAAAAAGTGGTTCGTGACGGCTGAAGAGAAAAGATGTAGCCTCTCTCGTACACCATGGATAGAATTCCTCTTGGCAAAGACACCCGAACTTGGCATGAAACGTCCCCAGCACATGTGCAGCAGCTTCACGCCACCACCGGCGCCATCTCGCCATGCACGCCCCTTCACACGGCCATCTCCGGCATCTCACCACAGCACCGACTGGAACCTAGCCATACTACATGCAGCTAACAATGCAAATCAAAAAGGCTAATCAAGATTAGACCTAACATCCGTGTGCCATTGCCAGAGCGAGAACCCCACCTGCATGCAGTGCCACCACACCACCTGCAGGGCTGCAGGGCGCTAGCGGGCGAGGTAGAGCTGCTTCTCGTGGCTCCTTGCGCCGCGCTAGCTTCTCGTGCATATATCCGCCCTGTGCTGCCACTTGGACAGATCGCTCCGGCGGCGCTCCGGCGAGGGTTTAGGTGGTCGCGCGCTGCTCCCGGAAGGAAAGGTTTAGTGGTGTACTACTAGACCTAGACTGCACGAAACGAGGCCCTGCTTTACGCCTCCGCGTTCAGGTAGCGGCCGGAGCCGGAGTCAAATGGTAACTGAGAAGCGGGACCCACCCACGGCGAGCTTTGCTTCGCTCGCTCGCTTCGCGGAGACGGAGATTATAATGGTACGCGCGCAAATCATAATATGCTCTTTGTAAACACACTCCACTTTTTGTTTGATAACTTTAATATTTTCTCTCCATCTTAATCACCTCTCTTATTTGTTCATTTATCAGTTGCACTGACACTAAATCACATTGTGCAGATGGCAAAAAAAAAATTCAGGTCCTTCTGAATATTGGTGGAACACAGAGGGTTTCAAGACTGCAGATGGCTGAGTCTGTTGCTGATGTTCATGGATATAGCCACTCTACAATCAAATATGTTCATGCATCGTCGGTATCAACCCTTCCTCTCCTCTATCCTACTGTTCATGTGGACTGTTCTCAGAGTTCATAATGCAATGAGTTCATTTCAAGAATTTTATATTGATATGGCCCTTTACCATTGACTGATGGCCCTCTCACCTTGGGATGGTTGTTCTAACGCCTAAACTATGTCAGCTTCTTTTTAGTCGACAAAGTGAAGGCTGCATCAACTTTATGATTTTCGTGTCAACTATTTAGAAGAAAGTACAGCAGGGGAAACACTAAGTTGAACAGTGCAAAGGGACATAAAAAGATCCATGCATAGAAAACTAAATTTTACTAGCCAAACAGTTCTACTCCCTTGATCCAAAGTGTTAGAGCTTTAGTTCAGTTTGGTCCAAAATTGAACTAAAGCTCCGATACTCATTATGGATCGAAGGGAGTGGTATATATTGATGATCTAGAAAATATGTATATATGAGGTGAACACAATTCCATGACAAACAACACAAAACATAACAACGCACTTCCCAACTTCCATTAATAAGAACGTAACAATGTTCCCACCATTCCCAATTCAACAAAGTGCAACCCATATAGCCGAGGTGCACTAAACAACTAACAGAAACAGATTTTAGCAGAGACCAAAGATGGGAACAAGAAACTGAATTCACTGTAACCTAACAACCACCAACACTTGTCCACAATGACAGACTTTTCAGACAAATGCTAGTCTTCAGACACGAACATCAGGGCCAATCTCACATCTTAGTCACTATCACTGGAAGCTGCACAAAAAGGAGAAGGCACAGTAAGTTTGATTCGAATATGTTATCAGTTGACATAAGGTAGGAATTTCAAATATCTTGGATTGCAGTTTTTGTAGAGGAACTATCCGGCAGCCTGACAAAAAATGGTTTGTTGCTAACGGAAGAGTTCATCTTTTTTAGGGCAACACCACCACAAATATGACCATTCAGAGAGGCCGCAAGACTGAAGAAGGCTTCATGCTTGAAACAAGTGTGGAACGCATGTAATTTGGGTAACAATCTCTGTTATAACACAACTGACTGACAGAAAGGCCCGAACAACAGTAAATACAGCAAGGAAAAGGCAGCCCTTTCAGGATAGATGCGTGGTACTCCACTGTACTACCTCTGTCCCAAAAATATAAGATGTTTTGGTAGGTTGTTTTAACCTAACCAGACATCTTATATCTTATATTTTTGAACAAAGGTAGTAAGTACCTTCTACCCTCTATCTACTCTTAGTACCAACTGAATGAGAACAGAGCTAAAATGGATTTCAAGATGAGAACGGTTAAACAGTTAATACATAAGAAACAATTTTTATACTGAAAACAATAAAGAGAAGAGAATCAAAAATAAATGATTTTTATGTATGGTACAGATTAATAGGCATATCAGAAATGTGTACTAACCATAATTGACAGAAGAAAATTACAGCCATTCTAAACTCCATCATTAGGTGTTTCAAGAAGAGTGGTGCCTCAAGGGCCCAACCCTCTGCACAACTGACGAGGACTGATCGATGCAGGTTCATGATCGTCGTCAGCGTTTGGTTGTCCTGCCATATCTTGTGGTTGTTGAATATTCCTTAATCACATGAGCGGTGTTAATCACTGCTCAAGACATCTCTCTCTTTTGGTCTTGTCTTTTTTCTAGGTAATTTAGCTGGTTGTACATGTGAAATGCTTTCTTGCATGGTTAGGTGGCTATCCCTTGTGTATGGACAGTCGTCGATGTGGCAAAGCTGGAATTGTAGCTTAAGCATTCACTACATATCTTTTTTTTCAATATAAAAGCATTCACTACATATCTTTGTATAATGGTCAAATAAATGATCTGGACTGCATTTTACTTATTTTTCTACTCAACTAAGGCGTGTCGGTTTTGGTTGGTTGGCCTGTGAGATCTTGTGTTCGTTGGAGGGCTCCCATCTGCCGATCGAAAGGAAGAGGCAACATGTGAATGAATCTTCTTTAATCACATGAGCAGGTGTTAATCAACTACTTAATATACATTTCTTTTTGCACAACTTGTTGGCCATGTTTTCAGAAATGGGGTGAAACAAATATATTGTCCTTGGATATCGTGGTTGGACAGAGTAAAGAAAGGGTGATATTCCCAAACAAGGAATACTCAACTTCCAGAAATAATATATTAAACGTATGTCCATTGTTCACCAACTCATGGTTATAATGTCAAAGTACATAAAACAGATCTTTCAGACAACAAACAACTAAGTGAGCTATATGCAAGCACATTAACTCATGCTCCACACTACGTCCAACCTTAATAAATTGTTGGCATCAAATATACCGATTCAACCCAAATTTAAGCAACAGCAAACTACACTAGTGTGTGTAGTTCAGAGATGCCAGCAAATGCATACAGTAAACGACTAGTGCTAGTTACAAGGATAATAAACCAAACATGGTTATTTTAGCGGCACATCAAAAGGTAAACTTTCAGGCATATTTTCAGAGAACAAGTGCAGGACAATCTGATCCCCTTTCTCCATTGAACTTCTAATTATGCGAAAGGGGACGGCCTTATCGCTACATGTGGACTTCCGACATTCCGCATGGTACTTGAAAATAACATCCAAAGAACTCGTCACGCAAGACGACGAGGAGGGTGCCTCGTGAGCTGGAGACGCAGTGGAAAGAGCAGCAAGACGGACGGTCATCAGATCCCTGGAAGTGTAGGCATTAGAAGGTTCAACATGAGCTATTTTTCCGAACAGCTATAAATAAACAACACTACTATCGACGGACTCCCCTGGCTGAAAACTATACTTTCCTCATGTACAAATTGGACAATTTTACCATGTGATTCACCATCGAAGAAAGGAACCACAGATAGCAAAGCGTTGTTGATATAGGAGTAGAGATAAAATTTTCATTTTTCGCCCTTACGGTTGATGAAAATGTTTTCAGTATAGAAAGTCTTAACACAATGTAATATTTTTTTCCTTAAACATTTGGTAGAAACGTTAAAAGCAACCAATTCATGAGCAAACTGCACTATATTAGTTAAGAGAAGTTGGGCTTTAGCATTAAGGTACCCTCTTAACGTCAAAACAATAAAATACCTTGTGTTGCAACTCGATTAACTCATTTTCTAACTTTCCAGCCTTTTTTTGCGTCAACCTGCCTCTTTGTTGGGCCAGTTCAATGCCCATAGCACGTTCAGCGAATTTTAGCGAATCAACGGTTTCTGCAAGATCATTGTCGGATGGACTTATCTGCACAACCAATAGCGCTTTCGAATCGCCTCCTGTTACAAATGTTCCACAAGAACACAAAAGAACAAATTAAGAAAGAAATCCATTGTTGAAACGGCTTTCTTTAGGAATTCAGATGGTTGTCTAAAAAGTCCTGTAGCAAGTAAGTCAGCTTGGAATCCCTGTTTCCGAAATGATATGAGAATAGTTCACCAAAAGAGCATAGATGCAAACTTGTTGGTTGAAACTACAAACCTGTAAGGGATGTGGCTGTGGCTGGAAGCGAGTGCTGCGATGACATTGCCCAAAGCAAAAGGCGACCTGTTTATGATCTTTGCTTCTTCAAGCCGGTCACCTTGCGCACCAGTCTTCGCATTGCGCTCACTTCTAGCCAAATCTACTAGCCAGAGCTTGCTCTTAGTGCAGACATTATTTATCAGCTTCTTCGCGCTCATTGTGATGCAAAGCATGCTAAAAAGAGATATAAAAGGGTCTGAATACATTGACAAGAAGCAAGCAATCTAAATAAAAAATGAAATTGATTAGTGTGTTAGCGACTGCTATGCTCATTCACATCAGTTGACCCTACAGCCCTGGAATTGCTTCGACTTTGTAAGATATCCCAAGTGTCATCTATGTTATCTACCTCTCTCTCGGCTATTCCAGGGACGTAATGTGATCCATCACTTGCTGTTTTTATTTCCAACCTGCATACACACATTATCAAGAGGATATACAATTGGGAAAAAAATAAAGGGTGGAAAGGAAAATGATTTTACTTTTTTGGTGACGTCATGGATGGTGAAAGCAGGTCTCTTATGTTCTTGTTGTAGACCTCCAACATACTGACAGATATGTTGTACATAAAGAACTGTTTCTTATTGTCGGTAAAGCTAAATAACTCTCTGAGGGTTCTATAGTTTACACCACTATTTTGCTCGGTTCCTTCCATTGTAAAGGGTTTTCCTTTTCCGGTTTGTCCATATGCTAAGATGCATACATTGTATCCATCTAACACAGAGGTGACCAGTGAAGATGCATCCGAGTATATCTTAGCTGTTAATGAATAGAACCCATATATTAGATGTCAACAACAACATTAAAGCATTTTTCCCAACAAGTTGGGTAGGCTAGATATGAAACCCAACACAAACATAAGGAAACCAAAAAGACGAGAAAAAGTAAAACAGAGAACAAGTAAACTACGATTGCTGATTTCCATGCGGTCCTATCAAGAGCCAAACAGAGAAAAAGTTTTGTAGCAAGTAAGTCAGCTTGGAATCCCTCTTTCCGAAATGATATGAGAATAGTTCACCAAAAGAGCATAGATGCAAACTTGTTGGTTGAAACTACAAACCTCTCAGGGATGTGGCTGTGATTGGAAGCAAGTGCTACGATGACATTGCCAAAAGCAAAAAAGCGACATGTTTATGTTATTTGCTTCTTCAAGCCGGTCACCTTGCGGCATTGTGCTCACTTCTAGTGGATTAGGGTTGATCTGATCCTGTAGGCTTCGAGTGGATTTAAGAGGGACCAAAATTTATACTAGACTTTTGTACTTTTACATAACTTAGAGTTATTATTGTACATTCTTAACGAGTATAATTCTATGTTACTTATTTGGATACTTAACGAAAGAACTTGAAATGTTGCTAAATATTAGCTATAGTTTTACTTTGTATACAATTTGCAGTGAGGCATTGTAAAATACTCTTGCCTTGTGCTAAATTTAAACCAAAGTTTCCTTCTTCAATCTTTTTTTGCCAATTGCACATTCTCTATAGTGTATATGTATTTATGAAAATACCTCTGAGGCATACTATTTAATAAATACCTTAATACTTCCTTCGTCCCAAATTAATCGATTCAGATTTATCTACATGCGTTTTAGTGTGTAGATACATCCGAGTCTAGATGCATCTAAGTAAATTGATTTGGAACGGATGGAGTAGCATTTTCTCGTGTAGTGTGTATTATTAGGTAAGTATATTTATGTAACTTTATAATGATTATATAAAATCTTTTGTGGTCAAATATGTCTTCTTACATTGGATTCAATTATAGTGCAAAATACCCATTGATGAAAAAAATGCCTAAATATAGTTACATCGATATACATAAAATTTGATTAATGGTTATATTTGCATGCAATATGCTTGGTATCAACTGGTGTATGCAAGTGCTCCCAACAAATTTTGAAAAAAAGAAGTCTCACACACAATTAAACAAGAAAATTTTAGTTTACTTGATTTCAACACGATTTCCATCCGAGAGAGACTCGTTAGCTTGGCTTGTTCTTACATTAGTCAACATTAAGCGATTTTCCAAAACCTGGGTCCTGTTGAACCTGATTAGAACAATCCCGAATTCGACTATACTTAGAAATTTCATTAAGTTACATGGTGTCCAACCCAAGTTATAGAAATTTTGGGAGGGGTCAAATTCCTTCATACTATTCATCGGAAACTTGTCAATTTTTCCCTAAGGTACATATTTTTGAATTTGGGTACGAAATTTGGCACGCACATACATACGTGCATCCTCTACATGCAAAAAAATTATTTAGAATTTTTGGAGGTACGGAAATACGAAATAAGCAACGCTACAGTGATCAGGGATCACTAGCGCCTAGGTGCTGCTACGCATTTCCGTAGTCAACATGAGTGTCTTTCAGTATGATGATGCTCTTTGAATAACGGGTCTCAAGCTTCAGGGTGAAAAAACCTATATGTCTTGTCATGATTTTGTGAAAACCCCTATGTCATTCCCTTCTAAAATAAATTTCTTGGAGATTTCTCGAGCTTACTTCTCAAGGGTGAAAAATCTTGATCTGAGCTTTAGTGGTTAGAACTGGTGATTGCAGTGCTTGAACGCCATTCCCTTTCATGGAGGCACTGCTTTTGGGAAACCTTTGTCACAATTTGTGTGTTCTTAAGGTAGTTGTTGATGATGTTTCCTTCTTGAAAACAACATTCGTACTCTTTTTCCTTCTTCTTGTTTTTTAAATAAATTGGCCAGGTACATATTAATGTCATAACTACTCTTAACATTGCGCCATTGCAGATGCCAGGTTATCTTCATATCAACTTGATTTAAAACATTCCATTTATCCAGAAAAAACATAGAAGTTCAATCCTTTGTTAGAGATGTTTATTTTAGAAGTAAACACGGCCTTTATTCAATAATCATCACTTGTACATTGGAGTCGATCCATGGCTCAACGAGTCAAACATGTTGGCAACCGACAACTTATCTCTCTTAATCCGGTCATGCGAGAAATACAGAGCATTACGAACCAGGTTATGAGCGTCTTGGTTGTTCTCTCTACGTTCAAAAACAAAAGTAACTAAAGGAAAAGAAAAGGAATAGTGTTTACCAAAAGAAAAACTCTCTTTCTACTATCTATTTCTCTAAGGATAGAAGTATAATGACACAAACTTCCTTCATTAATGTTGTGAATCACATCCTTAGCATGAGAGGCAACCCTACCAACAGAAAAAAATACTCCATAGGAAAAATATACTGAGCGAATGTGAGCCCAGTCCCATGGAGCGGATGAATTGGCAAACTGCTGATCTTCCAAGCAACGGCGGCGGCGGTTGGAAACTGCTAGATGTAAAGTTGCCACATCGCAACTTCGAGGTGGTCTGGTATGCAAGTATAATGCCGCGTTGTATTGGCCTTCGGAAAAAAAAAAGCAAGGTATTATTCAGATTTTGCCTTTTTAAATTTTGGAATTAAAAAAAGGCACATATAGATCTCAATCAACTTAGATTTAACTAAATCTCAGAGTCAATGTAACTTTATTAAGTTTCAGTTAGAAACAAGTTTTACCTCATGTGCAACTCATATGCCAGCACAAATATTAAAGCAAATTCAATTATATAAGTGTAAGCCTCTTTCTTCGAATACTAGGTTCTTAGAGCGAGGGGCTTGCTGCAAATTGTATTCTTGCCACTTTGATGGATGGTTCTCTGGGCCCCTCCTTACAAAAAAAAGTAGTTTGAATTTGCATCCCTCGTTTCTACCATCGCCTATAGAGATGCGTGGCAGGGAGAAAGGCTTCAACGAAGATATCTTATATCGCCTCCGGACAGAGAATTTTTTTTTTCTTACATTGGTTTTTTTTTTTGCTTCAATGTCAAGTCCTGTTCGGAAGAAGAAGAAAAAAGAGACGCTGTGCACAATTCGATTTAGGTTCGAACGAGAACCAACTGTGGTTGGGTGGTTAGGAGGGTAGTGGCACCTTCAGCCCACCAGAGTTCAAACCTCGGTTCTGTTTCGTTAAAGCGGAACATTCTTCAGTGGAAAGTGGCGTTCCCGTCGACTACGAGGACCCGTTGGATGAAGTTTTTCTTAAACGCAATCTCTCGAAGGTGGTTCATAGGGGTGTCTGTGCGTATATGCAAACGTCTGAACTGTGTTTCGTAAAAAAAAAAAAAAAAATTGGGTTCGAATCAGGGGGTGTTTGGTGTGGCTTTTTTTGGCTTTTGGCTTTGGCAAAAGCCACCAAAAGCACCTAAATAGGTGCTTTTTTTGGCTTTTGGATTTTGGAAGCCAAAAATAAAGATCATATTCTTTTGGCTTCCAAAATCCAAAGCCAAAAAAAGACTCTATTTAGAGTAGCATGGCTAGTGCCTAAAGCCAAAAAAAGCCGCACCAAACACCCCCTCAAACATCTCACCAGAAGCAGACGTAGCCCGGCGCCCTTCCTATTGGCCGGAGCGCGTGGCTCCTTTTGTCCCTTTTTTCCCACCCCGACTTCCGTCCACAACGCCATCCTCGCCTCGCCGGCACCCTCCTCACCGCCCGCCAGGAACGCCTCCGCCCTCCGCCCAGCGAACTCGCCTCCCCCGGCCACCCCCGCCCGCCGCCCGCGCGCGCCGTCCTCCCGAACCACCGGTGAGCCTTCTCCGACCTCCTCCTCCTCCTTTTCTCGATCGCTTGCGGTGAACGGGCCGGATTATCATTACCAGATCTCGACCCCGTTCCGCCATCCGCTCGGTGGCCCCTGCCTCTCGGATACCTCTCCCTCATCGATCGGCTTGCTCTGTTGCTGCGGGACGAGCGGCCAATCGGAGGTTTGTCGATTCCCGTCTCCCGCCGCGTTCCGCCGCTAGCTCGTCAAGGATTCGGGTACTCGACTCGTAGGTCCCATCGAATTCCACCGACGGTTTTGTTGCGGGAACCGCCCAAGTGCTGTGCCCAATTTCTGTGGGCAAATCCACACCTGAACGACAAACCTCCCTCCTAACGGAGAGGCAAAGGATCTCCCTGCCCATGGACACGCATAACATTAGGGAAATTGCTGCTTATTATTCTCGTCAAATAACTTGGGCTCACTACGTGTACTCAATAAAACCTGGGAACCTCGTTTTCCTTAGGGCATGTACAACAGTGTTGATTTTTTGCGAGGTTGAAGAGAGAGAACCAAGGTTTCTGTAATTCTACAGACGGTCGATAGCCTAAAAATTTGCTACTGACATAGTACGCCTGTTTACCCGTTGCATGAGATGGCGTCGGTGTACCTGTGGCCACAAAGGAAATCCCCATACACCGGTTTCCACAAATCACGGATACAAATGCTAACCGCTTCATTGCTCGTATCTGGAAGAGGTGTCTGTACTGCTGTCTGTACATGACGTGGAGAATTGCTATAGTCATCAGCCGACGGAACTAATGTACATGCCCTTAGCCCGGTGCGACTGGCCGTAGGAAGTTTAACTGGAGGATGGCATTTTTTTTTCCATACTCGACTGTTGGTCGATGATGAAATGCGGTTACTGATTCTGTCCGCGTGATTAGATACCGGACACTCGGTTGATTGGTCAGACGAGACGCGAAGCGCCTAGGTGGAAATGGAATGCAAGGCGAGTTAGACAGGGAAAACAACGACATGGTGGCGACCAGACCGTTGATGCTCTAATCGACATCCGAGCTGAGCAGTTCTGGGTCTGCTTATTGTTCATACCATCGTTGAGCAAACAAATCGAGGGTGTCGTACCAGATATTGCCGTTTCTGATGGTGGATTTCGAGCTGTAATGTAGCGGTATGGCAAACATACCGGATGGTGTGTCATTTCTCTGTTTTCCTTGTAATTTGTCTTGTTTACATTGCACTGTAGAATGGGATGTTTGCGGTCCTAAATAGTCTCCAGCAATCAGCTGCCTAGTGCTTAAGCAAATGAAATTTACCACGGTAGTAGTGTACCAGAAAACTTTATGTTATGCTCACACAGTCTGTTGTGACCTCACTGCATGCTAATATCTATATGTTCACAATCTTCTGCACATTAATATCTATATATCTACTTATCCACTTGGCATGGCTTCTATTTTAACTCTGCTTCTTCTTTGCAGTCATGTATGATAACTACAGGAACCCCCATCCTCCTGGGATGCAGATGCCCCCGCCAAATCCTCAGCCTGGCCAGTTCGACAATACACTTTATGGCCCGGGCTCGGGTCTAATTAAAACTGGGTTAGGACTATACGGGGAGAAGTTCCTCGGCTCCAGCTCAGAATTCATGCAAAGCAATGTAAGGAGCCTCCCTAAGAACCTTGTATCCTGTCCTGTGTGTTTGAATCGCTCGTGTACCATCTCTAAGCTGTGGACTGTGCTCTTGCAGATCAGTAGATACTTCTCCAACCCACAGTATTACTTCCATGTCAATGATCAGTATGTCAGGAACAAGTTGAAAGTCATACTGTTTCCGTTCCTTCACAGGGTATATTTTCTTCCCAGCTTCACTGGGTATCTATCTGGTTCTTCTATCTGTTGTAGTATACTGAAATAGAAGTGTTTGCGATGCCATTTCAGGGGCACTGGACTCGGATAAGTGAGCCTGTGGGTGGCCGCTTGTCGTACAAGCCTCCAATGTATGACATAAATGCGCCAGACCTGTACATCCCTTTCATGGCATTTGGTACCTTCATCGTCCTCGCGGGCTTCACATTAGGCTTCATGGGAAAGTGAGTTTCCTTTCTCCTACTTCCTTAGGCAGCAAAGCACCCACACTTCAAAAACCCGGTGTTCCTAAAGCACTTTGATTGATATCCATCCATGCAGATTCACTCCAGAAGCAATAAACCTTCAGTTCACAAGGGGGCTGATAGGGTGGGGCCTACAGATCGTGTTCCTGAAAGGGCTGCTCTACTCGATGGGCGGAGGCGAGGTGCCGCTGCTTGACCTGGTGGCCTACAGTGGGTACCTGTTTGCGGGACTCTCCCTCGCCATCGCCGCGAGGCTCCTGTGGGCGTACTCGTACTACGTGATGGTACCGTGGATGAGCCTGTGCATGGGGGTATTCCTGGTGAGGACGATGAAGCGGGTGCTCTTTGCGGAGACAAGGGGCAGTGAGAGGCACTCGACGCGGCAGCACTACTTCCTGCTATTTATGGCGATCGTGCAGTTCCCCTTGTTCTTCTGGCTCGGCAACATAGGCGCGTAGGATAGTTACTTTTAGGTGCATTCAATAGCATCACATATGTTTATTGACAGGCTTGAGACTGGTTATGTAAAGTTCTGATTTTTTTTTTTTGAGATGTAAGTTCTGAATTTTGGAGGTAGTCAATCTTGTAGTAAGTATGTTTGTTGGAATAGCCTGGAGTATATATAAAAAATTCTGCCTTCCCAATGTAAATACAAATGTTGATTTTACAGTGATTAAGTTTACATCAATTGATTATTATTTGGAATGTTATATGGATCTTCATTTTTTGGCAGCAACGTGATTGGATCTATTCTCAATAAAGCATGTATGTCTTGTGTAATTATCAGCAATAGATTTACTATAAATATGGAGGGTTGAGATACTTGATACTTGGCACTGTGGCTCAAAGGACAAAAAGATAGTTGCTTAACAAGAAAAACAAAAACAAAAAAAGATAACCCTCAGGCGACAATCCAAGAAAAAGATCGGTCACTTCTTGCTGTCGCAATGCCTCCCACTAGGGCCATGCAACATGTGTCCCTCCCGTTACTTCCTTCCTGCCTTTATCTACACCAACCTTATATCTTTTTTTCTTATCTCTTCCTTATTTCTCCTTCCATGGTCGCCGATGTACCCTTATTGCCGGTGCCGCCACCAAGGGCATGTGTCACCTTTGCACTGCTGCAGCCAAGCAGCACACGCCGCTGTTGTCCCACCATCCTCTCTCTCGACTGCCACTGCTACATCAAACTTGAGGCGGTGCTGCTCAAAGCAATCGCCATTGGTGGTCTTGTTGCATCATTGGTGATGATGTTACGAGGTCAATAGCCGAGTGTAACAGGCGCCACCAATGCTTCAAGGGGCGTTGAGCCAATGCTGCAAGCCATCGGTGTTGCCCATCGGATGTAAGTTGCAAAGGGTTTTCCACAGGGGACGAGGAGTTGCTACAAGCCAGCGGTGTTGCCCACTCGGATGTAAGTTGCAAAGGGTTTTCCACAGGGGAATTTGCCATGTTTGATTTGTCAAAACGAATGTTGCAAACATTGATGATGTTGGAATTGCTCGGTGTCGTTTTTGCGGATTATGATGCAAATAGGTTTTGTACGAGAAATTGTTGATGTTGAATTGTTACATTTGTTTGTTAAATTGTTGTATTTTTTGTAAATGACTCATGATTGTTAGAAAGAGATTTTGCATGAAAAAATGGTTAATATTGAAATTTACTACTCTTTTGTTGAATTTGGTGTTGATCTAACAATTTTGCTTCAGTCGTTTCGATAGTTCATTGTGGCCTTTTGCTACAATGCTGCATACATTTTTTTTTGGTTGCATAGTATAAGTACAAATATTATGTTGTGTAAACATACAACAAAGTTGGATCTATCATGGTTCTTGTTGTTAACTTTGTTGCAATGCTACATACTTTTTTTTCAGTGATGTTGCAACGCTACATACTTTTTTTTTCGCAGTGATGTTGCAATGCTACATACTAGTATATGTAAAAGTACAGAATTTATAATTACTCTTCTTATAAGTTTCAGTTACGACGCTACATGTGTAGTTTTTTTTTTATCAACTCTTGTTGACTGGGTCCACAACGTGCTAAAGCACAAATATCAGATGGTCCAGCTGGGCGACCAATTACTCCACCAAATCGGTCACCCACTCACCCAACAGCTAGAACTGGCTGAAAAAACAATATTTGGTTATGTATAAATTCTCACTCTAAACAATTAACACAAATAAGATGAGTGCTTTGGAAGGATCATAAAACTAAATAGACTCCCAGGTTTCATTTCTCGAGCACAAGAAAGGTTATCTTGGATTTCACAGCTTGCAGTTGCACATTCCAACAGCCATTTGTCAAAATTAAAAAGTGTGCCACATCGAAAAGTGCAACCGTATGATGGCACAACAGAGCAAGAAACTTTTGGCATCCCAGAAGCAAATCCCGTCAAACTTCATATTATTACACTAGATATATATCCATTTCGTCATTGTCACAATCTGGCATGGCCCACGGCCATCTTCTTGGTTATAACTCCAGGGCGATGCACGAAACACATCAGAGGTGTATCGATAAAGATGAGAGTGGCGAACGGACCAAGCAGCACAGGGAAGCATCATCTGCCAGAACAAATATTCAATTAGCAACAGAACATAAAAATACATTGATCATTCCTGGATACACAGGTGCAAAATTGCAAATGCATGTTGCGAACTATTATAATTTAGAAGATAAGAAACAAGGTAATATACCTATCATGTTGCTTTTTTTTTGAACCAGCATTGCATCAAAGCAAACAGTCTAACAATCACTGTTACAGGATGAAAATGTATCTTTCCAAGGTAGACTTTAAAAAATAAATGATGAGATGTAAAAAGATAAAGACAAGAAGGTCCTCATAGGATACTAGGAAGACCAATCATGTGACTGCACATAAGTTTAGTGAATGATACAAAGTATTACACTGTGACCATGAATGCAACAGCAAACATGTTGAATGACATAAAGACAACACATGGGTATCATAATATTGCAAAACAAACGAAATTAGGCATGTTACCGTGGTAAACTAACTTAATATTTAAAGAGCTGAAATTGCACCCACCACTATCAGGGCATCTCCTTTTTTAAATAATAGGGTGCCACTAATATTGGATAATAACTCCTTCATTATCCATAATTATCACTATTTTCATAGTTCATAATGATACCAAAGTGAAATCTCACAATCTTAACCATGCCCCACTATCCGTAAAAAAACATTCAACCAAAGCTCCATCACACTAACTTCTTAACAAAGATAAGATATCGATGCACTTTGAGGCAGGTCTTTCAAGGTTATACGAATTGAAAGAAAATGAAGCAATGAGATGTTAAAATGTTGAGACAAGGATGGATGCCACTAGGATGACCAATCTAGTGACTGCATGTAAGTTTCGCAAACATGTTTAAATAGGATCCACCACCACTCTGCGGCAGACTAACACATGACAAATATGGGTTAACATGCCCACTTCTCAGAAACAGCATGCCCACTTTCCTTTTAACATGTAAACTGCATATCATTGGATTTAACTATTTCATGATCCCTAGTTATCACTACATCGAAGTTCATACTGAAAGTTCGAAACAAAAGTGATCACCCAAAATGCGTAAGAAATGAACTATCCCAACAGTTCTTCAGCTGGCTAATCTAACGATGTCCCAGTATATCTCTAAAAACCTCCAATAAAACTATGCCCCACTAGCTTCTTAAAAAGAAAAGATATTGATGCATATACTGAACCATGTAGGTCTTCAGGGACAAAATCGAGTACGGAATAACAGAAGGAGTGGCCTACGCCCTACTGCACAAAATGGATTTACTGCTCGAAGAAACAGTTAGCTACGCGTAAAGAAAATCCCAGGCCAAACTGCACACATGATGGGGGAAAAGCTAGACTCTGTGCATTCTTTTAAAAAACATGCAACAGGATATTGACTCATGCCTATGTTTTAACATGTATTATATTTCAAAATAAACAATGTCTCAAGAATCAGCATACCTCACTGTCGAGCTAGAGCGCCATTTAAGGCAGCCAATGTGCAGCTTGTCTTTGCGCCACAAGATAACAAGGCCGACGAAGGCAGCCGCGACCACCACAGACCAGAGAGCGTTGGTCTCCTTGGCCTGGTCATAAAGGCACGCCATGTGCTTCTTCAGCCAGTACTTGCCAGAGGCACCACCAGAGCAACAGCTCTTGCTGTCTGGAGCCACCTTAGCCCTGTCCTGGGAATCATCATCATCGTCGTCACGAACAGCAGAGCCATGCCCGCCGTCTTCGGCGCGGAACGAACCATGCTCGCCCAACATCTCCGCCTCATCAGCCGACAGGTTCCTCCCCTCATCGTAGTACAGGACTCTCTCAGACCCAGCGCCACCCACAACAGTCCTGAAACCAGTGTCCTCCACGCTGGTACTCTCTTCCTGCAGGACGTCCTCTCCAGCAGGGGCCTCCTCGAGGGCGGTCTCAATGGGCAGGTTCTCGTGCTCGCTCGGGGGGAACACGAAGTGGTCAGACATGAGCAGTGCATCCGATGAGGACCCTGCGCCGTGGCCCTTGCCTTCCCCCTCTGCCGCAGGACCCCCACCAGGCCCTGGCGCCGCAGCGTATGCTGACGCCGTGAGCGTCACCACCTCCCAGTCTGCGCCCCGGGCGGCGCTGCCCCCCTCCGCCACATCCTTCTCGCTGTCAGACATGCGTGCAAAACCTGGTCACTGCAAGTAAGAGGGACCAAAGCGTATCAGACTTGCAGGTAACCTGTGTGGCGGTGCCATTGCGTAAACATCAGGTAATTAACCGGTTACATCACGCAGAAAGTACTACTAACCTCCGTCCATAAAAAGATGTCAAAAGTTTCTTTAAATTTGAATGTATCTAGACACTCTTTAGTGTATAGATACACCCGAATTTTGACAAATCTTCGACATGCTTTTGTAGACGGAGGGAGTATTAGACTAGGGAATTATTAGGCCATGTCCGGTGAAGCAAATGACGAGATAGAATTCACTCATCCCTTTATGAGGAATGGAACACACAAGTATGTACCAACTATAGCTGTCTAAGTCATTTCTAATTGATAGCAGGTGAAGACACACACACACAAGCATGAGGAACAAGGCCAGGCAGCAAACAAGACGACGCACAAGCAGTATACTGTAACGGGGTAAATCTTATCCATCCAAATCTAAAGAGCTTCCAAGCCCCGGTGTAATGGACTAATGGTAGCATCCAATAAGAGCGGTTATAGAGCAAAGTCGTGCGGACATTGCAAAGAGAAGCAAAGGGGGCAAGAATCTACTCCTCGTACAGGACGAAACAAAGTAGTAGGGTAGTACAGAGGAGGAAGAAGAAACGGCAGAATTGCACACAAACTAGAGTGACTTAAGTGCTCTACTGAATTAATGAGCGCAAGGTGAAGACAACGGCCAGGCAGCAAGGACCTCAGAGCAAACGCATAGAGGACCTCAGGCAGGATATCGTCCTGGCATAGGTCTTATCGCGCTCATCCAAATCTAAGCAGCATGACCAAAGAAGATGGCCGCGCAGGAGCGGCGTGGATCTCGCGACCCTTGGGATCGGGCCGGGAGAGGAGCGGCGACCCTCCGACCTGGATCGGATTTGGAATCGGGCTCACCGCTAGAGGTGGTAGACGGCGCGGAACGGGAGGAACAGGTTAATCCGAGCGGGGGAATCGATCGATCGATCCGAGCGAGGGAGGCGGGGGCTTACCACGGAGAAGGGGCGACGAGATCTCCGGCGGGGCGGAGCCGAGGCGAGTCCGGCGGGAGGAGAGGGGTGGCGTGCGGCGGTGGGGAAGAGAGGGAGAGAGGATGAGATCAAACCGCGGAGGGCGTGGGGTGGTGGACTCGGTGCAGGCGGTTGGAGCCGACCAACTGATGCAACCTGCCCCACATGTCATCCTTCCACATCGCTGAAAATTTGAATGAATTTGAAAACTCTACTTTTTTTGGAAGATCTACGAATCTCACAAATCGTCGGAATTTTTCAAGAAGGAGGAAATGATAACAAGCATACATGATTCAACGCCAAGAAGAGAGATACGGTGGACCTTCAAGCAATCGATTGATAGCAAGATACAGAACTTTAAGCACCAAGGCTATCAACAAAATTAAAACACATAAGTAAAGGAACACAGGTTAATGAATAACCGAGGCACGATGTATTCCGAAGTTCGCAACCTTGCGGGTGCTACTCTCCGTTGGAGCGGTGCGGAGGCGCAAGGCACACCGAATGCCACAATGGCGCACCATATTCTTCTTGAGCCTTCCCGTCGCCGACGGTTTTTGGCCATTCGCCGACGAACTAAAATTGTTGTGGACTTGCGAATTGTTTGTGGTGATGATGCATCATTTCCTGGAAGAGGAAGACGATACCGCCGCCAATGAAAATGAGGACTTGGCAATCCCTGCTTGAAACTTTACAAAACTGCTTCAAACAAGTTAATATGAAAAAATGGGTCAAAAATCGTTTAGAGGCGTGTATAGGAAGAGGCGGCCCCATAGTACGCTTCATGACCCCCTCCCCCCACCCCACCCTGTTGCGGTCAGAAACCCACCGGCGGGCAGCGACGGGCAACACCGTAGAGCCGGGAACAACTCAGGGCTACGGCTGGCCCTGGTCCCTCAGAGCGACGGCCCGCAAAGCCTTCTGGTCACACGTCCGATGCTGTCGCAAGGGCGTGCCACCTGACCTATACCCGGTCGTGAAGGTGTTGGATGATGCCTCGCTTAGTTTTTCGCATGGAATACACGTAAACATTAAATACGAGCCTCGATCGGCTCTCGAGTTATCCCGTGAATCGGCTCAAAGAGCCGATCCACCCATGATTCGTACGAGGTATACGAATATATGGTGGTCCCGCTTGATCAAGATAAAGCTAAAGCGATCTACGACGATTTAGGGTTTTCACCGCATAATCGGATCATCCTACTCACGATTGGGCCTCGCGCTCGCGTACGGTGATCGTAAGCCGATCCTAGACAGGGCCTAAAAACCAACACGAGGTTGATCCCCGAACATCCTCGTCTAGGGCTAGCAAACTACACCCTACGCACCGCTGGATCCTCCAACCCTTTGTAAGGCCTAACTATTGCGGATATTAAACTAATCCTTGAAGAACAAGGAGCAACCGTAACGGATCGGATCTACTAAACAATGATCAAGCGGTGCCGCCCCTACACCTAACATAGGTGTAAGGGCGGCTAGATGTATAAGGGTTGCACTACGACAACGATATGATACGAAGAACAATGCTAACCCTAACACATCTAAGATAACTACGTTGCTCGCCATCAAAAAGGCTTCAAGCACGAGCAACGCATGAACAACGTAATAAGCTTAGTGCTCGCCTAGATCGCAAGATGCGATCTAGGCAGCATGGTGCTTACCAAGAGAAACCCTCGAGACGAAGGAGTTGGCGATGCGCCGAGATTGATTTGTGTTGAACGTTGGTTGTTGTTTATTTCATAAACCCTAGATACATATTTATAGTCCAGGGGACTTTCTAATTCAGAGCGTGCACCTAACCGTGCACGGGTAAAACTCTACCTTCTAAATTAAGATACGATCTACTATAATACAGATACACGGGCAATTTAGCCCAACTTCTTCGTGTCAGGCCGCTTCAGAGATCCTCCACGCGTACATCTTTCAAGCCCATCTCATCTACGGCCCATCTCCTGATTTAGCCAAAATCTGGTGATAACACATGCCCCCTTGGTTTTGGTAATGATAATTTCAAAACCACCCTGTTTTTACTCCGAGGGGTCATGTCGTGGCAGCAAGCGAACCGTCGCAGTATTTTTCATCATGACGACTTGGCTTCCCAACTTCTCCGCACGATTTGACAGCTTTTGGCACCACCTCCTCGAAAACCGTTCGAACATTAAACCCCACTTCTTTTATTTAACCGCACCGAACAGCTTCTCCTCCTCATCCTCTCCGCATTAGCACTCCAAAAACCCTCCCGCGCACCATGTCTTCTTCTTCCTCCGCCTCATCGGGACTTTCCCTCGAGTCCTCTTCCTCCCACGAGCCGACGCCAGAACGGGACCCACAAGAGGTCCATGCGGCCAACATCCGCCGCGCCATAGAGGCCGGGGAGGAGCCCGGCCATGACTTCTCCATCTGGTCCGAGGACGACAAGTCCTCGACGGACGGGGAGAGCGACCTCCGCTTCCTTGCCGACGGGGAATCGGAGGAGGAGAGCGATGACGGTCGCTTCTCCTGGGATGACTTCACCTCCTCCAAGGAGGTGAAGGAGGAGGAGGAGGAGGACGACGACGACAGCTCCTCTGACGAGCCGCCGGCCAAGCGCCACTGCCCCTGGCCGGGGAATCTCAGTGATTTCGACAGCGACGACGACGACGACGACGAGGAGGATGAGGACAACGAAGGTCCTGCCGGCGGCCGCTACAGCAGCGACGACGAGCCCGCCGGGAGCAGCGCCGACAACGGCGACGAGGGTGACGACGAGGGCAGCGACGGCCCGTAGATAGGACCCTTAGCATAGGATCAGTAGTAGTAGACGGGGCAATGTATCCCCTTAGTACTCCCTTTTGAGAGCAATCAGCTCTTCTATGTAAGAAATCTTTTTTATCAATGAAGAAATTCCCCAATTTGATTTTGCCGATTTCCTTTAGGCCAATTTAGCCGATTTCCCCTCATACTGATTCCGCCGATCATCGCTTAGCCAATGCTCAATGAGCCGATGACAACGCATCGGTCTCTCATAATCCGTTCTTCATCTTTTCCGACCCAGGAGTGACCGTGAACTTGGTCAATGTCTAATAAGCCGATGCTAACGCATCAGTCCTTCATCTCTCCAACCGATGCCCTTGATTTCTCGGTGGACAATGTGGAAGACCAACGCTTTTAAGAGAGCCCCGTAACCACCGCCGAAACGACCCGACGCCGAAGCCGATACCTCCGGATATTCGGATATTCGCAATATTCTTAACGCCCGCCCAATCCCTTCGAAGAAGATTATGATGGAGGGCCAGCCGATGAAATCTCAATCGGCTTCTTAGGAACAGTAATATCTACGCAAGTCGGTTGCCCCCCGAGCCTCAATCAAGGCGAGAACAAGCAGTGAGCCAATCAAATGTGCCACCATCGGCCTCCAAGTCACAATGCGAGAGCCAGCCGATTTCAACAAAATCGGCTCCCGCAGCGAAGAACCTTCGAGGTGAGCTGCCCCCGAGCTTTTTCGGTCCACTTCTTGCGCCTTGCTTAGTCGGATCGGCTCCTTTCCTTTGGCGGATTTGATGCAACCCATCCTTAACCTGATCTGCACGTCCATGCTGCTCTTGGCATTGGTCAGGGTCATAATCCCTCAAACTTGCCCCAGCTGATACCGCGGACTTGAATACTCGCAAAAAGAATTTGGTGGTTCTTGAAGAGAGGATCTGAGCCACCAAACCACTCCATTGAGGAGTTCTTCCATTAGAGTCTCCCTTCGTGACCCACTTCCTGCTCCATTGACCCTCTCGCTATAACAGTTATACCTCTTGAGTCGATGGCCATGCATCGGCTTTCTATCCTTAAGTCGATGTCTGCGCATCGGCTGTGCTTAAATTTTTTTTAAATTTTTTACAGCCGATTTATGTATCGGCCCCCATACTTCAATACCCATCATCAAAGAATATCTTGGGCTGCTGGGTATTTGAAAGACACTTCCACTTCTTATCCTCGTGTTTTATCCACCTAGGTGCCCCCCGAGCCGATTCTTTCAAGTAATTGAGGGTATCGGCTCTTCGGTATTCCTCGTTGGATCAAACGTTGAACCCGATGCAGAATGTATAGTGAGGACAATTTTGGCCGATTGCTGGAATCGGCCTCCATGTTGCTTGCTCGATGAAGGTTTTGTAACGTTCCTCCATAAATCCTTGGGGCCGATCTCCTGGATCGGCATCGCCACGTTCGTTCATCGATGATGCGTTCGTTACACGGTCGGGCCCGTGGATAAGACCAACCTAGCCCCATCCTGTGTCACGTTGATGTGCTCGCAGTCGTCGAAATTAGGTGCCTCGTGTAATCCTGGAGCACCAAACTCCGTTGGAAGGACGAGCACCATGTTTGTGCCACCGATGTCTCATCATCGGCTTTCCTTTGCTTGGGGCGCCACTCCATTTTTCGTGGTCGACCCTCTTCATCCAGGGTTCGCTGGATCTTTGCGGCCAGATCAGGTCGCGCCTTCCTTAGCGTGTGCAGGTATAACCCTTCGGCTTCCTCCAAGCCGCTCAATCGCTGAACCCTACGCTTTTGGGAACGGCTGAGTCCATCAGAGCACCACCTTGGCCGGTGGTACCTGTCTTCTTCTTCTTCTCCCTCGTCTTCCAAATCCTCAAGATCTTCCATCCGAGGGGACTCAGCGCGTTTGCTTCGAGGCGGGAGAGGCCCTAGACGCCTGAACACGGACACGTTAGCTGCATCCTTCTTCTTTTGTTTGCATTCTGGGCAATTGCCGATTGTTGGCAATTGGCTCATTCCTGAATCCCAGCAGTGTCTGAAGAAGGGGCAGTCCCAGTGCCTATCCTCGTCGTCTTGCTCCCTTGACTTTTCCTTGGCGTGGCGCTCATATCTCTCCTCGTCGCGATCATGCCGACGACGTCTCCTGTCGTCCCTAGCCAGACGATCCTTGTCATCATCGTCATCGTATCGCCGGCGTTGGTCGTATTGACCCACATACTTGTTGAGGAGGTGATCAGAGAGAGGTCGCTGATATCTTACGTTCCTCACTTCTCCCTCTGTGATGTAGCGCTTGCCGTTGTGGCGGAGCCGATCGCGTGGAGCGGCTTCCTCTGTGTCTTTGCTATGGGAGCAGCTGCCCTCATCTCCGTCCTTACCAGAGTGGTGCCCAGGTCCCACCATGTTGATATTGCACGAGAAATCTGGCCGGCACCCTCCATGGTAAGTATACTCCACCATATTAACGGCGGGGAAGGGTGTGTGTCGACCTTCATGGCGTATCGGTTGAAAATTAGCCGCCCTTTTTCTATCGCCATTTGGATCCGCCGACGCCACACCCTGCAAGTCGTTGGTGGCGTGGGTGAACGTGTTATGCCACTTGCGGTATGGCTTTCCGTTCAGCTCTTGCGCCGTGGGGATCTTGTGGCCTTCGGGTACCTTTAGCCGCTTCTCCGTGAGTAAGAGGTCGAAAATCTGCTCAGCTTTGGTCACGTCGAAGTCGAACCCTTTTGGAGGACCTTGTGGCTTAACCCACTTACAGGACACGGGGCTTGCCGCCCGAGCCCATTCAGCCACTCGCTACCTCTTGATCTCCCGCAACGACTTTCATCCTCGTCCGCCTCAACCAGGACCACCGCTCGCTTGAATTTGTCCTCGGTAAACATCCGGGTGGTGCTCGTTCATATGCCGACGGCTTCCGCACCATGTGCGCTAATGAAGGGTAGTCTCGCTTGGGAGGCCACGTCCTTGATCGATGATGAGAGACCCACCACCGCCAACTCGATCGCTTCTTTTCACTTACGTGAACCGAATAGCATCGGTTCCTCACGGTCCCGAAGCGCCGGATGTATTCTCGACACTCGTTTCCCCGCGCTTCGTCGTACTTGTGCTAGATCGGCAATGCCAGCCTCGAAGCCTCCGAGTGATACCGCTCATGGAACTACTCTTCCAACCGCTTCCAAGTCCGGATGGAGTTCGGTGGCAGCGATGTGTACCACCCGAAAGCCGATCCCGTGAGGGACCGTGCGAAGAACCTCACACGCAGCTCGTCCGATGCCGAGATCGTGCCCAGCCGTGCCAAATATCGGCTCATATGCTCGATGGAGCCGGAACCATCCGATCCACTAAACTTTGTGAAGTCGTGGAGCCGATATTTGGGTGGTAGCGGGATCAATTCGTACTCGCTGGGGTACGGCTTGGTATAGCCGATTGTCCTCCTTTTCGGCATCATGCCGAATTGGTCTTTCGAATTGTACAAATCTGATTCGCGGTGATGGCCGAAGGTGTCGAACCCCGAAGATTCGCCGGGGTGGCATACTTAGCTAGCCATGCTTGCTTTTCCGGCTCCGAGCCAACCTGCAGGAGCTGAGCTCCGGAGGTTTGTCGGAGTGGCGTACTTAGCTAGCCACGTCTCGCTTCTCAAGATCCGATGCCGACGTTCCTCCCGCTGTTCCGAAGTCCCTGCCGTCGCAGCCTGGTTCGAGAGTGCCCAGTTGCTGCAGTCCGGCACGTATGCGCACGTGTATCCGTGCGGGATCTCCTTGGGCGCCTCATGTAGGAATTGGTAGTCACTAGGATCACCACCAATTTTGTAGACGACGTATGCCGATGAGTTCGGCACTTCTGGTGCTGCCAACGCGAACGGCGGCGGTGGACAGGACTCGGAGTGGCATCTCTCCTTGGTAAGTCCCCGAGCTGGTCCCGACGGAGAGTACCGGTGGCTCATGATTTCCTGGATCACGCGCGAGCGACACGCTCCAAAGTGTTCACCGTGCTTTCGAGTGGCGGTGCAGCGAATGAGCCACCATGAAGTTGATCTCCCGACGCAGCCGACCTGGTGCGTTCTTCTCGACGGGGAGGACAGGTCCACTCCATCGAGCGCGCCTTCAGGTGAGAACCCCTTCCACCCGATGCCATGGGAGCGGGTTCGTGGAAAGAGCCGATGAGGTCGGCTTCGAGGACTACCTTGATCTCGTCATGCTTCTTCTTGAGCTCGTCAGTCAGATCCTCGTACTTGACCGGAGTGCCTTCCTCCATCTCAGATGTAGATGGCGATGCGGTGGATGTCGAAGATTGTCCCACCGGGCGTGCCGAATGTGTTGCGGTCGAAACCCACCGGCGGGCAGCGACGGGCAACACCGTAGAGCCGGGAACAACTCGGGGCTGCGGCTGGCCCCGGTCCCTCGCAGCGACGGCCCGCAAAGCCTTCTGGTCACACGTCCGATGCCTGTCGCAAGGGCGTGCCACCCGACCTATACCCGGTCGGGAAGGTGTTGGATGATGCCTCGCTTAGTTTCCTCGCATGGCATACACGTAAACATTAAATACGAGCCTCGATCGGCTCTCGGGTTATCCCGTGAATCGGCTCAAAGAGCCGATCCACCCATGATTCGTACGAGGTGTACGAATATATGGTGGTCCCGCTTGATCAAGATAAAGCTAAAGCGATCTACGACGATTTAGGGTTTTCACCGCATAATCGGATCATCCTACTCACGATTGGGCCTCGCGCTCGCGTACGGTGATCGTAAGCCGATCCTAGACAGGGCCTAAAAACCAACACGAGGTTGATCCCCGGAACATCCTGTCTAGGGCTAGCAAACTACACCCTACGCACCGCTGGATCCTCCAACCCTTTGTAAGGCCTAACTATTGCGGATATTAAACTAATCCTTGAAGAACAAGGAGCAACCGTAACGGATCGGATCTACTAAACAATGATCAGCGGGTGCCGCCCCTACACCTAAGATAGGTGTAAGGGCGGCTAGATGTATAAGGGTTGCACTACGACAAGCATATGATACGAAGAACAATGCTAACCCTAACACATCTAAGATAACTACGTTGCTCGCCATAAAAAAGGCTTCAAGCACGAGCAACGCATGAACAACGTAATAAGCTTAGTGCTGCCTAGATCGCAAGATGCGATCTAGGCAGCATGGTGCTTACCAAGAGAAACCCTCGAGACGAAGGAGTTGGCGATGCGCCGAGATTGATTTGTGTTGAACGTTGGTTGTTGTTTATTTCATAAACCCTAGATACATATTTATAGTCCAGGGGACTTTCTAATTCAGGCGTGCACCTAACCGTGCACGGGTAAAACTCTACCTTCTAAATTAAGATACGATCTACTATAATACAGATACACGGGCAATTTAGCCCAACTTCTTCGTGTCAGGCCGCTTCAGAGATCCTCCACGCGTACATCTTTCAAGCCCATCTCATCTACGGCCCATCTCCTGATTTAGCCAGGTGATAACACACCCACATCTACCAAACAAACAATCGTCTAATCTAGGGCTGTTGCCGAACTACGTATGAGAGGGTGAAGGGAATATGCTCCTAGATGGATGATACATGTAGATATATCCTTTGTGATAGTGAGATGTAAACTTTATGAGACTCTGATTTCAAAAAAAATGCAATAAAAGACCGCATGCAACATCTTGATTACTTTTCGCCCTTTTTGGAAAAAAATGTAGCTAGTGATGAGTTTTCTTTAACTGAGACTTGTCTTAGCACGAAGTCTACCCCTGTTTGAAGATCTCTTCAAACCTGAGGCTAACCTCCTAAATGGAAGACATTATGTAATGTATTACAAATCCCTCTTGAGCCACCAACAACATGATGTGATGATCGAGCATTCATGTCTCTACCTCTTGGAGCACATAATATATGAGTTATCGTTTTCAAAAATGTAATGTCATATTGTCGGTGCTTGTTTTGAACAATTACTTCCTAGTAACTAACATATCTTCTTAACTGAATTTTTTTCCTGATGAGTGTCTAGCTAGCTGCTAGCACTGGATTATCTCATGAGGCCAACCTAAGCCTGCTGGTTAGTGAAAACGAGGTGCTGCTTGAACGTGGAAACCTTGAAGGTCACTCGCTCACACGCACAACAAAAGCTATGTGTGCTCACATGTTCCATCAGTTTCCAGCGCTGCTGTAGCATCGCGGACTGAGCGGTGCGGTGGGATGTGTTGTTTGTTGGAAGGTGAGGTAATGTTGACCAAACCCACTAGTTGTTTATTCTCTGTAGAATAATAAGGTAGTTGCTATCCATACTTCAACAGGCGTCAATATTTTTCATGATTTTTCACATGCAATATTTTCTAGCTCCAAAAGGACAAACTCATATACAATTGCCCATTTCGAGCAACTTTTCAAAAGAAGATGAATACTACTGATATAGATGAGTAAATAATTTTTATTGATTTTATTTAGGACTCCTTTGATTTATATTTGAATAGGAATTATGTAGGATTTGGTTCCTGTTAGAATTTTTCTACATAAACTGTTTGATTCACAGGGACATCTCTCATAGAGTTAATGCTATAGAAATCTTGTAGTGCAAATTCTATAGACAAAAAATTAGGTCCTCATGGAAATTCTTTTGCTACAATCAAAGAACACCTAACATTAGTCACAATGAGCATCACAAATCCTTCATCATCATCTAATAAATGAACCAGAATATGCCTCAAATCATCCCAAATACTTCATCATCATCTAAATAAAATGAACACCTAACATTACTCACAATAAGCATCACAAATCCTCACTACTATTCCTCCACCAAATTGTTTCTCCCGGTATCTTCAAAGCCAAGACACCATCATGAGTTATCTCTCAAAAGGCTCTGGCATTCTCCTAGGTCCCATTGGGTCCATGGCATAATCAGAAACTAAGTTGGCTATAAAATATACCAAAAAAAGTCTAAGCAACTTTTGTACGAACTTGTTTTGGTACAACACAAGATTTGATTTTCCATAGCAACAGAGTTGCTTTTTTAACATAAAATGTGGAAACATGTACAAATGGGACCTAATTTCGAAGATCTCGTCGCGAGAGGCCTAATGGTGAAAACGGATTGCACCAATTCAGTAATTGCAAACTGCGATCAGTGAGCACATGAGAACCGAGCCATGTGTATTTTCATATCACGGTTCAATTTAAAGAAAAGCTCCTCCCATGGTAGAAATGAATTTATACCCCCTTATCTGAATACGAATCATGGAAAAGATCAGTTCTCATGTGACGAATCTTGGCAAAGAAGTAAAATGTCTTTCGCGCCATGGCTATTTATGACTCCTTTTGAAACTTAACTACTCTGATCCATATTACTTGCCACTAAACTAGATGTGTCTACAACTAAAATATGTCTAGATACATCTATATTAGTGTCATGTAATATGAATCGGATGGAGTAGTATACATTTTTTACCTTTTGAAGTCGATCATAAGTTAAACAATCGCTAGATAAAAGAATGAATTGTTTCTCACAAACTCTATAAACTTCCAGATACATCAAGTTCCAATGGAGACAAGGGTCCATAAGTACCCATGTTCCAAAAAAAAAAAGAACTCTCCAGATAAGAATAGTATCTCATCCGTTGACAATGATAGATAGCATGGTGGAAAGGCCAGCCAGGGGAGTGGAGTGAGTAGCTAAGTGGGGAGCCAGTACATTACAGGTGTGCCTTTGTGGTGTCTTAGTTGTGGGTCCGGCCTGTCAGCCTCACTGAGCCTGCCAAGTTAGTTACCATGTTGCCTCATGAGTTCGTTGGTTGTCCACAACTAGTTATACCCCACCGCACGAGCTCACCTTGATTCTCAGCACCTCCACCACACTCCTACTAACCTCCCAACTAATCACCCTCTGAAGTCGCTGTCTATGTTTCTTCACTCATACACATCCTTTCCAGTACAACACACAAATTAGCAAGTTCATGATCACGTGCTACTCCACATACGCACTGGCTGTTGCAACTGTGCGCATATTGATCGAGGCAGAGGAGGCGACAACAATAAAGCTCTTCCATTATCTGATTGGAAAAAAAAAACGTGTGCTAGGTAGAGTAATGTGGCATCGAAGTTGAGCTGGGTTTGGTTGGAGTTGGGCAACATGCCAAGGGGAACAAGTGGAGGAAAGAATCAGTGGAGAGTGAGGCCTTCCTTTCTTGGTGGTAGAGCAATGGCCAGATCAACACCAAAGCTAACTATCTATACGTACTCTCTTGTAGAAGATCACTCACTCCCTTTATGTGAGTTGTGAGCACACCTTTTTTCAGCTCTCTTTCTTGCATTGCTTGCTGGACACTTTACACTCGTTTGCAATTATCGTCAGCTCACCACACTCGCTAGGCTAGCTAGCTGATCATCACACACTTCACAAGTAAATGCAATGATGCCTGCTTATATATGCAGTACCTAGTAGCCCTTCATCGAAAGAAAATATGTACTCCCTCCGTCCGAGCTTTAGTTCAAATAATATTTGATATTCGAACTAAAGCTCTGACACTTATTATGCATCCGATGGAGTACTAGTATTCAGCAATTCAACTCTTGCAAGGAAACTAACCATAAGAAAAGGCAACATACGTTGCTTGGTCAATCAATTTCACCGAACTAATCAATAGGATTTAATCACATAATGTCAACTCTCAAACATATTTTGGCCAACAAACTTACATCACCAGGTCCCCAATAATTTGAACAAAAGAAGGGGACCGAAAGAAATATTGGGGGAGGAAAAAGAATGTGCTTTTGTAGAAAAGCAAGGTATGTATATGAATGGTATCAACTATCAAGTAGGTGTGTGTATGTATAGTAGGATCAATGGTAAACGGAGAAGCTAATTACCCTTTAATTGTGCTTTTTTGTTCCCTGATGATTGCCTGCTCGCTAGTAATGGCAGTCCACCACCGTCGCGGACGTGAAAGACACCGTCGACGTCGTGTCGACGCTGGCATCATCGCAGGGCGCGGGCATGTTGAGATCCAGCTCCAGGAAGCTCTTCTCCTTCGTGCTGACCGCCGTCGCTCCCACCTCGTCGTCCTCCTTGGCCGCCGCGCACAAGGACGAGGCTGGCAGGAGCGGGCGGTGCCGGCGCATGTGCCCGCCCAGCGCCTGCCCGGACGCGAACTCGGCGCCGCACATGCTGCACTCGTGCACCCTGCTCCCATGCTGCTGCCTCGAAGCGCCGCTCGTGACACCGGTGGCCGTGATCACGGCCGGTTCGTGCTTGGGCGGCGTCGCCGGGATCCCCGGCACCATCGGACCAGCGGTTGCATTCGCTGCCGGCGATGGCGTCTTCACCTCGGCTGCAGTCGGCCGTGGTCGCTTCTTCTCATTGGTCGTCGTCGCGGTGACCGTAGTCGTGAGCTGCGGCGTTGACGGGAGGAGGGGGCGGGGCTTCTTGTGGCTGGTGCGGTGGCCGCCGAGCGCCTGGAAGGACGGGAAGCACCTGCCGCAAGTCTTGCACTCGTACACGAACTCCCCGGCCTCGGCTCCAGCCCCGTCCGCCGGGCGCCGACTCCGGAACTTGCCCTCCTTGGCTGCCGTCGCAGTGGAGTCAGCGGCGTCGGGAGCCACCGCAAGCAGCGTAGATGACGACGACGATCCGGCGCGGCCGCCGCGGGCGAGGAGCATGAGGCAGAGCGCCATGTCCTCCTCCTCCTCGGTGACGCACCCCGAGGCGGCCTCCTGATCGACGCCCGTGGATAGCCACCCGTCATCCTGATCGGCCACGGAGGACGACGACGACTCGGCCTCGACGCTTGCGGCGATCACCACATCCGGCGGTGGCGGGGGTGGCGCCGCATGCACGCGCTGGCGCTTGCTGCGCTTCCCCTTGCAGACGACGACCGCGGCCGGGTCGTAGTCGTCGCCGGCCTCCACACCCATCGCTAGCTCCCAGCACGGTCAGCCGAGTGAGCGTGAGAAACAATGAGCGGAGGGAGGAGGACACGAGGCGATGGAGGGAAGGTTGGTGACGATCTGCTGGAGTTTGCTTAACTGGAGCAGGATATAGAAGAGAGGGAGGAAGTGGTGAAGTGGCGTGATTGGTGCTAACAATAGATTAAGTGGGAGATGTCAACAAGGCCAGGCTGAGCCAGCTTACTGTGAATGCCTGGCACCGTGGAGAACTGGCAACAAACTATACTTCGTGCTGAAAGCAAGCTAGCCAAGTCTGTTATTTTGGGACGTGTGTAAATTTGGGAAAGAGTAGACAAGATATTGTAATAGTGTGTGTGATGGATCTAGATCATGCAAGAAGTTTACTGAATTCCAGTAATTCTCGCAGACATCGAAAATATACCAGCTTTGGAACCACATCTTATATAGCGCGTGCTGAGAGAAATTATTTTGTCAACTAATATTAGTTTCACTTTTCATCATTTAAATGTCGATGGAGTTGAGAAAATTAGTGTGTGGAACAGGATACTAAAATTATGAAATGCTACACATTACGAAGAAAATAGTGATATGTCCTCCTTATTTTTTAAAAACAATTTACATGGCTATACATCATAAGAGACTGACCTCTACCTAGGGCTAACTCACCCATTCCTTTCGCCCTAGTCTCTGAGCCAGTCAAGTGTTAGTGTTAAGTAAGTACAACTGCCTCCAAAACTCTGCCACAGTTTGTCAGCCTGGTCCTTCTATTTAGCAGAATCACTGCACACTCGACACGTTGGTGGCAAGTGATTAGCATCTTAATCTGAACATAAAGAAAGTGAAAGGGAAACTTGTCCAATAGTCAGAGGTTCGTTGGTTGGATGACTGTTGCAGCTACGGCTGTTGCGGTGTTGCCTTTCCTGTAAGTTGCAGCTATGTATACTTTGTGTGTGCTTGCAGTTGCAGTAGTAGCCTAGTAGTGGAGACGGTGTACTCAACTGCTCCCCTAATATCACTCTCTAACTAACCAAAAATCTTTCTCTGACTAACATCCATCTCTCTCTGTGCCCTGAAATGGAATTTTCGCATGATCTCATATGCGATCACAAGATAGATTCTCATCATATTTTTGTGTGGAATTTTCTTTCATACTTTGGTGGTAGCTGGAGTGGCTAGTGTGTATACATGTATGTGGTAGACATGGCTCCCACCTTCCATGTCGTGGACAGTTTGGCAGCAGCATGATCTCTGTCCAAACAAATAAGGAAAAGATGTGCATGGAGACCACAAATGGAGCACGAGCTTCACGGTGGTCGTCTTTTCGAAAATTTCAAAATCAACTTTCAGAAGTTTCAAAATTTTCATAACCAGAATCCTAGGTGCGGATAATGTTGAACTCTACCTTTGTGCAAAATCTCATTTCTAAATTCGCTATATTGTAGGCTACACAAAAGTAACTAATTTGACAAAGTTTCAAGTTTTGAAAATGTGCACTGTTCAACGCACCCATAGCCACACATTTGTTATTTTTTACCAGCCTAAAATACAACAAATTTTGGGATTGTTTTTTGCGCACTATTATATTTCATCATTATATGCGTCTACGATTAATTTTCTGATTTTTTAAAACTTTCAAATGATATTTTCGAAGATTTTAAAAACAAAGTGGAGCTCGGGAGCCATTTGCCTGCTCTCGAGACGTGCATCCATACAAGTCTTTGTGCCCATTCAAGTAGGGAGTACCTAGCTGCTTCTACGGAATGACTTTTAGTTCAGTGTCAAACAAATACTATTACAGTAGACATGTACACGTTACTGAAACATATCAATTACCACCCTTTGACTTGTACATAGGATGGCGTCTTAGTACAAAGCATAATCAATCAGACGGAAAGGAAGAACTTGCCCTCATGAGATCAAGAATGGGTACAGTTGAGTCACTTGGGGTGCTTTGACTTGGGCAATTAGTTTGTTGTGCATTAGCACTATCTCCATGTTCGCCTCTATGATTGGATTATATTAAATATTAACATGACTAATCAGCCATGATAAGTGGGATCAGAAGCTACTAGCGTACAATGTGCGACATTGTGGGCGATTATTTAGAGTCTGGAAAATGGAAGATTATTAAGTGCACCCCCCCCCCACCCCACGCCACCCCACACACACACGAAATAAAGAGTTTAACTTTATTGTTTCTACGAACACGGGCCAGACTTCACCCGTTCACAAGTGTTCCGACCAATGCTAAAAGTCGAAACAAAGAACAAAACATTCAAACCTCATGTTTACGCTTTGGTGTCTTATAATGACATAATATTACTGTGTTTCTAAACAAAAGAAAAACATCCAACAAGAGCACAACAATTCTGCAGCTCAACTACATGGCCAGCCAATCACGACACTGTAATCGCACACGTGTTGCCCTTATAGTGAACTTATAGCCGGAAGTAGGATCTCGCCACGGACATGAGATCTGAACCTGGGTAACTCGTGTCTCCTCGGTTCCTCCACACCTTACACGCCTCTCTCTCCCTCTATATCCCTCCCTCTATCTCCATCCCTATCTCTCTCTCTCCCTCTCTCTCTCTCTCTCTTCGCCTTGAGGTACTCCTCATGGCATACTCGTTGACAGAACCACGATAGTGGTTCCAGAGTTTGATCATAATAAATCGCCAGCACCTATTCATCCAGCGTAAAAATAAATTATAAATCAAGCCACGGTCTTGTAGGGTGAGGTGTTCATTGTAGATTTGTAGATCAGTCGTTTACCATACCTTCATTAACAATTATGGCATTTAGCATCCCTTCATTAACAAGTATAGTATTGTAGGGCCAGCAACCTTGTTTGCAACCTTCTCTTACAATTCCTTCTACCTCGTCACACTATCAGCCACCCCCCCGAATGTGTACCCTTCAATTTGTAGAGTCGTCATACTCTTCACACAAAATCGTTGTTGAGGTGTGGAACAAGACTAGGACCCCCAATCACTTACTCTAATCCCATCCCCCAAACAATAAAACTGAACAAAAAAGAGAGAGTTGAACCCAAACCTTGGTAAGTCCCGACATTGTGCATGAATTTGAACATTGATGTGTGACTGAACTACTTTGTTGTGTGGACTTTGAATATCCCCAACCAACTCAAATGTTTCAATCATTTCCTAGAGTTCTTTTGATAAATTCTGATTGATCTCTTCTTCTCATGGAAACTCAATCATTCAAATCTATCGTGAAGATTTACATCGGTATCAAGATAGCTTCACCGGGAAATGATCTCTCTTCCATCGTCTTTCTAGCCATGGTTTCCACCATGCAACCATCCTCCCAGGTCGACCAACAGAGAAGATCACACAAAGGACACGCTAGATGATATGGAAACACAAGTCAAACTCGATGAATAAACTTGAACTTTGTTGTAGCACCACCAAAGGAGATAAAACACAGTAGATAGCCCTTGGGCAAAACTCGTATTAGAAGAATAATTCGTTTATGGTCAACTTCTGATCTAGATCTCCACACTATTTGCAAGGTGAGCATATGGGGTGGATGAAGAAAAAATCACATATTTATACTAAACTATTTTATTTCCTCATAAAAATGTTGCCACTGCATGTATTTCACCTCTTTACTTATACATCCTTTGGTATATGATTTAAATATTTTTTATAACATGCCATAGTAACAATGTAAACCCATGTTGCATTTAAAAGATATGTATTAATATTAATTATATTTGGTGTCAATAGGTCTTCCTTTAGTTTTTTGTTTGGGTGTTCACAAAAACACTTGCAACAAAGGATTACAAGAAAAATGAAGTATGCAAGAAAAACATCACATCACTTCAAAAATTAGAATATTTCATTAATGTATTTTTTTCGAAATGGGGTTGCCCCAGCCTCTGCATCAAAATGATGCATATGGCTGCTTTATTACTTTATTTTGAGCGAGTGTAAGAACTTATTACAAATCAAGTATCATCCATGGTCGATACAAAGATCAACCATTAAGAAAAAACAAAACAGTGGGTGCCAGTGATACATCATATTGTGATCCTATCCACACCTAGCAGTTGCCAACCAGTTGTTGAAGCATATGAACCCGAAGAGCTTATTTTTCTATATAAGAACCCACGAAATGAGCAAAGATATTGATCTCAGAACACTTCTCTGACATTCCATACACCCTATAAGTTTATGTTATTTGAAGCTGAAACTTAGAGTTAAATAATCATGCACTCTAGAAATCCTCCGTGGAGATATTTAGAAGACACAATCTCCCTTTGTTCCGTACGTCTAATCTTGCGAGCCAATGTGTGTACTTTGTACCCACTTGGTCCAAGTAATAAACAACTGATCGGAAGAAAAAACTGATTGAAGTCTTTTCAAAAAAAAAAAAAAGAGTTCACCGTACAGCTCTAGCTTCACGACATGGGGATTGCTGCAATGTCCTGCATGTACCATGTCGAGCCGGTTGTTTTTACGAGCCGCTCCCACCTCGTCGCCCCCTCTTGGCGAGATGCATGTGTGGTCAGCGAGTTCTACTTCGCCGGTTTCAAGGAGGAACATGCCACCGAATCCGCATCAACCACATTCTCTCCAAGATCACAGGCGCCATCCACCCTAGCTTGGCCACAAAAGCCCGGGAGCCTCTTGGTTGGGCGGTCCTTTTATGCTCATTCTCCAGAAGGTACGTTTTAGCTACTCCATATGTCTGGAAGAGTAGGACGTGCTTCAATTCTTAGTCTTTGGTAACCAATTTTCAATACTATGATTTTTGGGTTGTCGTCATATGTCTAGTGAGTAGTATATATATCGAAAGGAAAATACGAATGATTTGGTTCGTTCGTGCTAATTTATGAACTTTGCATGTACTAGTGGTCAACTCTTTTAAAACGTTTAACAACACACAAATATTTCTGGATGGATGAGCATCTCACATTAGTGGTCCATGCTGATTTACATTCCATCTGTGTGTACCAAGCTTTTGTGTTGATATACAAGAGAATGAGCTTCCAACTTAATCTTTCATTCCACCATATTACGCATGTTAATGGCTACCACGTTAATCGTTCAGGTGTGAGGTAAAAGCAGACTACATTGGCATGTTTCTACTTGTGGCCTCTGGTTTCGATCCACATGTATCCCCTCGCGCTCTTGTTGGGAAGCAGACATATAGAAAGAAAAACATGTTCGACAAGAAGCTCTATTTCCTCGCACTCTCTACTCATCCATCCCTAAAGGGAAGACTACAGTTTTTGTCACGACCTAATGTCATGGAGGAGGCGATGAAACTAGCGTGGCCACGTGGGCATATAACAAGGCTTAGTTCCTCGATCTTAAGCTCTAGATTTCTAAACTCTATTGTTGTTGATGCCTACAAGGGATAGGTGAATGCATGAGATGTACTTGTAAGCATGCAATAAATAAGAGTACATTTACCAATTCCAGCTCTTTCCACAAAAAAGGAAAAAAGACAGATCGGTGCAACATGTTGCGGTAAGAAAAAACGCTTGGATAATAGCAACGCTAAACTAGAGATCCTATTGTGCACAACTCGTTGCTTACACTAGTAGAAAAGGGGGATTCAGTCCCGGTTAGTAAGGTTAGTAAGGGCCTTTAGTCCCGGTTTTGTAACCGGGATTAGGTGATTTGGGACTAAAGGCCCTCTCCAAACCGGGACTAAAGGCCCCGCCATGTGGGCTGCGGGCACGCGCCGGGGCGAAGGACCCTTAGTTCCGGTTTATAACACCAACCGGAACTAAAGGCTATTTCGTTAAAAAAATCTATTTTTTTCACTTCTCCTTTTTTTCTTTTTGTTTCTTCAGAATTTCTATTATTTCAGTTATTTGACAAGTTTAGTATCTAACTACACTTAATCTCTAGTCAAATTACTTACTCATGGTCAAATTTCCCACTCTGTCACCCATCCTCCCACTACTCCAGCACTAGCATGCTTAACTTCCGAGTTCCTTCCCATCTCGCCTCCAAGTGCTTTGCACGCATATTATACTAGTATCATATCAATCCTATTAACATGTTGGTCGATATCACACTTCTTTATTGTTTGAATTTCAAATAATTTGTTTAATAAAAAAAGTAATGATGTAATAATAATCTTGAATAAATAAATAAACATTAACTTTTTAATTTGTATTTTTTAAATTTTTTTTTGCCAAACCTAAAACCTGAAAATTTGAAAATCTAAAAATTGGCTAACCTCCTTTTTGGTTAAGTAACAATAATCATTACGCAGGATTCAATTATTAATTTAAAATTTTAAAAATATAGAATCCTGAATTAAGCAAAAACTATAATCTTTCTGCTTTCATATTTTCATTTGAAATTTTAAGAACCTAAAAATTAGCTAACCGGCTAGATGATATGGAAACACAAGTAAAATGCATTTAGTATGCTTGAACTGTTTCGTAGCGCTGCCAAAGAAGATATAACACAGTAGATAGCCCTCGGGGAAAACTCGTATGAGAAGAATAATCCTTTGTTGGTCAACTTCTGATCTAGATCTCCACACTGCTTGCAAGGTGAGCATATGGGGTGGATGAAGAAAAAACAAATCACATATTTGTACTAAACTATTTTATTTCCTCGTCACAAATGTTGCCACTGAATGTATTTCACCTCTTTATTTATACATCCTTTGGTATGATTTAAATATTTTTTAAGTATAACATGCCATAGTAATAATGTAAATCCATGTTGTATTTAAAATATATGTATTAATATTAATTATATTTCGTCGCAAAAAGTTCTTCCTTTAGTTTTTTGTTTCGGTGTTCAAAAAAACACTTGCAAGAAAGGATTACAAGAAAAATGAAGTACGCAAGAAAAACATCACATCACTTCAAAAATTAGAATATTTCATTAATGTATGTATGCTAGTTTTTTATATGTATCCTTATCCACACCTAGCAGTTGCCAACCAGTTGCTGAAGCATATGAACCCGAAGAGCCTATTTTTCTATATAAGAACCCACGAAGTGAGCAAAGATATTGATCTCAGAACACTTCTCTGACATCCCATGCACCCTATAAGTTTACGTTATTTGGAGCTGAAAATTAAAGTTAAATAATCATGCACTCTAGAAATCCTCCGTGGAGATATTTAGAGGACACAATCTCCCTTTGTTCCGTACGTCTAATCTTGCAAGCCAATGTGTGTACTGTGTACCCACTTGGTCCAAGTAGTAAACAACTGATCGAAAGAAAAAACTGATCGAAAGTCTTTTCAAAAAAAGAGTTCTCTAGCTTCACGGCATGGGAATCGCTGCAATGTCCCGCATGAACCATGCCGTGACGGTTCCTTTTACCGACCGCTCCCACTCTCGGCGTTTCCGAATCAACTGCATCCTCTCCATGATCGCCGTCGCCATCCACACTAGCTTGGCCAAAAAAAAACCTGGGGCCTCTCGGTTGGGCAGTCGGGCTCGAATGGGAGGTGGTCGTTCTCCGACACAACGGTATCAGGGCAAGGTGCTTTGCCGGCACTGGCAAGATTGTGGTCAGGGCGAACCCTAGCTCCCATAGCCGCCAGCTCCCTTCCTCCTTCCTTCCCTCCCTCGCCGCCGTCAGAGGGCGTCGCCAGGCAAAGCCCCGGGGCCTCGGTGGTGGAGGGGACTCTTCTCCTCCTCGTCCACTTCGTGGAGGCTACGTAGCTCCGGTGAGGTGGCGGTGCGATTGATGCTGGCTGGCGCAGCCGTGGCTAGGGGATGGCGGTGGCGGGCCCAGATCTGGGTTTGAGGGCCTAAGTTTGGGCCTCATCTGGGCTGCCTAGGTATGGGCGGGTCTGATAAGGGTTGCTTGCTAGGGTGCAGGCTCAGCTCCGTGCGTGTACAGGTTGGGATGCCGGTGTCGTTGTCGGTAGGGCCGAACCGCTCCCGTGTGCGCTGTACGTGCGGGTGCTACTCTCGGTAGGGACCGAGTTTGCTCTCTCGAGTAAGCTCCTGCTCGTAAGAGTTGGGTTCCTTGGCTGGTAGGGTAATGCTTTAGTGGCGCGGCAGCGGTGCGCTGTTGTATGTACGATTCTCTCTAGCCAGTTTTGACTACCGTGGGGTTCGGTGTGTCTAGGTTTTGCTCCGGCGGGACTGGCAGATTCCGCCGGGTTCTTGGCTTCCAGGGACACTAGCGAAGTTGATGGTGTGTGCGGAAGCATGATACGTCCAATTTGCATCACTATTTTATATCATAATTTGTTGTTATTCATTGATATATTTCATGTTTGGAGATAATACTTATGTTATTTCATCTATTTTGCATGATTCATGATTATTGGAGGATCGCGCACCGGAGCCAGAATTCTGCTGGAAAAAGCATCGTCAGAACGCAATATTTCGGAAGATCAACAATTGACGGGAATTACACGAAAACTCCTATTTTTCCAGATGACGAAGGGAGCCAGAAGGGGGAGCTGAGGAGGGCCGCCATGGGCCCCCCTCACAGGCCGGCGCGGGCCCTGCCCTGGCCGCGCCGCCCTGTGAGGAGGGGGCCCACAGCCCCTCTCGCCTCCTTTTCTTCGCGTACTCCTTCGTCCCGAAAACCTAAGCCAGGAGGGGTACGTCGCGAAGAGCCACAGCCGCCTCTGCGGGGCGGAGAACACCAGAGAGAAAAGAGCTCTCCGACGGGCAGGAATCCGCCGGGGAAATTCCCTCCCGGAGGGGAAAATCGACGCCATCGTCACCGTCATCGAGCTGGACATCATCTCCATCACCATCACCATCATCTTCATCATCATCACCTCCGTCTCCACCGCTGCACCTCGTCACCGCTGTAGCAATTTGGGTTTGATCTTGATTGTTTGATAGGGGAAACTCTCCCGGTGTTGATTTCTACTTGTTATTGATGCTATTGAGTGAAACCGTTGAACCAAGGTTTATGTTCAGATTGTTATTCATTATCATATCACCTCTGATCATGTTCCATATGATGTCTCGTGAGTAGTTCGTTTAGTTCTTGAGGACATGGGTGAAGTCTAAATGTTAGTAGTGAAGTATGGTTGAGTAGTATTCAATGTTATGATATTTAAGTTGTGGTGTTATTCTTCTAGTGGTGTCGTGTGAACGTCGACTACACGACACTTCACCTTTATGGGCCTAGGGGAATGCATCTTGTACTCGTTTGCCAATTGCGGGGTTGCCGGAGTGACGAAACCCGAGCCCCGTTGGTATATCGATGCGGGAGGGATCGCGGGATCTCGGAGTTTAAGGCTGTGGTTAGATTTATCTTAATTACTTTCTTGTAGTTGCGGATGCTTGCAAGGGGTATAATCACAAGTATGTATTAGTCCTAGGAAGGGCGGTACATTAGCATAGGTTCACTCACACAATACTTATCAAAACAATGAAGATTAATTAGCCGTATGTAGCGAAAGCACTAGACTAAAATCCCGTGTGTCCTCGAGAACGTTTGGTCATTATAAGTAAACAAACCGGCTTGTCCTTTGTGCTAAAAAGGATTGGGCCACTCGCTGCAATTGTTACTCTCGCACTTTACTTACTCGTACTTTATTCATCTGTTACATCAAAACCCCCGAATACTTGTCTCACGAGCATTTACGATGAATCCTTCATCGAAACCGCTTGTCAACACCTTCTGCTCCTCGTTGGGATCGACATTCTTACTTATCGAAGATACTGCGATACACCCCCTATACTTGTGGGTCATCAAGACTATTTTCTGGCGCCGTTGCCGGGGAGTGAAGCGCTATTGGTAAGTGGAATTGGTAAGGGAAATTTCTACTGTTTATGCTGATTTTATTTCTGCCTGCTGCCATAACTCATTATGGAGAGATCTTCTCTTGAGTGTTTATTTGGGAAATCTACTACTACTGCAAAGGTAGTGGATGAGGCGCCATGTAAGGAAGAATTACCATACAAAATACCTATGAAAATTATTGAACGTGTAGTGGGTAACCGTTATACAGGGACGGAGCTGTCCACCACGGAGATCATTTACTGTTCTTACATGAATTATGCGGTTTATTCAAGTGTGCAGGTATTGCTATGGATGAAGTGAGGAAGAAACTATTCTCCGTATCGCTGTCCGGTAAAGCGGCGCATTGGTATAAATTACTGGATAATGGGGATTCTCTTGAATGGAATGATATTGTGCCCCGGTTTATTCTAAGTTCTATCCTCCAAGTGAGATTCACAAAGATCGGAATCGCATATATAATTTTTGGCCTCATGAAGGAGAGAGTATCGCCCAAGCTTGGGGGAGATTGAAGTCTTTAATGCTCAAATGCCCCATTCATGAGCTTCCTGGTAATATTATTATTTATAATTTCTATGCAAGACTTTCTTTTCAAGACAAGACCTTGCTGGATACTTCTTGTTCTGGATCATTTACACGCAACAAGGAAGAGTTTAAAAGGGACCTTCTTAA
Source organism: Lolium rigidum (assembly GCF_022539505.1). NCBI lineage: Eukaryota > Viridiplantae > Streptophyta > Magnoliopsida > Poales > Poaceae > Lolium > Lolium rigidum. The sequence goes on from NC_061508.1 coordinate 156,491,358, forward strand.
TCGGATCCAAGAAAATACTGAAGGTTGGGAGAACGACAAGGATAGAGAATCGGGTATAATTTATGATTATAAATGCATTGAAGCTTTTATGGATACTGATAAATTTCGTAATATGAGTGCTACTTATGGTCTTGATTCTCAAGTTGCTGCAAATCTTTATAAAGCTTTTGCTTCTCATTATGAATTGCCTAAGAAGAACTTTGATAAGTATCATGAACCGTATAAAGATAAAATTGATTCATCTATAAATAAATGTGTTGTAGTTGAAACTGTTGATCATGTTATTCCCGAAGCTTATATTGAAAAAACTCCTTTCCCTGCTAAAATGAAGGAGTACTCGTTATAAATAGTGCGGTTCATAAAAGTGAAAAGAAACCCGTAGAACTCGAAGAACAAATAAAAGTCGAACCTGTTGTTGCAATTGTTAAAGATCTTGTGACTCGAAAATGTAGAAGATGGTCATATTATTTTCCGTGAAGATGCTTCTAATATTGTCTCGCATCCTAATAAGTCTAGGAAAGCTAGTGTTCCTATGCTATCCGTTAGAATTGGTGATCATTGTTATTATGGTTTATGTGATATTGGTGCAAGTATTAGTGCTATTCCTTATGAGCTTTACAAGGAGATTATGCACGAAATTGGTTCTTGTGAACTTGAAGATATTGATGTGGTTATTCGGCTGGCTAATAGAGAAACTATCTCTCCAATTGGTATTATTCGAGATGTGGAAGTTCTATGTGGTAAGATTAAATATCCTGCTGACTTTTTGGTACTTGGTTCTGCTGCTAGTAAATATTGTCCTATCATTTTTGGTAGACCTTTTCTAAATACTTGTGGAGCTATTATAGATTGCAAGAAAGAGAAAATTTTGACTAAATTTGCTGGTGAATCTTATGAGTTTAACTTCTCTAAATTTACCAAAACACCTTATAAAATTGATTCGCCTAATAGTGATTTTAAAGTTGAACGAGTGTGCATCTCTTGTTCTTGCTCCTAATAATTCTTTGCGAGCAACATTTGGAGAATAGTGAGAGTGAAGTTTTTAGGGAAGAAAGAAATGAGCTTGATGAAATTTTCCTTCGTCAACCTATTCTTAAGCATGATTTACCGGTGGAAGACTTGGGTACAACACCACCACCAAAGGAAGATCCTGTCTTTGATTTAAAAACATTACCTGATAATCTTAAATATGCTCATATTGATGATAAGAAAATATATCCTGTTATTATTAGTTCTAAGCTTTCGAGTTTGAAGAAGAAAGGTTATTGGAAATATCGAAGAAACACCGAGGTGCTATTGGCTACACTCTTGATGACTTGAAGGGGATTTCTCCGTCTATTTGCCAACACGCCATTAATATGGAAGATGATGCGAAGCCCGTTGTTGAACCTCAGCGTCGTCTAATTCCTAAGATGAAGGATGTGGTAAGAAATGAGGTATTAAGACTCCTTGAAGCTGGTATTATATATCCTATTGCTGATAGTAGATGGGTTAGTCCTGTGCATTGTGTTCCTAAGAAAGGAGGAATGACTGTTGTGCCTAATGATAATGATGAGCTCATACCTCAAAGAGTAGTTGTAGGTTATAGAATGTGCATTGATTATCGAAAAGTTAATAAGGTTACTAAGAAAGATCATTACCCTTTGCCTTTTATTGATCAAATGTTAGAAAGGTTATCTAAAAATACTCATTTTTGCTTTCTTGATGGTTATTCTGGGTTTTCACAAATTGCTGTCAAAACTAAAGATCAAGAGAAAACCACTTTCACTTGTCCCTATGGAACTTATGCTTATAGGCGTATGCCTTTTGGTTTATGTAATGCTCCTGCTACTTTTCAAAGATGCATGTCTGCTATTTTTCATGGCTTTTGTGAGAGTATTGTGGAGGTATTCATGGATGATTTTTCTGTCTATGGGAATTCTTTTGATAGTTGCTTGCGAAACCTTGACAAAGTTTTGCGAGAGATGTGAAGAAACTAACCTTGTTCTTAATTGGGAGAAATGCCACTTTATGGTTAATGAAGGAATTGAGAGAGGTATTGAAGTTGATAGAGCTAAAGTTGAAGCCATTGAGAAGATGCCCTATCCTAGGGATGTTAAAGGTATTCGTAGTGTTCTTGGCCATGCTGGGTTTTATAGGAGATTTATTAAAGATTTCTCCAAGATTTCAAAGCCTCTTACTAATCTTCTTCAAAAAGACGTACCTTTTGTTTTTGATGATGATTGTAAGGAAGCTTTTGAAACTCTAAAGAAAGCCTTAACAAGCTGCCCCTATAGTTGAACCTCCCGATTGGAACTTACCATTTGAAATTATGTGTGATGCTAGTGATTTTGCTCGTAGGCGCTGTTCTTGGACAACGAGTAGATAAAAAGCTGAATGTTGTTCATTATGCTAGTAAAACTCTTGATGTCTGCTCAAAGAAATTATGCTACTACTGAAAAAGAATTGTTAGCTGTAGTCTTTGCTTCGATAAATTTAGATCTTATATTGTTGATTCAAAAGTTACGTTTCATACTGATCATGCCGCAATTAGATACCTTATGACAAAGAAAGATGCTAAGCCAAGGCTTATTAGATGGGTACTTCTATTGCAAGAATTTGATTTACATATTATAGATAGGAAAGGTGCTGATAATCCTGTTGCTGATAATTTGTCTAGATTGGAAAATATTGCTTATGATCCTGTTCCTGTTAATGATAGATTTCCAAATGAACAATTGGCTCGTAATAAAGGTGAGCTCGCGAGACAGATCCTTGGTATGCTTGATTATGCTAACTTTATTGTTTCCAAGTACTTGCCTCCAACCTTTTCAGCTCAGCGAGAGGAGGAAATTCTTTTATGACTTGAGGCATTATTTTTGGGATGACCCACACTTATATAAAGAAGGAGTGGATGGTATTCTGCGAAGGTGTGTTCCCGAATATGAACAACAAGAAATATTGAGTAAATGTCATGGTAGTGCTTATGGAGGACATCACGCCGGAGATAGAACCGCGCAAAAGGTTCTACAATCAGGTTTTTATTGGCCAACTCTCTTCAAAGATGCAAGGAAGTTTATTTTATCTTGTGATGAATGTCAAAGGGTTGGCAATATCTCCAGACGCAATGAAATGCCTATGAATTATACTCTTGTTATTGAACCGTTTGATTGTTGGGGATTTGACTTCATGGGACCTTTTCCCTCTTCAGAAGGTAACACTCATATACTTGTTGCTGTTGATTATGTTACTAAATGGGTGGAAGCCATACCTACCAAAAGTGCTGATGGTGAGACCTCTTTAAGAATGCTTTTAGATATTATTTTTCCTAGATTTGGAGTTCCTAGATATATTATGACAGATGGAGGTTCTCATTTTATTCATGGTGGTTTTAGAAAAACTCTTGCTAAATATGGTATTAATCATAGAATTGCTTCTGCTTATCATCCTCAAACTAGTGGGCAAGTAGAATTATCAAATAGAGAAATTAAATCTATCTTGCAAAAGACTGTTAATAAAACTAGAAAGAATTGGGCTAGTAAATTGAAGGAAGCACTATGGGCTTATAGAACTGCTTATAAAAACCCCATGGGAATGTCACCTTATAAAATGGTTTATGGAAAAGCTTGTCATTTACCTTTAGAACTAGAGCACAAAGCTTATTGGGCTGTTAGAGAACTAAATAAAGATCCTAAACTAGCCGGTATTAAGAGGTTGCTGCAATTAAGTTCTCTAGATGAATGGAGAAGTGAAGCTTATGAAAATGCTAAACTCTTTAAAGAGAAAGTTAAGAAATGGCATGATAGAAGGATTATCAAAAGAGAGTTTAATATTGGGGATAAAGTCCTATTGTATCGGTCTCGTCTCAGATTCTTTGCAGGGAAATTACTCTCGAAATGGGAAGAACCATATGTTGTTGAGGAGGTGTATCGATCAGGAGCAATTAAAATTAGTTATCTCCAAGGCAATGCCACGCAAGTGGTGAATGGACAAAGACTCAAGCATTATATCTCAGGTGATTCTTATAATGTAGATGTTGATGTTATTCGAGTGGAAACACCGGAGGCTTTCATCAAAGGTCAAATTGACAGTCCGCCAGAACTCGACTTTGAATAGGTAAGAGTACAGGTAATAAAAGTTCGCGATTTACTTTCCGAACAATATTTTTGCTGTTTTTGGAAAATATGAAAAATTACAAGATCGAAATGGAGTGGAGGAGGCGCACGAGGGCGTGCCCCATAGGCCGGCGCGGGCCCCATCCTGGCCGCGCCGCCCTATGAGGACACCGCCTCGTTGCCCCTCTCCGACTCTGGTTCGACCTGGTACTTTCCGTTTGTTGTGAAATTTTTTGCTATATAATCCCCCGGACCCCTGGAGGTCCGTATATCGTTTTTTCGACGTGTTTTGTTTCGAGTTGTTTCTGCCAGGATCAGTCTTTGATCTAGAGCACTATGGCCTCCGACAACAAGGGCAAAGGGCCTTCGGAGGAAGAAGTGAAAAGGGTGTCGTCAAAACAAGAGCAGCAAGCTGTTGGGAGTAAGCAAATCTTTGTGGGATCTGTTGATACTCGACGTTCTTTCTCTCATAACTTGCAGGGACCCTTACCACCTGCTCTTGGCCTCGACTCTTTCCCTGTGCTGGAAGAAGCTCTACGGACTACCGATGAGTTTTGTGGTCAATACCGGGCTCTAAGAAGAGAAGTGGAGATACTCAGGGAGAAGAATTACCGACTCCGTAGAATGTTGGAATATTACTCGATGCCCATCACAAGGTCGCCACCGCCAACTTCAGATAACAATGAATCTCTTCGAGTCTTAGTGCAGAATTGCCAAGCTGAGAAGTTGAAGCTGAAGGAGATCTGTAAGAAGCGCGGGAGGAATTCATCACCACCATCGCCAAAGGATTAATTCATCATCGGTATTGGCATCCCCTTGGTTTGTTCCAAGCTTGGGGAGTGCCGCGGTATCACATCATCACTACCTTTTTACTTTTTACTATCAAGTAGTGTCATATCATGAGTAGGGAAGTTATCATATAAGATGGGTTGCAGTTAGGAAGTATCTCTCCTTTAGTTGGTTGTCTATGTATCCCTTGGTGTGAGTTATCGATATGAAATATTAATGAGAAGTCTTATCATTTACATATTGCACACCTTATTTTAGTTTGCAATTTCTATTATATGATTAATCTTGATTTTAGTATTGGTATCACTTTGGGAGCATTGAGTAAATCTATTTGGTTTTGGCAAACTTAGCATTGGTCAATAGCAACAACACTTTGAGGTTTAAGTAGAAAAGAGAAATACATATAGTTGTTTCATTGTCTTCCTTTCTTGTTAGCTCATAGCTTATTATTCTGAAGTTAAAATTGTTTGTGCTTGCAAGAAAGATGCATGATTATGTCTATCACATGTATATTCGTTTGTTTCCCTCAACTCTTATGCTTGCTAATTAACCTTGCTAGCCAAAGACCCGTACCGAGAGGGAATGCTTCTCGTGCATCCAAACCTGAACCCAAACATATGCCATTTGTGTCCACCATATCTACCTACTGCATGGTATTTCCTGCCATTCCAAGTAAATACTTCATGTGCTACCTTTAAACAATTCAAAATTTATTACTTCTTATTTGTGTCAATGTTTTATAGCTCATGAGGAAGTATGTGGTGTTTTATCTTTCGATCTTGTTAGGCAGCCTCCACTAATGGACTAGTGGCTTCATCCACTTATCCTATAATTTTGCAATAAGAGCCGGCAACGGGGTTCCCAGCCCCAATTAATCAACTTTCATTAATAACTCTCTTCACATGTTTTGCTCGATTCATCGATAAGCAACTTAATTTTGCAATAGACATTCCTCCATGGTATGAGATTGTTGGAAGGCACCCGAGGATTCGGTTAGCCATGGCTTGTGTAAGCAAAGGTTGGGGGGAGTGTCATCCTTAAATAAACTAAAGTACATGTGTAAACAAAAGAGAAGAGGAATGATCTACCTTGCTGGTAGAGATGACGTCCTTCATGGGAGCCGCTCTTTGGAGGTCTGTTTGGCAAGGGGTTAGAGTACCCGCTACCATTCGTTGACAACAACAAACACCTCTCAAAACTTTACTTTTATTCTCTTTATATGATTTCAAAACTGAAAAAGCTCTAGCACATGATTTAATCCCTCGCTTCCTCTCGCGAAGGGCCTGTCTTTTACTTTATGTTGAGTCAGTACACCTATTTCCATCCATCTCAAGAAAGCATTTGAGTTGTTGTGATCAAACCATTATATTGTGATTTGCTTCATCATGTCTTTACTCTTCCTTGTTTAGTACAAGTTTTATCTGAATGAATATAGCTTTGCAAGTTATCAATGATCATTATGATTGAGTATGCAAGTTTACCATAAGCTTTAACATAAGAGCGCTGCTCAATAGATAAGTGTAATCTATTAACTGTTCTCTGACCAAGAACAAAGTTTGCCATCACCAATTATGATTTCTTATGCACCTTTATTTGTGATACCCTTATACTTGTTTCAAGTTGAGTTATATGAGGAAGTTGTTTACTAGAATGTCTTGTGTGAATGAATATGATGCTTCTTGTCCGTATTTGATTTATCGACTCTTCACTCCATAAACATGTGGTCCTGTTTACCGAGTTCAGTTTCGCTTGGGGACAAGCGAGGTAAGCTTGGGGGAGTTGATACGTCCAATTTGCATCACTATTTTATATCATAATTTGCTGTTATTCATTGATATATTTCATGTTTGGAGATAATACTTATGTTATTTCATGTATTTTGCATGATTCATGATTATTGGAGGATCGCGCAACGGAGCCGGATTCCGCTGGAAAAAGCATCGTCGAACGCAATATTTCGGAAGATCAACAATTGACGGGAATTACACGAAAACTCCTATTTTTCCGGATGACGAAGGGAGCCGAAGGGGAGCCGAGGAGGGCCGCCATGGGCCCCCCTCACAGGCCGGCGCGGGCCCCGCCCGGCCGCGCCGCCTCGTGAGGAGGGGGCCCACAGCCCCCTCTCGCCTCCTTTTCTTCGCGTACTCCTTCGTCCCGAAAACCTAAGCCAGGAGGGGTACGTCGCGAAGAGCCACAGCCGCCTCTGCGGGGCGGAGAACACCAGAGAGAAAAGAGCTCTCCGGTGGGCAGGAATCCGCCGGGGAAATTCCCTCCCGGAGGGGGAAATCGACGCCATCGTCACCGTCATCGAGCTGGACATCATCTCCATCACCATCACCATCATCTTCATCTTCATCACCGCCGTCTCCACCGCTGCACCTCGTCACCCCTGTAGCAATTTGGGTTTGATCTTGATTGTTTGATAGGGGAAACTCTCCCGGTGTTGATTTCTACTTGTTATTGATGCTATTGAGTGAAACCGTTGAACCAAGGTTTATGTTCAGATTGTTATTCATTATCATATCACCTCTGATCATGTTCCATATGATGTCTCGTGAGTAGTTCGTTTAGTTCTTGAGGACATGGGTGAAGTCTAAATGTTAGTAGTGAAGTATGGTTGAGTAGTATTCAATGTTATGATATTTAAGTTGTGGTGTTATTCTTCTAGTGGTGTCGTGTGAACGTCGACTACACGACACTTCACCTTTATGGGCCTAGGGGAATGCATCTTGTACTCGTTTGCCAATTGCGGGGTTGCCGGAGTGACGTAAACCCGAGCCCCCGTTGGTATATCGATGCAGGAGGGATCGCAGGATCTCGCAGTTTAAGGCTGTGGTTAGATTTATCTTAATTACTTTCTTGTAGTTGCGGATGCTTGCAAGGGGTATAATCACAAGTATGTATTAGTCCTAGGAAGGGCGGTACATTAGCATAGGTTCACCCACACAACACTTATCAAAACAATGAAGATTAACTAGCCGTATGTAGCGAAATCACTAGACTAAAATCATGTGTGTCCTCGAGAACGTTTGGTCATTATAAGTAAACAAACCGGCTTGTCCTTTGTGCTAAAAAGGATTGGGCCACTCGCTGCAATTGTTACTCTCGCACTTTACTTACTCGTACTTTATTCATCCGTTACATCAAAACCCCCGAATACTTGTCTGTGAGCATTTACAGTGAATCCTTCATCGAAACTGCTTGTCAACACCTTCTGCTCCTCGTTGGGATCGACATTCTTACTTATCGAAGATACTGCGATACACCCCCTATACTTGTGGGTCATCAAAGCACCGCAAGGCTTCAGCCAATGTCGGCGCCGACGATGTTTTTGGACGTCGTTTACCTTCTTGGAGGCGTAGCCATCTCACCCATTATGTTGTTGGTTGCCTGTCCCTGGGTGCTGCACTACTGACTTGCGAGTTCTCCAAGTTACTCCTAGGAACCCCTACCGGTGATGCCTTGTGTCAAGTTGTGACCGGCTTCATATAAATGGTGCTCTTCCGCTTTTGCGTGGCCTCTCTCGAGCCTAGGGTGGTTGTCGGAATTGGTGCCGTCGCAAGGGGGACACCGTGTAGGATAACGTTGCATAGAAAACAAAAAATTTCCTACCGCGAACACGCAATCCAAGCCAAGATGCAATCTAGAAGACGGTAGCAACGAGGGGTTTATCGAGTCTCCGCATGTGCAAAACTGTCTTGCACCCGTTGTATGCACTTGTTGATTCTATCACACCCGATCATCACGAGATGCTTCGAAACGACAAGTCTTGGCAACGGTGCTACTAAGGATGAACACTTTATTATCTTGAGATTTTAGTGAGGGATCATCTTATAATGCTACCGTCGCGATCTAAGCAAAATAAGATGCATAAAAGGATTAACATCACATGCAGTTCATATGTGATATGATATGGCCCTTTTGTCTTTGCGCCTTTGATCTTCATCTCCAAAGTACGGACATGATCTCCATCATCTTCGGGCATGATCTCCATCATCGTCGGCGTAGCGTCAAGGTCAAGGGCGCTGTCCTTCATGATTGTCCTCCATGTAGCAACTATTACAACTACTTTGAAATACTACTCAACATGAAATTTAAAGACAACCATAAGGCTCCTGCCGGTTGCCACAATACAATAATGATCATCTCATACATATTCATCATCACATTATGGCCATATCACATCACCAAACCCTGCAAAAACAAGTTAGACGTCTCTAATTTGGTTTGCATATTTTACGTGGTTTAGGGTTTTCGAGAGAGATCTAATCTACCTACGAACATGAACCACAACGTTGATACTAATGTTGTCAATAGAAGACTAAATTGAATCTTTACTATAGTAGGAGAGACAGACACCCGCAAAGCCTCTTATGCAATACAAGTTGCATGTCGAACGAGGAACAAGTCTCATGAACGCGGTTATGTAAAGTTAGTCCGAGCCGCTTCATCCCACTATGCCATAAAGATGCAAAGTACTCAACTAAAGATAACAAGAGCATCAACGCCCAAAAAACCATTGTGTTCTACTCGTGCAACCATCTATGCATAGACACGGCTCTGATACCACTGTAGGATAACGTTGCATAGAAAACAAAAAATTTCCTACCGCGAACACGCAATCCAAGCCAAGATGCAATCTAGAAGACGGTAGCAACGAGGGGTTTATCGAGTCTCACCCTTGAAGAGATTCCAAAGCCTACAAGATGAGGCTCTTGTTGCTGCGGTAGACGTTCACTTGCCGCTTGCAAAAGCGCGTAGAAGATCTTGATCACCGGCGCCACGAACGGGCAGCACCTCCGTACTCGGTCACACGTTCGGTTGTTGATGAAGACGACGTCCACCTCCCGTTCCAGCGGGCAGCGGAAGTAGTAGCTCCTCTTGAATCCGACAGCACGACGGCGTGGTGTCGGTGGCGGTGGAGAACTCCGGCGGAGCTTCGCTAAAGCACGCGGGAGCTATGGAGGAGAGGGGGCGGCTAGGGTTTGGGAGGGGGTGGCCGGCCACTTGGGGGTGCGGCCAGCTTGTGGTCTTAGGGTGGCCGGCCCCCTCCCCTTGGCCCCTCATTATATAGGTGGAAGCCCCAAGTGTTGGACTACAAGTCTCCGAATAAGACCCGAACCAAAAACCTTCCATGTGATAGGGAAACCTACCCAAGGTGGGAATCCCACTTGGGGTGGGATTCCCCCCTTCCATGTGGGGGTGGCCGGCCCCCATAGGGGGAGTCCACTTGGGACTCCTCCCCCTCTAGGGTTGGCCGTCCATGGAGGTGGAGTCCCTCCGGGACTCCACCTTCCTTGGTGGTTTCTTCCGGACTTTTCTAGAACCTTCTAGAACCTTCCATAGAACCTTCCGAATCATTTTAAATCACATAAAATGACATCCTATATATGAATCTTATTCTCCGGACCATTCCGGAACTCCTCGTGATGTCCGGGATCTCATCCGGGACTCCGAACAAATATTCGAACTCCATTCCATATTCAAGTTCTACCATTTCAACATCCAACTTTAAGTGTGTCACCCTACGGTTCGCGAACTATGCGGACATGGTTGAGTACTCACTCCGACCAATAACTAATAGCGGGATCTGGAGATCCATAATAGCTCCCACATATTCAACGATGACTTTAGTGATCGAATGAACCATACACATACGATACCAATTCCCTTTGTCACGCGATATTTTACTTGTCCGAGGTTTGATCATCGGTATCACTCTATACCTTGTTCAACCTCGTCTCCCGACAAGTACTCTTTACTCGTACCGTGGTATGTGGTCTCTTATGAACTTATTCATATGCTTGCAAGACATTAGACGACATTCCACCGAGAGGGCCCGGAGTATATCTATCCGTCATCGGGATGGACAAATCCCACCGTTGATCCATATGCCTCAACTCATACTTTCCGGATACTTAATCCCACCTTTATAACCACCCATTTACGCAGTGGAGTTTGGTGTAATCAAAGTACCTTTCCGGTATAAGTGATTTACATGATCTCATGGTCATAAGGACTAGGTAACTATGTATCGAAAGCTTATAGCAAATAACTTAATGACGAGATCTTATGCTACGCTTAATTGGGTGTGTCCATTACATTATTCATACAATGATATAACCTTGTTATTAATAACATCCAATGTTCATGATTATGAAACTAATCATCCATTAATCAACAAGCTAGTTAAGAGGCATACTAGGGACTCTTTGTTGTTTACATTCACACATGTATCAATGTTTCGGTTAATACAATTATAGCATGGTATATAAACATTTATCATAAACATAAAGATATATAATAACCACTTTTATTATTGCCTCTTGGGCATATCTCCAACAGTCTCCCACTTGCACTAGAGTCAATAATCTAGATTACATTGTAAGGAACCTAACACCCATGGCATTCTGGTGTTGGTCATGCTTTGCCCTAGGGAGAGCTTTAGTCAATGGATCTGCTACATTCAGATCAGTGTGTACTTTGCAAATCTTTACTTCTCCATCTTCGATGTACTCGCGAATCAAATGATAACGCAGCTTGATATGCTTTAGCCTCTTGTGTGACCTTGCTTCTTGTGCATTGGCGATGGCACCCATGTTGTCACAGTATATGACTAGTGGGTCCAATGCACTAGGAACCACACCGAGCTCTACAATGAACCTCTTCATCCATACCGCTTCGATGAAGCCTCCGAAGCCGCTATGTACTCCGATTCTCGTTGAAGACTTCGCCACCGTGCACCGCTTCGAGCTTGCCCAGCTACTCGCAAAGCACCATTCAATATAAACACGTACCCGGATCGTGACTTAGAGTCATCAGGATCGGTGTTCCAACTTGCATCGGTGTAACTTGTTACAACGAGCTCTTGGTCACCTCCATAACAAAGAAACATATCCTTAGTTCTTTTCAAGTACTTCAGGATATTCTTGACCGCTGTCCAGGTGTTCCATTCCCGGATCACTTTGATATCTCGCTAGTCAAACTAACGAGCATGCGCTATATCCGGTCTTGTACATAGCATGGCATACATAATAGAGCCTACTCGCCGAAGCATAGGGGATCCGATTTATCCTTTCTCTTTCTTCTGCCGTAGCCGGTCCTTGAGTCTTACTCAAAACCTTGCCCGGTAACATAGGTAAAAACCCTTTCTTACTTTCGTCCATTCTAAACTTCTTTAGAATCTTGTCCAGGTATGTACTCTGTGATAGCCCTATTAGGCGTCTTGATCTATCTCTATAAATCTTGATGCCTAATATATACGATGCTTCACCAAGGTCTTTCATTGAAAAAACTATTATTCAAATAACCTTTTACACTGCTTAATAGTTCTATATCATTCCCAATCAATAATATGTCATCTACATATAATATCAGGAATGCTACAGAGCTCCCACTCACTTTCTTGTAAATACAGGCCTCTCCATGGCACTGTATAAACCCGAAGTCTTTGATCACCTTATCAAAGCGTCGGTTCCAACTTCTCGATGCTTGCTTCAGTCCATAAATTGAACGCTGAAGTTTGCATACTTTGTCAGCATTTTTAGGATCGACAAAACCTTTGGGTTGTACCATATACAACTCTTCCTCAATGTCTCCATTAAGGAACGCCGTTTTGACATCCATCTCGCCAAATCTCATAATCGAAAAATGCAGCTATTGCTAACAAAATCCTCACAGATTTTAGCTTCGCTACAGGTGAGAAAGTCTCATCGTAGTCAACACCTTGAATTTGTCGGAAACCCTTTGCGACAAGTCGAGCTTTATAGACAGTAATATTACCATCGACATCCGTTTTTCTCTTGAAGATCCATTTATTTTCGACAGCCTTGCGGCTATCAGGTAAGTCTACCAAAGTCCATACTTTGTTATCATACATGGATCCCATTTCGGATTTCATGGCTTCTTGCCATTTGTTGGAATCTCGGGCTCATCATCGCTTCTTCATACGTCGCAGGGTCCTCATCATTGTTATCCACAATCATGACATTTAGACAAGGATCATACCAATCAGGAGTGGCACGTTCCCTTGTCGATCCGCGAGGTTCAGTAGTTTCCTCGTTCGAAGTTTCATGATCATTATCATTAGCTTCCTCTCGTTGTCGGTGTAGGCGGTACAGGTACAACTTCCGGCATCGCGCTACTCCGATCAACGAGTATAGATTCATCAATCTCATCGAGTTCTACTTTTCTTCCAAGTCACTTCTTTAGTGAGAAATTCTTTCTCAAGAAAGGTTCCGTTCTTAGCAACAAAGATTTTGCCTTCGGATCTGTGATAGAAAGTGTACCCTATAGTTTCCTTAGGGTATCCTATGAAGACGCATTTCTCCGCTTTGGGTTCTAGCTTGTACGGTTGTAACTTTTTTACATAGGCTTCACAACCCCAAACTTTAAGGAACGACAGCTTAGGTTTCTTATTAAACCATAATTCATACGGTGTCGTTTCTATGGATTTTGATGGTGCTCTATTTAAAGTGAATGCGGCTGTCTCTAATGCATAACTCCAAAATGATAACGGCAAATCGAGTAAGAGACATCATAGAACGAACCATATCTAAGAGAGTTCGATTACGACGTTCGGACACACCGTTTCGTTGTGGTGTTCCCGGCGGTGTCAATTGTGAAAGTATTCTGCATTTCTTTAAATGCATGCCAAACTCATAACTCAGATATTCACCTCCACGATCAGATCGTAGAAATTTAATCTTCTTGTTACGTTGATTTTCTACTTCACTTTGGAATTCCTTAAACTTCTCGAAAGTTTCGGATTTATGTTTCATGAAATAGATATACCCATATCTACTCGGATCATCTCGTGAAGGTTAGAACATAACGATAACCACCGCGCGATGCTACGCTCATTGGTCCGCATACATCGGTATGTATGATTTCCAATAAGTCGGTAGCTCGCTCCATCATACCGTAAAATGGAGTCTTAGTCATTTTTCCCATTAGACATGCTTCGCATCTATCAAGTGACTCAAAGTCAAGTGATTCAAGTAATCCATCAGTATGGAGTTTCTTCATGCGTTTCACTCCAATATGACCAAGACGACAGTGCCACATATAAGTAGAATTATCATTCAATTTAATTCGCTTAGCATCAATGTTATGTATATGTGTATCACTACTATCGAGATCTAACAGAAATAAGCCAATCTTTTCAGGTGCTCGACCATAAAAGATATTATTCATAAAAATAGAACAACCATTATTCTCGGACTTGAATGAATAACCATCTTGCATTAAACAAGATCCAGATATAATGTTCATGCTCAACGCGGGTACAAAATAACAATTATTTAGGCTAAAAACTAATCCCGAAGGTAGATGTAGAGGAAGTGTGCCGACAGCGATCACATCGACTTTGGATCCATTTCCAACGCGCATCGTCACTTCATCTTTCGAGTAGTCTTCGTTTATTCTTTAGTTCCCGTTTCGAGTTACAAATATGAGCAACCGAACCAGTATCAAATACCCAGTGTACTAGAACGAGAACCGGTGAGATAAACATCTATAACATGTATATCGGATATACCTTCTTTCTTCTTCTTGACAAGGCCTCTCTTCGGATCCGCCAAATACTTGGAGCAATTACGCTTCCAGTTGTCCCTTCTCCTTGCGAGTAATAGCACTCAAGCATCGGGCTTAGGGCCGTTCTTAGGTTTCATAGGAGGCGTGGCAGCTTTCTTGCCACCCTTCTTGAATTTTCCCTTAGACTTGCCCTGTTTCTTGAAACTGGTGGTCTTGTTGACCATCAACACTTGGTGCTCTTTCTTGATCTCAATCTCGAGCAGCTTTTAGCATGCCAAAGAGTTCGAGTAACTCCTTGTTCATGTTCCGCATATTGTAGTTCATCACAAAGTTCTTGTAACTTGGTGGCGGTGATTGAAGGACACGATTAATCCCCGATCCGTTAGGAATCACTATTCCCAAGTCACCGAGTTTCTTCGCATGCCCGGTCATGGCGAGCATGTGCTCACTAACGGAGCTGCCTTCTTCCATCATGCAGCTCGAAGAAGTGTTTCGATGCTTCATAGCATTCCACGGCCGCATGAGTCTCAAATATAGCTTTCAGCTCATTGACCAACTCATGAGGATCGTGGTGCTCAAAACGTTTTTGAAGATCGGCTTCCGGATCGCACAGGAGGGCACACCGAACTTGAGAGTACCGAGTTTTCCGAGTCTCGTAAACAGCTTTTACTTCATCGGTTTCAGCTTCGCAGGAGGGTCACCTAGCGGTGCATCAAGCACAAATTGCAGATTTCCGCCAGAGAGGAAAATCCTCACATGACGGAACCAGTCGGTGAAGTTGCTACCGTTGCTCTTAAGCTTTTCTTTCTCTAGGAACTGGTTAAAATTAATTGGGGACGCCATCTCTACAACATATATTTGCAATAGTTTAGACTAAGTTTATGACAAATTGAGTTCAAATTTTAATTCAACATAATTAAAAATCTAGGTGAACTCCCACTCAAAACAATATCCCTCGCATTGTCTTAGTGATCACACGAACCAAATCCACCGCACCTAAGTCCGATCATCACGAGACAAGGTGTGATTTCAATGGCGAACACTCAAAGTGTTCATCATATCAACCATATGATTCATGCTCTACCTTTCGGTATCACGTGTTCCGAGACCATGTCTGTACATGCTAGGCTCGTCAAGGTCACCTTAGTATCCGCATGTGCAAAACTGTCTTGCACCCGTTGTGTGCACTTGTTGATTCTATCACACCCGATCATCACGAGATGCTTCGAAACGACAAGTCTTGGCAACGGTGCTACTAAGGATGAACACTTTATTATCTTGAGATTTTAGTGAGGGATCATCTTATAATGCTACCGTCGCGATCTAAGCAAAATAAGATGCATAAAAGGATTAACATCACATGCAGTTCATATGTGATATGATATGGCCCTTTTGTCTTTGCGCCTTTGATCTTCATCTCCAAAGTACGGACATGATCTCCATCATCTTCGGGCATGATCTCCATCATCGTCGGCGTAGCGTCAAGGTCAATGGCGCTGTCCTTCATGATTGTCCTCCATGTAGCAACTATTACAACTACTTTGAAATACTACTCAACATGAAATTTAAAGACAACAATAAGGCTCCTGCCGGTTGCCACAATACAATAATGATCATCTCATACATATTCATCATCACATTATGGCCATATCACATCACCAAACCCTGCAAAAACAAGTTAGACGTCTCTAATTTGGTTTGCATATTTTACGTGGTTTAGGGTTTTCGAGAGAGATCTAATCTACCTACGAACATGAACCACAACGTTGATACTAATATTGTCAATAGAAGACTAAATTGAATCTTTACTAAGTAGGAGAGACAGACACCCGCAAAGCCTCTTATGCAATACAAGTTGCATGTCGAACGAGGAACAAGTCTCATGAACGCGGTCATGTAAAGTTAGTCCGAGCCGCTTCATCCCACTATGCCATAAAGATGCAAAGAACTAAACTAAAGATAACAAGAGCATCAACGCCCACAAAACCATTGTGTTCTACTCGTGCAACCATCTATGCATAGACATGGCTCTGATACCACTGTAGGATAACGTTGCATAGAAAACAAAAATTTCCTACCGCGAACACGCAATCCAAGCCAAGATGCAATCTAGAAGACGGTAGCAACGAGGGGTTTATCGAGTCTCACCCTTGAAGAGATTCCAAAGCCTACAAGATGAGGCTCTTGTTGCTGCGGTAGACGTTCACTTGCCGCTTGCAAAAGCGCGTAGAAGATCTTGATCACCGGCGCCACGAACGGGCAGCACCTCCGTACTCGGTCACACGTTCGGTTGTTGATGAAGACGACGTCCACCTCCCGTTCCAGCGGGCAGCGGAAGTAGTAGCTCCTCTTGAATCCGACAAGCACGACGGCGTGGTGTCGGTGGCGGTGGAGAACTCCGGCGGAGCTTCGCTAAAGCACGCGGGAGCTATGGAGGAGAGGGGGCGGCTAGGGTTTGGGAGGGGGTGGCCGGCCACTTGGGGGGTGCGGCCAGCTTGTGGTCTTAGGGTGGCCGGCCCCCTCCCCTTGGCCCCTCATTATATAGGTGGAAGCCCCAAGTGTTGGACTACAAGTCTCCGAATAAGACCCAAACCAAAAACCTTCCATGTGATAGGAAACCTACCCAAGGTGGGAATCCCACTTGGGGTGGGATTCCCACCTTCCATGTAGGGGGTGGCCGGCCCCCATAGGGGAGTCCACTTGGGACTCCTCCCCTCTAGGGTTGGCCGGCCATGGAGGTGGAGTCCCTCCGGACTCCACCTTCCTTGGTGGTTTCTTCCGGACTTTTCTAGAACCTTCTAGAACCTTCCATAGAACCTTCCGAATCATTTTAAATCACATAAAATGACATCCTATATATGAATCTTATTCTCCGGACCATTCCGGAACTCCTCGTGATGTCCGGGATCTCATCCGGGACTCCGAACAAATATTCGAACTCCATTCCATATTCAAGTTCTACCATTTCAACATCCAACTTTAAGTGTGTCACCCTACGGTTCGCGAACTATGCGGACATGGTTGAGTACTCACTCCGACCAATAACTAATAGCGGGATCCGGAGATCCATAATAGCTCCCACATATTCAACGATGACTTTAGTGATCGAATGAACCATACACATACGATACCAATTCCCTTTGTCACGCGATATTTTACTTGTCCGAGGTTTGATCATCGGTATCACTCTATACCTTGTTCAACCTCGTCTCCCGACAAGTACTCTTTACTCGTACCGTGGTATGTGGTCTCTTATGAACTTATTCATATGCTTGCAAGACATTAGACGACATTCCACCGAGAGGGCCCAGAGTATATCTATCCGTCATCGGGATGGACAAATCCCACTCGTTGATCCATATGCCTCAACTCATACTTTCCGGATACTTAATCCCACCTTTATAACCACCCATTTACGCGAGTGGCATTTGGTGTAATCAAAGTACCTTTCCGGTATAAGTGATTTACATGATCTCATGGTCATAAGGACTAGGTAACTATGTATCGAAAGCTTATAGCAAATAACTTAATGACGAGATCTTATGCTACGCTTAATTGGGTGTGTCCATTACATCATTCATACAATGATATAACCTTGTTATTAATAACATCCAATGTTCATGATTATGAAACTAATCATCCATTAATCAACAAGCTAGTTAAGAGGCATACTAGGGACTCTTTGTTGTTTACATTCACACATGTATCAATGTTTCGGTTAATGCAATTATAGCATGGTATATAAACATTTATCATAAACATAAAGATAGATAATAACCACTTTTATTATTGCCTCTTGGGCATATCTCCAACACACCGGTGTTCTTCACCTGCTGGTGGCGGACAGGTGCAAAAACATAGGCTTTTCCTGAAGGTTGGTGGTGAAGCTACCGCGAAACCATTGCACGGTCATGTGCTGGCAACGGCGACGCTTGTGAGCGCCGCTTCCCTTCCTGGAGGCGTTGTTGTGAAGCTTCCTCCCTTTAAACTCTGGAAGTTCATCTTCTCACTAGCGCAGTTAGGTAGTTCCTCGGTGGTTGGTGGTCTTCATTGAGCCATTCCGGTCTAATGCATTTCTGTGGAGCGGTGTCTTGGTGCTGGACGGGGCCAGTGAAGTCTCCGGTGTTTAGTTGCAGTCTCGGGCGCCATGTTGGAACTTGTAGTTCGTTCTGCATGTTCTCTTCTTTTTTAGGCTTTAGCTCTGCACTGTGCTTGTATCTCTAGCTGGTATCCCAGCCTTTTTTCTATTGTTGTAATTGTTCAACTTCTGATCGGTTGATGGCTTTGTTAATTCAAAGTAGGGCTCACTGATCGGTGATATGTCTATAGTGAGTACTACCTCCATTCCAAGGCTTAAGGCCTATATTTTTTCACAAAGTTAAACTATGTTAAGTTTAACTAAGTTTTTATCAAAAATCATTAACATGAAAAGTACAAAATCAATATGATTAGGTAGATAATAAAATATATTTTTATATGGTACCTACAAAATATTATATTTATTCATAAATTTTTCTAAAAGTTTGGTCAAACTTTACTTCGTTTGACTTTCTGGAAAAAAAAAATAGGCCTTAAGCCTTGGGATGGAGGTAGTAGTATATATACGGCCGGAAGGCAAATACGAATGATGTGGTTCATTCGTGCTAATTTATAAACTTTACATGTACTAGTGTTCAACGCTTTTAAAACGTTTATCACACAAATATTTCTGGATGGATGAGCATCTCACATTGGTGGTCCATGCTGATTTACATTCCATCAGTGTGTACCAAGATTTTGCATTGATATACAAGAGAATGAGCTTCCAACTGAAACTTGCATTCCACCATATTACACATGTTAATGGTTATCACGTTAATCGTGCAGGTGTGAGGTGGAAGCAGACTACATTGGCATGTTTCTACTTGTGGCCTCTGATTTCGATCCACATGTAGCCCCTCGGGCTCTTGGGAAGCTTGCAAAGATAGAAAGAAAAACATGTTCGACGAGAAGCTCTATTTCCTCGCACTCTCTACTCATCCATCCCCAAAGGGAAGACCACACAGTTTTTGTCACGACCTAATGTCATGGAGGAGGCGATGAAACTAGCGTGGACACGTGGGCACAGGTTCTAACAAGGCTTAGTTCCTCGATCTTAATGCCATCTCCAGCGGTCCGACGCAAACGGACGCAAAATGACCATTTACGTCAGCGCGGTTGAAATATGTGTTTGTACCCATCTCTAGCGGCTCGATGCATAGTGACCGCGATGTCCGCGCAGATGCAAACTTGACCCAAATATGCGGTAGGAATGCGTCTGCGCCGACGCGTCCGCGCGTCCATTTTGGTCTGGCTTGCCCCTCTCTCCTCCTTTAATGCAGGGTAGTCCCATGTGCTGGCCAATGGTGGCTACATAAAAAACACCTTTAGTCTCTCACCTTCCTAGTTAAAGCATGGCAGGGCCCTTGCAGTCAAAAGACGCGTCTCTACCGCTGGGAAAAGGGCAGGCACATACAAATATGTGACCAATTTTTTGTGTACTTGTCCGGGCCGCTGGAGATGCCCTAAGCTCTAGGTTTCTAAACTCTATTGTTGTTGATGCCTACATGGGATAGGTGAATGCATGAGATGTACTTGTAAGCATGCAATAAATAAGAGTACATTTACCAACAATTCCAGCGCTCACTCCACAAACAAGGAAAAAAGACAGATCGGTGCAACATGTTGCGGTAAGAAAAAACGCTTGGATAATAGCAACGCTAAACTAGAGAGCCTATTGTCAACAACTCGTTGCATAGCTAGGCACAAGTAAAAGTGTGCAGTGAAGGACGTGTAAGGGCTATACTGCTCATACTAGTGCCCTGAGCTTAATCTGTGCACCGTGCATAGGACGTAATATTTTCTTGTTGTGCGGTGCATGAGTATACGTTGGCGCTAGCTCAAACTCAAAGTGTTGAAGGATCATGCACACTGCCATCTTAGCCTCAAACAGCACGAAATTCTGACCAATGCAGATCCGTGGCCCCCAACCAAATGGGAGGAAGGCACTTGGATCGTTGGATGCCTTGGAGATCCCCTCAGAAAACCTATCCGGCCTAAACTCGTGCACGTCGGCTCCCCAGATGTTTGGATCATGGTGAATGAGAAGCAATGGCATCTCGATGACCACTCCAGCGGGGTACGTGATGCCCCCGAGTTCCGTCTCATTGTATGTTTTCCGGTGGAATGCGATCGCAGGTGGGTACAAACGGAGGACCTCATAAAGAATCATAGTTACCTGCATCGTAGATTGGTAAAAACTTTTAATACCTGTGCTTGCATAAAAAAACATGTAATCTCAATATGCACTCACGGTTCTGAGTCTGCTAAAGCCGGCGTACTCAGGTCGGTTCTTCCCGAATAGGCCAAGGACCTCCTCCCTTGCACGGTCCTGCCACTCGGGGTGCATACTCAGTAGGATCATTGTCCATGCGAGCAGTGTTGGTGGCGTCTCTGTCGATGCTAAATAGCACATCTTGCATTCTTCCATCACATCTTCAATGGTCATTCCTGCGGCGGATCGTCCGTTGCCATCGGTTTTCCCCATGTTTGGCTCGAGCATTAAGCTGAGCAAATCACATTCGGTGCTCTCCCCTTCTTGCATAGCTTGCATTTTCTTTGCAATTATACCTTCTAGGACAGATTCGATCTCGTTATTAATTTCACGCATCCTTCTGTTGTTTTTCGTAGGCAAGGACCTGCAAATTATTTCCGGATGAATCAGCTATGCTAACTGCATACCCGCTCTACGCCAAGGTATGGTGCGTATTATTTTTTGGTCAAAGTGAAACTTGTTAAGTTTTGACCAAGTACATAGAAAAAATGAACATTCACAACAGAAAGTCTATATTATTAGAAGCAACCACCATAAAATGTACTTTCACATATATACTATCCATTGGGAAAAAAAGTTGAATAATTAATAACGATTGTAGAGATAAATAAACACAGCTCGAGGAAAAAGGGCAGCTAAATGCTAACGTAGTTGAACCGGTATTATATACAGTAGTATATTTTTAGCTGGTGGTGACAACTTACATGTAGCCCGGAATGAAGATCATCTTGCCGCTGGCCTTGATGCGGTCAACTTGCTCGGACTGCAGCGTCAATATCCTTCTCCCTTCAAGGTAGCTGCTGCCGAATGCAGTGCGCGAGATGGTGTCCGCGGCGAGGATCAGGAACTCCGGGCAGACGTCGACCTCGCACCAGCCCTCCAAATTACTAGCAAGGGATTCAATCCATCTGGTCACGAGCTCTTGGCAGGAGGAAGAGAACGCCGGCAGCATGAGCTGGAAATTCAACCTCTCAGTGAACAATCTACATAGACATAACATAACGAGTGTAGCAAAGCCAACTCATGAAAGAAACGGTACACTTACTTTGAGCTTCTCGAGATGGAATGCCCGGCCGAGGATCTTCCGGTGCTTGACCCACTTCTCCCCCTCGTGCCTCGGGAGGCCGTTGGTGAGAAGCCTGGACAGCACCCGGGTCCGTGGGAGCTTCTCGAAATGGCCGGACTTGCCAAACATCACCTCCCTGGTGAGCCGAGCATCCACGATGGTCACCGTTGGCACGGGGCCGTTCCAGGAGACGCACTCCTGGACTGCGCCGTGGAGAAGAGGCACGACGTAGGGAACAATGTCATGGCAGCCTAGTGGCATTGGTGACTGTTGGTTTTTCACAGGGGCGTCGCTGGTGAAGGGGCGGTATGGTCTCCCAGGGAGGCCCTGGGCAAGCAGCGCCCTCTCGAGCCGCCGTGGCCGCAGCCACATCCGGTCCAGGAGCATGGCAGCTTGCCATAGGAGAGTGAATATGAGGAAGCTCCATGGCAGCATGGCTGGGCTCATGGTGGCAGCAACTGCAACAATGTCTTTGTGCCCAATTACATCGAGGAGTGAGGTTAAATACTAGGAATGGGATCCCACACCGGTCAAACTATGGGCGCTCATCATCCCATCCACCATGTTACTTATTTTTGGCGTGTTCTTGAACAAGTTGGATTGGGATATTGCGAGGGTGCATACGGAGCATACATAATGATTATTTTTCAGATTAACATGTGTTTACAGAGCAGTACT
The DNA here is from genome assembly GCF_022539505.1 of Lolium rigidum. NCBI lineage: Eukaryota > Viridiplantae > Streptophyta > Magnoliopsida > Poales > Poaceae > Lolium > Lolium rigidum. The sequence continues at coordinate 156,513,871 of NC_061508.1, forward strand.
AAGATGCTAATGTGTTTACAAAGCATTACTAAGATGCTAATCCGTTCTTACAACTCATGGCTGAAAGGGAAGACACCAAAGATTGGCCTTCATCATCCAGGTATCTTTTCCACGTCACCTTCATATGCTCGCTGACGATGAAGTTCCCATTCATGAAGTATTCAAGTTTACGTCGACAATTGCAGCGCACAAACTACATTCCAAGATTGTTATTCAGACCACCTACAAATAACATAAATTTTGCATCTTAGGAATTGGTACTATATATATAGATAGCTTGAACGAGAACCATTTCAACTATAAACTACAAGTTGCTGAACAAAAAGCAGGTCAGTTCATATCTCGTATTTCGATGCACTTCTGTTTAGACTTGTTGAGCACTAGGATCTATCACCAGATCCTTGAATAACCATAGCATAAATTAGAAACTCGTCCACCTTTGAGACCCTCACTTACCATCGTATTGAAAAAAGGGGCAAAATCATCAAATGTGCGTATCTAAAATTTAACACCTTAGAAACTAAACTACACGAACATGCAACAATATAATTTGGAGAACTGACCAAGAATGAGAAAGAGCACGTGTTATGCGTTGTAGTAACACATGATTTGTGATTGAAGAAAATAGGAATCCTTGTATTTTCTGCCACTCCCAACGTGAACACCATTTTTTATCCAATCTTCTCTATGGATCCAAGCATCGCGACTGATATCAAGCACGCCCAAAATCTGTCAGAACATAGGGTACGATTTAAGGATTTGAAAACAATTTAAGGATTTGAAATATAGGAGCGCAAGAAAGGGTAGATATAAAGGAAGGAGCAAGATACATCACTCATTTGCAAGCCTGCACAATTAACATTAAGAACCACTAACATGAAGTATTCAAATGCCGATTAAGTTATTAGAAGATACAACCTCTGTTCCATAATTCTTGTCGTGGAATGATGTTAGCGGAATTATGAAACGGAGGAATAATATTATTAAAAACAATATCCTACTCACATTTCCACGAACATTGGGATGATGCTAGAAACCATTTACACTTGACATGCAAATGCAAGATAGCAATACTATATGGCATAGCAGCCTAATTCCAATGTTCTCATTTCCCTGTTGGTTTTTCTATTTTCCCCTAAAGACATGTGTAGTCCAGTTACATTGTCTCGTTCGGACACTGATGGCTACATCACATAGCGTCTATGCGAAAGTGAACCCACCACTGCCTATATTACTTAGTTCTTACTTTGGCTCGTGATGATGGCTTGTTTCCTATAATGATGAGGGGGCAATTATTTATCAGCTAACAATGGATACGCTCCCTCCGTTCCAAAATAAATGTGTCTAAATACAGATGTATCTACATGCATTTGGAAGGGAGGTAGTAGTTTATAAGGATACCAGTATGTATCTGCAGTCCTTGAGATAAATTTACTTGATGACAATTACTGGCTTATCAATAGCGAGCAATAAGAAATACATGTTCCTACTACATAATGTGTCACACAAGATATTAAGCCAGATTGAAAACAGATGCTACTTACCACGCCACCTTTCCATGGAATAAATAATGGATTTCTCCCTGACTGTAACACCTACGAGTGTAAGATGAGAGGTTAAAACCAAGAAAAATAATCGTTGAATCTAAGTTACAGACTTGCTGCAACACTGAATGTAAAACTGAGGCATAAACCTCACGTATTCCATCTAGGCATGATATTTTGAAGGAGTTTGTATTCCAATTTATAAAATTTACAGATTCAAGTCCTTGAAGGAAGACATACCACAACTCTCTCCACTGGTTGATTTGATGGAATAGTATTAAGAACCCTGATCAGAAAGAAAAAGTCAGATCAATAAATATACTGTTGATTTCAAGGACATTATGTTGATCAAATTTCAAGCGATGTGGTATTTTCCCCAGAAAACATGGCCATGTTAGTTAGCAATAGTTGTTGCAGCAGCACCGTGAAGTTCATTTTACAAAAGATGATCTTTCAACAAACACCGGTTGATAGTTTATAAGAAACTAGCAAATACAAAGGATCAGAACAGTTGTTTGGCACACTTGTGCACTAGCTACATAGGATGGCACGTTTCTATTCCTTCAAACAATTATTCCAGTAGTCTTCCATTAAACAATGTCGGAACAAGGTAACGACTAACCTTTGCTCAAGAACTGGTGCAAGGCCTGCTGTTAAAGCTACGCCACCAACCTGTAAAGCAAATTACCACTGCTCTCAACTATTCCATTATTGCATCACAGAGCAGTATTGAAATGAAAAACAACACTGATACTTTACCAGCTGAATACTACAAAATAGCTTCCGTTGGAGGTCAACACGTCCTATGGCAAGATGTTGTTAGAAAAAACCCTTCCTGAGTAAGCAAGATACTAAGATAGACACTACCTGTTGAAAGAATACTGCTGACAATCGCTTCTACGAGGCCAATATTATCAAATTTCTTTAATCTAGTGGGAAGCATTTGATAATTGTCCCACGCACCAAGTCCACCATTCCCAGAAACACCGTCATTTGTTTGCCAAGTATCTTCCAGCATGTCATCACAATCTTGGAACCTGTAAACATACACATATCTTGTCTGAAGCAATCATAATATAAGAAGGCACAGTCGCCAGTGATAAAAGTCTCACCAAGGCCGAGGAGGAGGAGGGTACTCTTCTGGAATGAGAAGCCGAGGATAAAGAAGACCCATAGGAGGAACCTATTTTATCACAACAATATTGAATTCGTAGATACATCAATTTATTAGAAAAATGTAGAATTACTTTCCAACTACAACTCATCCACCACTACTAGAGTTTACACATTGAGAGAGGGGCAGGATGAGCCTTGCATGGCTTTCTTTTCCCTCTGCCCACAACAGATAAATGGAGAAGATGCACATTAGAAAAACTTACACTGAGAGCTGACAACCTTGTCTTCTGCTGCCCAACAGATTTTTCATGCTCATATGAATGAACATGAGCAACAGCATCGAAACTCCCACTCTGGAAAAAAAATGGACCACAATAAGTTTAACAGAAGAATTCTACCTCAACTAAAATAATATCATTCGAGTGTAAGAATAAAAAATTGAAGTTCTGGTCTAGAGGCACTCATGCAACTGGGGTCATGGCTTCGAGCATCTGTCCCTCACTGAAAAGACACAGTTCTTACTGTGTATACTAGTTTTGTCCATTTTATTCAAACAATTCCCAGTGACAGTGTGGTGGTGCATACTATGTAAATGTATGAAGTCTACGTTTACAATGAATTTGTATCTGTACTCAAGAAAATGATAGATGTACTCAAGAAAATGAATGTATTTCATGACGTCATAGCTAATACATAGATGCTTGTATTTCATGACTAAGAGGTGAACATACAACATAATATGAGTCTGGACTGAAGAAAGATGTACAGATAAAGAATGAAAGGGAAAGGTCTGACAATGTTAAGGTAACAAAACTAATAATAATGATCAACACGAGCAGCACTTAAGCAAATAGGATAGCTCCACACCAGATATCTGTCTTCCTAGAGGATTCAGCGACTTGCATATACAGTAGTAATAAGAGATATGCGGCCCTATGTCATCAGCAAATTATAACCCCATGCTATCAAGTCATCTTAGATTATTCATTCTGCCTAAGCCCCATGTCTAAATGTTTCCCCAAGGTCGGTTTACTATGCTTCGAGAAAATAGGACAGAGCTCACACACTGAAGCACAAGCAGACTGTCCAACAATGAATTCCTTTACACACATGAGCTTTCAATATTTAGTAAAGATTATAATAATCACTTACCCTTATTTGGCTATATGCCTCTTTTATCTTGTTGAGCATTAACATATCCATGGGCCTCTTCATGGGTTCAGTTTTAAAGCTTGGCCATGTGCGATGACGATGTTGAACCCAAAGTAGGCATCTGGATATGTCCTACAAAATAAAAGGAAAAGCCTGTACTTGGTAAGTTTGGCAAAAAAGAAGTGCAGTACATTATGAAATAATGGTGCACAACACAAGCAATTGACGTTCAAAAGCCATAAAAGCAACTCATGCAGTTATATAAAGATCCTCTGTATATAGATCATCTGATAACAGACGGCAGCAATCATGTTAACTAGCTCAGGTGCCATCACAATGAATGATATTTACACAAATGTACTATTGTAGTCATCTTTTGACAGATCATGTCATCACAAAGGCCAAAAAAATCAACGAAAATACTGTCGCTGTAATGGTTGAGAGATTTATTATGTTAAAGCCAAAAACCCCAAAATCCACACGCTCTTCCGGCCTTCCTCTCCTTGGCGACAAGGATTCAAGCCCCCAATAAACGATTTGTCATGGTGAGTGCCATTGCCAATGAGTTCTGGTTGAGTCTCACGGTTCAGTTGAGTTTTGTGTAGGCTACTCTGTTGAGTCCAAACAGAAGGTAGCAGTGCTGGTCCAGTCAGGCTGTGGTGCTACCTTGCCCATCAACTTGCATGACGTGAGTAATGCACATGGGCACAGCCAAAGAGGAAGAATGTAAGAACACTAAAGTCAGTTTCCAAACCTAATGGAGGGCCCACTGATGGCATGATACTTTAACAGATGTTCCTCTTTGCGGTGCTAGTGGCACCGTTTTTTGAAACCAAAGTAAAGTAGAATTTCAACCGAGAAAATATTTGGAAGGAATAGATTGTTGCTCGTATTTGTAAGATGATAGATGAAGAAACTAAAAGGTGCATCTTTGATCTTTCCTAGTGGGAAAAATGTGGCATGAGATGAAACCTTTTTTACGGAAAATAAAGGGACTGGATGCATGATACAATAGATAACAGTATGTGAAAATAGAATAACAGCTTCTCCAATGTAACAAATTATACGGATAGAATGCTCATGAACAACAGGATTACCCAACTAACTGAAATATGTTGTCTAGGTCAGAAACTTAGTTTAGAACATACATCTCCACCATATGGAAGTGCCAAAGCTGTATGGGGCAAAGCTACTCCATCCTGCAAAGATTCAGGGAAGACAATACATTGATATGATGCTATCTAATCTGAGTGGCGCTTTCTAGGAAACTAAAGAAAGGTACTCCCTCCAATCCCTTTTAATTGACTTGGATTTAGTTCAACTTTGTACTAAATCCAAGTCAATTAAAAGGGATCGAGGGAGTACCCAACATTCAGAGTACGGGTCAAAATTAATATAAATTGCTATTGTTATTACCTCAACACAAACTACTTGTGTAACTTGAGCACCAATGTTGACCACACAAGTTGTCGACAAACCATTCCCAAATGCTGCAGCTAGAGCTTCCTAATAAAAAATTAGCATATGTAGAGTAAATAATGGTGTGCAATATTTTTCATGTTTCAATTTGTAAATCATTAGTACAAAAGCTTGGTTATGTCTCCACAAGTAGTCTGCTAAGTAGATACTGTTAACCAAAATGAAGGTATAGAGCTGCAGTTTCTCATTAGCAACTCCAGAAATGGGCTAACTCCAGGTGTACAGTGTACCAGATTTAAAGCACAAGAATTAAAAACCCTGCTGTCGCTGCATAATATTAATGTCGACCAACTAGCATGAAAGGTTAATCAGTACTGATTTTATGCACCAAACCGCTAACAAAACATGACCTGGTGTTAATGCAGAATAGCTAGCACCGCCAAGCAGTGTCAAGCCGTACCATACCATTTCTCTCTACTGTTATCTTGGTTTCATGTCCTCCATAATCCCCATATGCCTTATAAAAAGAAAGGGAGGGAGTACTTACTAATAAAGGTACATCTTTCATCAGATCCATGATTAAACATATTTTCACATTATATTTATTTGGTATTATGTCGAATTTTTTCCCTGAAAACTTGACCGAACTTTACAAAGTTTGATTAGGACAAAACTCAGACGTAATTATATTTTGACATGCAGGAGTAAAACATTTAGTGGTTAGCCTAGTACAATAATATCGCAGTTGAGAAAATTATCCTAGCATCCTTGGAAGTATAGTTAGAAAAAATATCAAGATGTCCCATTTTGTGATGAATAGTCCAATTAGTTGCTTAGCAATTGCAAATGGAGAAGGAAAAAACCTTGCAGTCAGAATGTAAGAGGAAGTAATAAATGCTAAACGATAGATGATTGGTAGCAAAGACGAACCTGGTGTACAACTGCTGTGCTAAACCCCAAATCGCCAAGTACAATGGACAGCATCTCTTTTATTTCTGACATTGATGGAATATATTAATTTTTTGCAATTAAAAACAAGAAAATCATCCTTATGCAGTTGAGACAGCACTTTGCAGTCGAACTGTAAAAAGTGTTGAAAAAAGATAAAGCAAACAGTGTAAGAGACATCTGTAAACTATGTGTTCATGATTTTCTAATGATGATTCATCAATTCGATGCTACTACACTAATGGAATAATGGATCATGGATACATCAATATACAACAGTAGCACCACAGATCAGCCAAAGATCAATCAGCAAAGGTTGTCAGACCAAACCAGGGACTGAAAAGAATGCACCATCACTGCATGAACACACCATGCGCTATTTACATCATGTCCACAAGTTTGTCAAAGGGCCAACTAATTGAGATTGTTAAATCCTATTCTATAACTGCATGTTAAATTATATTCTATAACAGCATGTATTTCATGAAAGAATGCAGGTGTAGATTTTTCTCACTCTTAGAAAGTGTGTTCTTCGTAGCATTATAAAGTCATGTTGAATGAACAGATTTTGAGTTGGTAAGAGGTAAGAAAGAAGGGATTAAACATCGACACTATAAGCTTCACCTAAACAAACAAAGCATCAAACATGACATCCCGCTAGGCCGCTACACATCAAGATAGTTTTACATGAAAGGAGAAATACCTCGGTTGTCAAATGTCTCCGCGAGAACAAGAATTACAGAATATAGATTTCGATCCTTTGGGTTGATATGCAACTTCTCTATCAACATCCAGTTCCAAATAGTGCGCAAATCTTCTAAAACCTGCAACATAATATTTGTTTTTTCAAATCATCCACCGTTAAGATGCTATATAGATGGAGAAATACTGTGGACACACATAGGTTTCATAAGAAGTTCAAAAACACGGAGTTATCATGTGCCTCGTCTCTTTTGTAGCCAGATACCATCAAATTCAACGAAGGTAAGTAATCCAGCTTAGTGGTTTTGAACTCAATTTTCCTAAATTGGAAAGCCAGGGTTTCAAGTCATGCACCTAATTCTTAGCCTTTCTTCCTCGTTTATCATTGGCAGGAAGCACATGCAATAAAAAAAATACCCTGCACTATTAAACCAGAAGGCTTTATATTTAAACTTGACCGCTACCTTGTTGGCAGAATAAACTGCTCAATCTTATGTGTTACCAGTGCAGCAACAGCAAAACTAGGAACAGGCAGGAAGTATAAGCTGGAAAGCAGAAAGGTATGTTCCATAGTTCATACAAATAAGGTTCAGTCAAACTAACCAAGATGT